>NW_022589731.1:588389-1054112 GCF_004348235.1 Phoca vitulina | reverse complement strand
CTCGATCCAGGGACTCCAGGATCATGACCTGAGCCGAAGGCAGTCGCTTAACCAACTGAGCCACCCAGGCGCCCCATGCAGGCTTTTTTATAGGAGTTGCTCATCAGCTTTTGGGGAAAGGGAGGATAGTGCCAGAGAAATTCTGTGGCCAGAGGTAGGTAGAAGAGTCTCATGAATCTAGTTTTGCATAGGCAGGGGCATTTCTTTGCTGGCTGCCTAGGAGCGCTGATGTAAGCTCTGGGGAATGTCAAGAAGTATCATTATTATTATTCTATATGCACTGTCTGTCTATGAGGAGAGGTGAATGTATTTCTGGCCTACAACCCCCATTATGCCTTCTAATTGTCAGGTTTTAGTTGATTTTATCTTTGAGGAAGTAGCAGGTTAATGTCAGGGTGAGTTCTATTAGTTCCTTTCTAAAGCACTGTAATCTGTTAATAGATCTTCTCTCAGAATGGACTTCAGTTTGGGTCCTGTCAAAGCTAATTTGAAGCATCATAATCATTTGTCCATTTTGGATATGCTGGTATGACCCTCTTCTTGCCTCCATTTCACCCATCACCCACAAAGATCCTGGGAAGTAAATAAGCTTTGATGGTTCTGGTAATTGGCAGTGATGGAGTAGCTCTTTCTTGGTCATTTGTGTGGGCTTAAAGCCCTGCTCCTGAGGTTACCTTCTTCTTTTTTAATAACTAGAATGTGAGTTCTGGGAGACCAGGGACCTTTGTCCAGTTCAGTGCTATATCTAATGCCTAGCAAAGTGCCTGCCATGTAGTAGGTATTAAGTAAATATTTGTAGAGTGAATAACTTTGGCAGGAAGAAAAGAAATATGATGAAGCGTTCACAGCCTTCTCAGTCATAAGTAGTGTGCACAGTACAAGGAAAGGCAGGGGCTGGCCCCTGGTTTTTGGTTAGTTTGTTTCTGATTCCACTGCCAGTTTGCTATGAACAGTTATAAAACCTTTCTAGGTTTTGTGGGACGTGGCTATAGATGGTGGCCTTTTGGCTAAGATCAAGTATAGCTGATAGATGGGAAGGGATGGGGAAGGAAATAGACCTGACTATTCAGAAGCAAAGTGTTTTTAGGGAAGCAAAGGGCATGGCCCTGATTTGGGCCATGATAGTAGGAACCATAATAATTAGATTCTCAGGAAGGTGGTTAGCTCTCCATTTTTCTAAAAAATCTTCTGGAGGAGGGGCGCCTGGGTGGCTCAGTCGTTAAGCGTCTGCCTTCGGCTCAGGTCATGATCCCAGGGTCCTGGGATCGAGCCCCGCATCAGGCTCCCTGCTCCGCGGGAAGCCTGCTTCTCTCTCTCCCACTCCCCCTGCTTGTGTTCCCTCTCTCGCTGTGTCTCTGTCTGTCAAATAAATAAATAAAATCTTTAAAAAAAAAAACAAAAAACACCAGACTAAAAAAAAAAAAAAAAAAATCTTCTGGAGGATTCTTTTGCCTAGTAGAATAGCAAGAATTACTCTTGATTTTTTATTCAGGAATTTTGTAGGGAGGGGGAAAGTAGAAATGATCTTTGTGATGATACACATCTTTATTCTCTATATAAACATGATTTGGATGATATGGCGAGAAGGGTTTATTTTTTCTTTACAGATGAGCATCGGCTTCACAGTGGCAAACTCTGTCTGATTATACTTACGTGTATTGCAGAGGTAGGTGTCACTCGTCTTCTGAGAGTAGCTAATCTCTTACAGAGTGCTATCCTTTTTCTGCCCTTCTCCTGTTCCTGACTTTTAGGATCCTAAAGCTTGGGAAAGAAAATCTTTCCTCTTTGTATTGTCTGTCTCCTCCCACTAGAGTGTAAGCTCTGATAGCAAGTATTTTGTTCCTTCACCAGTGTGTTCTCAATGTTTACCACATAGGAGAGCCTCAGTTAGTATTGACTGGATGAATTAATAATAAATTGTTTTATGTTAACTGCTATAATTTTGAACTGGAAGATGTGAGCTCTTAAGAGTTTTAAATATGAGATTTAAGCCTCTGTAGAAGAAATACTCCTACCCCTTTGAAGCTGCTCATGTTGGGTCTTTTGCATTTAGCAAAATGAAAAAAGGAGCTCAAGTTTCCTGTGGGGGGTGGTGGATAGAAAAGTGAAAGAGGGGAATTGGAAACCGAGTAAAGTTGGGCTGATTGTAGTTTGGTGAAGAGGAAGAGCCCAAGAGTGAACAAAAGAGGTGCTTTATCAGGAGGCTCTTTTGGTTGGATTAATTAGGCCTGAACTCACCCTGAATCTTGGTGGCAACACAGGTGTAAAAAACCATAGGGCCCAAATGGCGTCACTCAGGCAGATCCCTGGTTATGGGCAGAACTTGAGTCAATTTAGAGCTAAATTTTCGCTTCAGCTTCCCCTTTTACTATCCCTTATTTTGATCTTTTCTCTCTCAAGAAAAATAGTAAAGGTGGTCCACATGGAGTAAAGATCTCGCTCATTCTTTCCCTTTTTATGTTCTCTGTGAAAAGATGACCTACTTTTCACCAGGTTATGGGTAGCTGGTTATAGAAGAGCTGCTTATTAGCAGTGGGCCTGGTGTAATTGCTTTTCAAAAATCTTTCTAAGAAAATCTTTAAAGGAGTTGTTTTTCACAAATTGTAACAGTTCCTAGTAATTGGAGTCTGTAGGCATGTCAGATCTTCAGAAAAGGTGTTGGGAAAGGGCCAAAGGATGTTCATTACCGATGAGAGGTTTTTGATTTTCCATCAGTCCTCAGCAAAGCCAGAGATAGATGGGGTCTTGCCTCCTGCCATGCTGCCTGTGTAGCAGTTTTCTCCTGCTGGGCCAAGCCCATTCCCAGCACAGTGCAGACCTCTCTTCTTAATCGTGGATCCTCATGTGGAGTCTGCACATGTATCCTCCCGCCCTGATGAAAACCTTCAAGCTGTCACAAACGGAGCAGACTCCTTGGGCAGATGGGAAGGAAGAGAGAATAGGAAAACAGATTTTTCTCAGCATTTGCCTCAAGTCCTGTGCCTTAATTTTTTATTGTTTGTAATTTGCTGAGAGATTTTTGACCAGTTAGAGACACACTGGGAAATTATATCTCATTAAAATCTCATGGCTTAAGTAGGGTTCGACATTAAGACTCTAGTCTTATCCCATTAGCCCTCTTAACGGGTCCTTGAAAGTAGTTCTTTTTCCTTTCTTTTCTTTTCTTTCTTTTTTTTTTTTTAAGATTTTATTTATTTATTTGAGAGAGAGTGAGAGAGAGCAAGCACTACGGAGCAGGGACCCAGATGCGGTGCTCAATCCTGGGACTCCAGGATCATGACCTGAGCCGAAGGCAGATGCTTAACTGACTGAGCCACCCAGGCGCCCCTTGAAAGTAGTTCTTGAAGTCCAAGGATTTGTAGCAAGTGTGATAGATTATAAACTGAGTTTCCTAAGTATAGCTCTCATTCCTTACTTTTTCTCCATATTTCTGTTTTTTTAGGATCAGTATGCAAATGCATTTTTGCATGACGACAATATGAATTTTCGAGTAAACTTACACAGAATGGTAGGTGTGACTTTTGTTTCTTGTTTTTTCTTAGAGGAAATTTTTGGTATGTTGGCAGGATTGGGGAGGATGAGATTGATCCTACTTAGAACAAATGTGGGTGGAATGTTTTACTAAAGGGCTTTTGCTTAACTGCTGTTCAACAGGCCCATGCCTGTTTTTGGGATTTTTTTTGCGTGTCATGGAGCTCTTACTCAAGAGAGGATGGAAAGATCCACAACCATGTCCACATGGCAGTAATATTAGAATGTTTCAGTAATGTAGATTTCAACAAGGAGTTGGGCCTAAGCCTTTTGTTTTTAAAATGTAGTATGATCTTTGATTAGTTAAGACCAGATGCTGTTTTATTTACCTGAGAGGCAGGGGAAATAGAATATGAAGGTATCAGGGAATTACTTCAAAGTTGGAGGTATGTTCAAAAATATCACATTGAGGTTTATATTTGAGACTTACTTTTGTTTTTTGCAACTGCTACTGTTACTGCCTCTACACAGTTACCTTCTTCTCTTTTTCTTTATTTTATCAAAGAAAAATACCAGTATACCTCTTCTGTTGTTAGTAATGTCACTTGTATAGATAAAATCAAAGTAAAAACAACAGCTTTCCCATTGTAGTACGCTCCAGTGCCCTTTGGGGCTGTTGTCTTGCTGTGAATTGTGTTTCTGTCACAGGCCTGCATTGATAACTAAGAAGCATTTACAAGTCCTCCCTGCCCCACCCCACCCCCATCACTAGAAAAAGAAAGAAAAAGTAGCATCTCTGTAGTAGTGATTTTATTTGCATGAAAAACGTGATGATGAGCCATTGGATATCAATTCAGGTGTTTACTTACTTCATTTCTTTTTTGTGTGAAGCCTATGAGACACAGGAAGAAGGCAGCAGACAAGAACCTTCCCTGCCGTCCCTTAGTATGTGCAGTACTGGGTGAGTCTCATCAAAATTGGCATTTTTCTGAGACAGATTTTCATGATTAAGAGGAGGGATAGATCCTGGTTGCTGTGCTTCTCCTTCAGAGAAGGTACTAGTTATGTTTCTTCTCTGGTCTAAGAAACAGTGTTTATTGCTTAGTTTGGTAAAGCAACTCCAACAAACAGAATGCTCAATTAAAGGGTTCTCTTGTTTAAAGAAAAAGATCTTTCCAGGGAGACAAATGGCTAAGTCTAAGCCTGATACATGATTTAAATTTGTGAAGTATCTTATTCCTGATGAAAATTTCAAATTATTCATTCCCTTCTTCGTCCAAATTGATGTGTTAACTGGCCAGGAGGCTTGAAGTTCACGGATCAGAAATACAAAACTTCCTCTGAGTAAATTAAGCTGAGATGAGGCTGACAGAGCTGACAGTAGGGGGTTGTATCTTATGTGATTATGTCTGCCCAGAATTCTGCATTTTCCTCAGGGGAGTGATCTGAACTCTTAATCCCATTTCATTTGGATATTCAGCCCTGGTTCCTAAAGCTACTTGATTTTAGAAACAGTAATTAAGACTATATAATGAGCCTCTATTGACCCAAAGCCCCACAGACCATTCAGTCAATATCTGTCAAACTGAGCGTGATTGTGAGAAGAGAGAGACTGACATAACTTCAGAGCTTAACATGGAGTGTTACATGGATGTGATCCATAATTTCTTCTCTGCTTGCCTCATCACTTGATTCTCAGAGTATGATTTCCATCTGGCATTTTGCATTAGTGCCATGGTACAAATTATCTGTGCAATGAAATCTCTTATGTACCTGAATTTATTGGTAGGTCAAGGTATCCTTCTGGAAATAGGAGAGTGAGCTAATTTCCTTGTTACTTTACAAGTGGCAGCATGCCTGGGTGGCTCAGTTGGTTAAGCGGCTGCCTTCGGCTCAGGTCATGATCCCGGAGTCCTGGGATCGAGCCCCATGTCGGGCTCCTTGCTTAGCAGGGAGCCTGCTTCTCCCTCTGCCTGCCGCTCCCCCTGCTTGTGCTCTCTCTCTCTCTGATAAATAAATAAAATCTTAAAAAAAAAAACAAACAAACAAAACTTTACAAGTGGCAGGTAGTGAAAAGTGTTGCAACAACTACCTTATTTAAAATAAATTTCAGTGCACGTGAATAAAGATGCAGTTAGTGGTTGTCATTCAGCATGAGTGTAAGGTATACTGAGGTTTTTTTCCAACTCAAAGGCATGAAATGCATTTCATTCTGATTGATTTCATTTTTCTCCTTTTCCCCTCAGACCTGATGGTGGAGTTTATTGTAACACACATGATGAAGGAGTTTCCTATGGATCTGTATGTGTAAGTACCATGGTTCACTTAATGTGTGCAAATCTATTTTATAGAATTGAGTGATAGGAAATTTATAGTCAAAAAATTCTGTGTATACTTCAGGAAAAACTCATTTATGCATGGAGAAGTGTCAGGGAGCATTTTACGGCCTGGATTTATACATCTTTCCAGAAGGGGGGAAAAAATGTACAAACCACAGTTTGGATTCTGCACATATCTTCATTATCACTTTAGGCACACTACGTGAAGAACAGGGCTGATGCACTGAAGTAGTGATCATGGGTGGCTGTTGTAATCCAAAGATAGTGGAATACCAGCAAGCCACTTAGTTATCCCTGGGCTTTGGCATCAAAGTAGTTAGCAGTAGTTAGAAGGTAGGGAAAGGCCAGAGAAATACAGCTTCTGGTCTGTTGTTGGCCTACATTGTCTAGCAGCCTAGTCCAAACTATTCTGGCTAGGCAAATTATATTTATAGTGGCCTGGCTGGGAGATTCCTGCCTCCTGAGGAAATCAGATTGTTTATCGCAATTCTTTACAACCAACACAACTAGAGGCAACTGAAAATCATCATATTTTAATAAAGTTTAAGTCTTCAGGCTTTCTCTCTCCTTTACTGTTTCTGCATTCTTCTTACCTTTAATGCCCAAGAACAGCTGTGGCACATTAGTGTGATCCCAAATATATATATTATCTTTTTTCCCTAAAAAGCATCTGAATTGAGTCTGACAGCAGAATTGCCACTTCCATTTTTTTCAGCAAGAGAGCAGTTTGGTGAATAGCAATGTCAGTGTGCCTCATTCCAGAGACAGGCCTGGGATCTAGGGAGGTATAAAAGATTTTACTCTGAATAGAGTAGACTTCCAGCTTTTTAGACTGCTTATAGGTCATGTAATATAGTCTTGGTTTCCTAGGTATGAAATAATGATACAAATTTTACTTTTAGTAAGTAAGTAGTTTGCATTTTTCTTTTTTTTTTTTTTTTTTTTAAGATTTTATTAGAGAGAGAGGGAGAGCAAGCACGAGTGGTGGGGAAGGGCAGAGGGAGAGGTACAAGCAGACTCCCTACTGAGCAGGGAGCCCAGTGCAAGGCTCGATCCCAGGACCCTGGCATCATGACCTGCCGAAGGCAGACGCTTAACCGACTGAGCCACCCAGGTGCCCTGCAGTTTGCATTTTTCTGTTTGCATTTTCTTTTGGTGTTCAGAAGTAAGCCTGATTCTTTATTTTAATTCACACACCATGAAAGCTGCTTTTTTTATAACACTGATTAGGTAAGTTTTCATTTTGTTTTAGGTGTATCTCTGAACCTCAGCACCTTAGGAATCAGATTTGTTTTACTACGGACTTTATTTGTAGCTTGGTTATCTTATGTCCTGGTTTTAGGATATGCTGTTTACCTGGTAGTATATTATTATAGTCTCAGTTTTCTCATTTTCCAAGTGAGGAAACTTAGACTCTAGAGGTTGAGTGTTTCGCCCAGGGTTATTCTGTTAGTAAGCACCATTGCCTGGACCTGAACTCAGCTTTTCTTACTGTAAATCCTAGGTTGTTGCCATCCCTGCTTCAGTGTATTAGTTATCTATTGCTGTGTACAAATGACCCCAAACTGAGTGGTTTAAAACAGATATTTGTTATCTCACTGTATCTGTGGTTGAGGAATCCAGAAGCAGTGTAACTGCTAGGGTTTCTACAAGGCTGCAGTCAAAGTGTTAGCTGGGGGGCCCCTGAGGGGCTCAGTCGGTTGAATGTCCGACTCTTGTTTTCTGCTCAGGTCATGATCTCATGGGCTGTGAGATCGAGCCCCGTGTTGGGCTCTGCGCTTAGTGTGGAGTCTGCTTGGGATTCTTTCCCTCTTCCTCTCCCTCTCCCTTCCCCTCGCGTGCACACTCTATCTCTCAAATAAATAAATAAATCTTAAAAAAAAAAAAAGTGTTAGCTGGGCCTGTAGGTATCTGAGGCTCTACTGGGGCTGGAGAATTTGCTTCCAAGCTTCACTTACATGGTTGTTGGCAAACCTCAGTTCCTTGCCATGTGGACCTCTTCATAGGGCTGCTCACCACAGCTGGCCTCCTCCAAGTAATTCAAGAGAGAAAGAAGAGAGTGAGAGTCCAGGATGGAAGCCAGAGTGTCTTTTATAACTTAATCTCAAATGACATGCCATTTCTGTTGGTCGTATAGACCAACCCTCATACAGTGTTGGTCTGTGATACATTTACATCCTTATAGAAGGATGTAAATGCCAGAAGGTGGGGACCACTGGGGGCCATCTTGCAGGCTGGCTACCACAGTGGCACACCAGACTCAAGTCTCTCTCACCCCAGAGGCTGTACTCTTAACTACTGCTGTGGTAAGTGACAAAAAGATTTGCACAGGGTGACAAATGCTGACTGGGGCATCAGAGAAGATAACAGAGAAGGTTGCATTTGACCTGAGTCATGAAGAAACAGTGGGAGTTTTCTATGTGGAAGAGTGGGGGAGGGACACACCAAGCAGGGGACCAGCATCTTCAAAGGCTTGGAGGCTTGAAAGTGTGGCAATATTTGGAAAGTAGAAAGTAATTCAGGATGATTAGAGTGTAGGGTACATGGAGGAAGCATAGGAGAGTAGAAAAACGGTTGCCTGAGATTAAGTGGCTGATGGGGAACAGTTGAAGGTGGGATGACATGGTAAGATTGTGCATTCAGCACATAGAGTTACAGGTATGTGGCTCTCTACCCAGAACCTCACATCACAGCCAATGAACCTGGTCTACATAAATATTTTAACTCCCTCCTCCCCCTAGCTTCTACCTTTTTGGGTATTGTCTTGCTTTCTCAGTTGCTTGTTCCACCTGCTCCCTAATTGAATGTCCTGAGGTTAGGGAAGATGGAGAAGATAATGAGGCATCAAACTGACAGAGGCTGGGCAGAAGGTCCCACCCTCAGGCTGAATACACTTTCTTCATTACTACCCGTGGGCATATATCCAGATGTCCCCACCTCCTCCTCCAACCCTCTTCCTGGTTTTTGGCATTTGGAGCATCAAGTCCTTTTTAGGTGAACTTCTCTGCTCCCAGCTGGGCATCAGGCCAGGTTGCTGCTCTCACTTCTCATTATGTACTGCTTTTCAGCAGCATACCGCAGAATGAGAAATTGAAAGCAAAATGAATTTCTACCATTTCAGATAAGTTTATAATCCTCCTGGTGAAATATGAAGAACTAGGGAGTGTGGAAAGACTTAATACTCAAAACCAGAATCTGGGTCAGAAATGAAACAATTTCATATCTGTGTATGAATGCTGTAGGTAAGGTAATAATGGGGAAAGGTGCTTAGACCAAAGAGAGAGAGAGAAAGAGAGAGAAAGAGAGAGAAGGAAAGTCTTGCCTGGAGCAGTAAGAGGTGGGGAAACTTAACCAGTTAATTTCACTCCTCACTGTATTCCTTGATTCTTGCTGCCACCCCCACTGCTGCCACAGGATTAAGGAGTGAGGAGAAATAGTCTCTGAGGAGAGTAAACTTTCCTTTAAGCTACTCTTACTTGGAAAACTTGTGCTCTTTCTCAGTAAGAGATTCCCTCACCTGGGGGTAGGCACTGGAAGAAAGTAGAGACTTTAGTGGAGCCCACAAGAAGACTTCAGGTTAAAGTGGAACTGCCTCATGTTGAAACAGGAAACCACTACATGCATAAAAAACACCCCAAAGAAGCAATAAATGTAGAGTAATTCAGCCAGTCTATATTTTAAGGTTGTAGCAGTTGTTAAAATTTTCATTCTACTTGGTAAATAGTGTAAGTTACTGAGACCACCAGGCTGGTAATGTCACCTGTTGGGGGGCTGCAGAGGTAGGAACAGAGCTTAGGAGCAGTGTCAGGTGAATATCGATGGTCTTTGAACCAGAGGTTGGTGGCAGCAGGCTTGGGAGCATAGGTAATGTCTCCCTGCTGCCCCACAGCGGCTCGGTGTTGGGATGGCATTATCGATAGGGCCAGCTGCAGGCTGTCCAGATCCAGGCCATGTGAGAAGTGCTGGTGTGCAGAGTGTATTGTGCATGGGTGGTCATATATGGGCAGCATCCAGCCATCTTTGCTGGCTGCAACAAGGCGGTCAGCACCAGGCACCTAATGACGATCAGTTTAGTAGGGAAGTTGATAGAAGAGTTTGTATATTCCTAAGTTAAATCATGGCTTGAACCAGGGCATCTTTTTTTTTTTTTTTAATTTTATTTATTTGACAGAGACACAGCGAGAGAGGGAACACAAGCAGTGGGAGTGGGAGAGGGAGAAGCAGGCTTCCCACCGAGCAGGGAGCCCGATGCGGGGCTCGATCCCAGGACCCTGGGATCATGACCTGAGCCGAAAGCAGACGCTTAACGACTGAGCCACCCAGGCGCCCCGAACCAGGGCATCTTGTAGCTAGTGACAGCTGCATCAAACAGGAGATCACACCACAGTGTCTAAAAGTCAACAATTGATTTGGAAACTATTACGGTGATTTATGCTTTAATTTATGTGACTTGGTGAGCAGTTTATTTTATTTTATTTTATTTTATTAAAAGAGTAAAAGAGAATTTAAATTTTTGATATACGTATTGACTTATGTATTAATTTATATTTCTGTATGGTTTGTAAAATATTTTTGATACCACTCCTGAGGATACTGAAGTCTTTCAAGAGAGAAATGTTATAGGGGCGCCTGGCTGGCTCAGTTGGTAGATCTGAGTTGTGAGTTCAAGTCCCACATTGGGTGTGGAGCCTACTTAAATAGAAAAAAAAAAAGAGAGAGATCTGTTATGTAGTCCTCTTATAATTCTGATCTGAAAGCCTCCTACAAGACCACTTAGACCTACAAGGAGTGGGAAGAAGAGAGAGATATCTGAATAATGGGACAAGTAGAACGGGAAGGTTAGCAGTGCAAGCCCATTACTGGGAATATTTTGAAAACTTCCAGGACTTTAATTTACAAATTTAGTTCATTTCATTTGGGTCATTATGTTGTTAGGCAGTTTCTTTCTTTTTTTTTTTTTTTAAGATTTTATTTATTTATTTGACAGAGAGAGAACACAGCAGGGGGAGCTGCAGGCAGAGGGAGAGGGAGAAGCAGGCTCCCTGCTGAGTGGGGAGCCCGACATGGGGCTCGATCCAGGACCCTGGGATCATGACCTGAGCCGAAGGCAGATGTTTAACCAACTGAGCCACCAGGTGCCCCAGCACTTTAATTCTTCTAGCTAGTGTCTTTCTTTGGCTCTCATTCCACAGAGGGAGGATTGTGGTGTTTGTTTTGTTTTGGTTTGGTTTCTTTGCCCTCCTCTTTTCCTCTCTGCTAGGAAGCCTAAGAAGAAATTAGCTACCTCCACTTTCACTTGATTCCTGAGCCGTCAGATTGATTCTCTGCAGGTTGCTACCTCCGCTGTCTGCTGAAGTTAGTAGGATCTTAGGTTACTCTTTGTCTCAGAATAAAACCACAGAACCTGAGAGAGTCTCAATCCCAGTTCCAGAAGTATTCTTTACTTGAAGCTGCCATTTAGCTGAACTGCATTTGGGGCAAGTAGGTGGCGAGGAGCCACCTTGTGCTCTGCCCTTTGCCTTACTTACTTTGTCTCCTGTTTTCTCGGCCTCATTCTTTTATGTCAAAACAGTTTCAAGAGGAAAAGCCTCTTTCATTTGCCTGAAACTAGCAGATTACCTGGGTCTACTTTCTAGGAACTTGACAACTTAGTTCTAATAAGACGTAAGTGCTAGATGTTTATTTTACTTAATTTTTTTGGAGAAATCTTGAAAGTTTTTTATTTATTTAAGCAATCTCCACACACAGCGTGGGGCTTGAACTCACAACCCCAGATCAAGAATTGCACGGTCTTCCAACTGAGCCAGCCAGGCACCCCAAGTGTTTGATGCTTAGTTGGTAAACAGTCAGTATTTATTGAATGAATGAATGAAAATATAGGTCTGACAGTTTCTTCTGAATCTTGGTTTGTGTGATGAGCCTGGATTTTCAGAGGGGTAGAGTCTAAGCCTTGGGCCTCTATTTCTACTTCCCCACTCCCAGTCTACTTTCTGTCTCTATATATTTGTCTATTCTGGACATTTTATATAAGTGAGATCATATACCATGTGACCTTTTGTGACATAATGTTTTCAGGTTTCATCTGTGTTGTGGCATGTATTAGTACTTCACTCCTTTCTATGGCTGATTACTGTTCCATTGTGTGGATGTGTGATGTCATTTTATTTATCCATTCATCGTTGATAGACGTTTGGGTGGTTTATATCTTTGGCTGTTATGACTAATGCTGCTGTCAACATTCATGTACAAGTTTTTGTATGGATATATGTTTTTTGTGTGTATATACCTAGTGGTGGAATTGGGGGGGTCATGTGGTAACTTTACGTCTAACATTTTGAGGAGCTGCTAAACTCCTTTCCAAAGTGGTTGTACCATTTTACATTTCCACCAGCAATGTATACGGGCTCCAGTTTTTCTACATCCTCATCACAGCCAAGGATTTTATTTCTACTTGGACTTTCCCACCACTTTGGCAAAAGTAGAAGGGGCATTAACTTGATTTTAGAAATGATGTTGTAAAACTTTGAGTACTTAGATTCTTGGTTTACAGATTAACATCCAAGTTCTCTCCATATTATTCTCTCATGATCTGCCCATTGTGTTTCTGGACTTCCTTTGCCAAGGATTTATAAACAGTATTGCAATGGGATGAGCAGTTTAATGAGTTTTGATAAATGTATACATCCTTGTAACAACTATCCCAGTCAAGGTATAAAACATTTCTCTTCTCTAAAAAGGTTCCTTTTAGAGGATGGTAAAAAAAACTTTTTTAAAGATTTATTTCAGGGCACCTGGGTGGCTCAGTCGTTAAGCGTCTGCCTTTGGCTCAGGTCATGATCCCAGGGTCCTGGGATCGAGCCCCGCATCGGGCTCCCTGCTCTGCGGGAAGCCTGCTTCTCCCTCTCCCGCTCTCCCTGCTTGTGTTCCCTCTTTTGCTGTGTCTCTCTGTGTAAAATAAATAAAATCTTAAAAAAAAAAAAAAAAAAAAAAGATTTATTTCAGGGAGAGAGAGAGAGTGCATGCACAAGTGGGAGGGGCAGGGAAAGGGAGGGAGAATCTCAAGCAGACTCCATGCTGAGTGCCGGGCCTGACACAGGGCTCAATCTCATGACCCCAAGAACATGACCCAAGCTGAAACTAAGTCAGACGTTTAACTGACTGTGCCACCCAGGTACCTTGAGGATTTTAAAATTTTTTAAAAATGAATTTGTTTTGGGATGCCTGGGTGGCTCAGTCAGTTAAGCGTCTGCCTTCAGCTCAGGTCATGATCCCAGAGTCCTGGGATCAAGTCCCGCATCGGGCTCCTTGCTCAGCCGGAAGCCTGCTTCTTCCTCTCCCTCTGCCTGCCGCTCCCCCCTGCTTGTGCTCTCTCTCTCTGACAAATAAATAAATAAAAATCTTTAAAAAAAAATAAAAATGAATTTGTTTTAAATGGTGGATTGCTTAGCTATAAAAATAGAGTTGTAGAAAATATGGAGAAAACATTAAAAGAGAAAGAATAGAATTCACCTATAATCGTACCATCCAAATTAACATCAAAATTAAATCTTTTTTTAATACTTGAATATGGTTGTGACCATTATCATACATTTAAACGTATATAATTTTGCATGCTGTTGTTTCACTTTCCATTGTAACATAAATATCTTCTTGTGTTGTGAAAAATTCTTCATGGTATGCTTTTTAAGAGCTTCTTGGGGCCCTGCCTGGGTGGCTCATTTGGTCAAGCGTCCAACATTTGGTTTTGGCTCAGGTCATGATCTCAGGGTCCTGTTGGGCTCCCTGCTCAGCGGGGAGTCTGCTTCCCTCTCTCTCCTTCTGCCCGCCCCCGCTTGTGCACTCCCTGCCTTTCTCTCTCTAAAATAAATAAATAAGCCTTTAAAAGAAAAAGAGCTTTATGGGGTTTCATTATATATCTATGTTTTAGTTTGCTTGGGCTGCGATAACAAAAAAAACACAGATTGGGTGGCTTAACAATGGAAATTTATTTTCTCATAGTTCTGTAGGCCAGAAGTCCAAAATCAAGGTGCCAGCACCTTTGGTTTCCCCAGAGGCCTCTCTCCATGGTTTACAGATGGCCACCTTCTCACAGTATCCTCACAGGGCCTTTTCTCTCTGTGTGGGAGCAAGCATCCTTGGTTGTCTCTTCCTTTCTTATGAGGAAGCCAGTCCTATCAGATTAGGGCTCTACCTTTTTGACCTCATTTAACTTTAATGACTTTTTTTTTTTTTAAGATTTTTATTTATTTATTTGACAGAGAGAGCAAGAGAGCACAAGCTGGGGGAACAGTAGGAGGGTGAGGGAGAAGCAGGCTCCCTGCCAAGCAGGGAGCCCGATGCGGGGCTCGATCCCAAGACCCTGGGATCACGACCTGAACCGAAGGCAGACGCTTAACCATCTGAGCCACCCAGGCACCCCAAATGACTTTTTTTTTTTACTTTTTAATTTATTTATTTATTTATTTTTTTTTAAAGATTTTATTTATTTATTTGAGACAGAGAGAATGAGAGAGAGCAAGCACATGAGAGGGGGGAGGGTCAGAGGGAGAAGCAGACTCCCTGCCTAGCAGGGAGCCCGATGCGGGACTCGATCCCGGGACTCCAGGATCATGACCTGAGCCGAAGGCAGTCGCTTAACCAACTGAGCCACCCAGGCGCCCTTACTTTTTAATTTAATCTCTACACCCTGTGTGAGACTTGAACTCATGACCCCAAGATCAAGAGTTGCACACTCCTCTGACTGAGCCAGCCAGGCGCCCCTTTAATGACTTTCTTAAAGGCCTTATATCTAAATACAGTCACATTAGTTAGGGTTAGGGTTTCAACATATGAATTTTGAAGGAACATAATTTAGTACATAACATACAGTAGTCTCCCCTTATCAGTCATTTCATTTTCCGTGGTTTGGAAGCAGATGATCTGCATACCATGGGTCAGTAGTAGCCTAACGCTAGGTCACAGTGCCTATATCATTCAGCTTACTTCATCTCACCACATAGACATTTTATCATCTCACATTACCATAAGAAGGCTGAGTACAATACAATAAGATACTTAGAGAGAGAAACCACATTCACATAACTTTTATTGCAGTATATTGTTATAATTGCTCTATTAGTTATTGTTAATCTCTTACTGTGTATAAATTAAACTTTATCATAGGTATGTATGTATAGGAGAAAAACAGACATAGAGGGTTTGATACTGTTGACAGTTTTAGGTATCCACTGGGTGTATTGGAATGTATCCCCCGCAGATAAGGGAGAACTGCTGTATGTGTAATGATTTACTTGCTATTCTCTCAGCACTGGATGTTATTTCCACAGTTGTTTCTGGTTTTATTATTACTATTATTATTATTTTTTAAAGATTTTATTTATTTGTTTGACAGAGAGATACACAGTGAGAGAGGGAACACAAGCAGGGGGAGTGGGAGAGGGAGAAGCAGGCTTCCTGCTGAGCAGGGAGCCGATGCGGGACTCGATCCCAGGACCCTGAGATCATGACCTGAGCCAAAGGCAGACACTCAACGACTGAGCCACTCAGGCTCCCCTCCAGTTTTCTTTTATTATAAATAAGATTATGATGGGATTAGCATAACAATAAAAAAATTAAAAAAAAACAAATAAGATTATGACGAACATCTTTTTGTTTAAAGCATTTTAGTTTTTGCATTCTGGGTAAAGCTGAATTCTCTGGAGTGGTGTTTGTGGGTCAAAGGGTATAAACGTTATTAAGGCTATTGATAGAGATTGCCAAATTGCCTCCTAAAAGGGCCGTGTACCAATAATACTTTCCTTGATAACGTATAAGTGGCTGTTTCGCTCTACCTTTATCAACATTAAAATCTGTATTAATTTGATACATAAAAACAATATTGTTTTAATATGCCTATTTAAAGTGAAGTTGAACATTGTAGAAAAGTGTTAACTTTCCATATTTTCCCCCTTTGGGGGGGGTGGGGGATTTGTTGACTATTTACTTTGCTCATGTTTCTTATTAGGGATGTTATTTTTTTTTATTTTTTATTTTATTTTATTTTTTTTTTAAAGATTTTATTTATTTATTTGACAGAGAGAGACACGGCGAGAGAAGGAACACAAGCAGGGGGAGTGGGAAAGGGAGAAGCAGGCTTCCCACAGAGCAGGGAGCCCGATGCGGGGCTCGATCCCAGGACCCTAGGACCATGACCTGAGCCAAAGGCAGACGCTTAACGGCTGAGCCACCCAGGCGCCCTGGGATGTTATTTTTTTTGAAGATTTTATTTATTTATTTGACAGAGAGAGACAGCGAGAGCAGGAACACAAGCAGGGGGAGTGGGAGAGGGAGAAGCAGGCCTCCCGCCGAGCAGGGAGCCAAATGTGGGGCTCGATCTCAGGACCCTGGGATCACGACCCGAGCCGAAGGCAGACACTTAACGACTAAGCCACCCAGGCGCCCCGGGATGCTATTTTTTCTTATCAATTTGTATAAACATATACATTAAGCATAGTAATGGTTTTGTGTCTTTTGCTACAAATGTAATTTCCCATATGATTTGGCTTTAATGTAATCACTTTTTCAAAAATCACACAAAATACTCATTTTTAGGAAGTAAATTTCATCTGTGTTCTACTTTGTACTATCCTCCATGGCTTTTTATGCTTTCAAAACCCTTTCCCAATCAGAGATGAAAAAATATTTTTTATTAGGTTTATAATGTTTAAAAAATCTTTCATCTCAACCTATTAACTGCTTATTTAGAAATACTCTCCCAAACATATTTGTTATTGTGATGTGAGTAATGTTGAATATTCCAATGATCTAGAATTGTACCACCCAGTAGAAGTTTTTGTGATGATAGGAAAGTTCTATATGTTGTGCTGTCCTATTATGGTAGCCACTAACCACATGTGGTAGTTGAGCATTTGGTATGTGGCTAGTGCAACTGAAGAGTGAATTTTTAATTTAACTTTTTTTTTTTTAAGATTTTATTCATTTATTTGAGAGAGAGGGAGTGTGAGAGAGAGAGAACACGCAAACAGGCCAAGGGGAGGAGTAGAGGGAGAAGCAGACTCCCCACCGAGCAGGGAGCCCGATGTGGGACTTGATCCCAGGACTCTGGGATCATGACCTGAGCTGAAGGCAGATGCTTAACTGACTGAGCCACCGAGGCACCCTAATTTAACTTTAAAAAAAATTTTTTTTTTAAATATTTTTTTAAAGATTTTATTTGACAGAGACAGAGTGAGAGAGGGAACACAAGCAGAGGGAGTAGGAGAGGGAGAAGCAGGCTTCCCGCTGAGCAGGGAGCCCAGTGCGGGGCTCGATCCCAGGACCCTGGGATCATGACCTGAGCCAAAGGCAGACGCTTAACCGACTGAGCCACCCAGGTGCCCCAACTTTTAATGTAAATAAAATTTAAGTTAATTATGAATTAAACCAAAATTTACTTTAAAAATTAATTTAAATTAAAAACAAATTTAAATAGATCTGAAGAGGGGCACGTAGGTGGCTCAGTTGGTTAAGCGTCCGAATCTTGATTTTGGCTTAGGTCATGATCTCAGGGTTTTGAGATTGCGCCCTGCGTAGTGTTTCTCACTCAGTGCAGCATGTACTTGTCCCTCTCCCTCTGCTCCTCCCCTGCCCTCCCCCCAACTCTCTCTCAAATAAAATCTTTAAAAAAAAAAAAAGATCTGGGGGTGCCTGGGTGGCTCAGTCGGTTAAGCGTCTGCCTTCGGCTCAGGTCATGATCCCGGGGTCCTGGGATCGAGCCCCGCATCGGGCTCCCTGCTCAGCGGGAAGCCTGCTTCTCCCTCTCCCTCTGCCTGCCTCTCTGCCTACTTGTGTTCTCTATCTCTCTGTCAAATAAACAAATAAAATCTTTAAAAAAAAAAAAAGATCTGAAGACTTAAGGTCTTTAATTTTGTATTTTGATATCCTACGTTTGTAACATTGAATGGAGTAGTCTTAATTCTGGTCCACTGATGTATGCTTTCCTCTGAGGAAAGATACTCAAGGGTATAGTATCTGTAATACCTAATCAACTGCTGACCTGTATGCGATTATAGCCCTCTTTTCCTAGTGATAAAGGGAATTAGCACAAGCATTGTGTGTGTGTGTGTGTGTGTGTGTGTGTGTGTAGGGGCAATTTATGCATCAGAAAGTTGAAGTTTCTTTCTTTTACATGTGTACAAATTCATCTCCAGCATCTTTAGTGACCTTAGCAAAGCTGCCTTGCTAAAGAAAAGGGTATCTGTGGTGAGTTGCATCATACTTTTAGGCTTATCCCTGTTTTTCTCTGTTACAGACGCTGCATTCAGGTAGTACATAAACTACTTTGCTACCAGAAGAAGTGTAGAGTACGCCTGCATTACACCTGGCGGGAACTCTGGTCAGGTAACTTTCTCTTTTGAATTCATCTTCTTTTCCTAGATCTTTTATGAGCCCCTAGGCCTAGGCACAGATGAATTTTTTTTTAAAGTTTTTAGTGTGTTTAGGATGCTTCTATTTTCATTTACACTTTTTGTCATTTCATCCTTGTTCTTATCCAGACGTAGGCATGGCACATATCTATTCCATACTTCCTCTCAAATTTCTTCTCCCTGTATGTTTTTGTCAGCTGGTAGAAAACAATTGAATATATCTTTTTTTTTTTTTTTAAAGATTTTATTTATTTATTTGAGAGAGAGAGAATGAGAGAGAGCACATGAGAGGGGGGAGGGTCAGAGGGAGAAGCAGACTCCCTGCTGAGCAGGGAGCCCGATGTGGGACTCGATCCAGGGACTCCAGGATCATGACCTGAGCCGAAGGCAGTCGCTTAACCAACTGAGCCACCCAGGCGCCCAATTGAATATATCTTGAGCTCTAATGATTCTTGCTTTGAATAAGAGTGAGGTAGGAGGAATCAGTACAAACTTGGATTCTCCCTCAGTTCCATGTGGTAGCAGCATATGGACTATAGGGAGGCTTCTGTGTGTTTCCTCAAGATGAGTAATCTCTGGAGGAATGTCATAGGGAGAGGGGGTGGGGAGGGGGTGGGGAGATGGGGGGGAATCCTGTTCTTTGTGTTACATCTGGCATTATTGCTGTTTACAGACAGTGTCACTTGTACCACTCCCCCTGTGCCAGAGACAAAACCAGCAAATTACAGTGTTTACTTTTGTCTTTGTGTCCATTCGGTAGCCCAGTAAAGTCACAGCTACCCCTGCAGGCGGGAAGTGGTTCTTCTTTAAGGGTACAATTAATGCTGGCTTGCCACCCCTTTCTTTGTGTAACTAAATTGGAGGTTTCAGGAAAGCCAGGAGACATGCTCCCTGAGGCATTTGCTTGCTGATAGGTCCTGTGGCTTTGGTGACCTGATGGTACAATAAAGTCTTTTTCGGATGATTATAGTGATGAATGGTTGCCCCGCCCGTGGAAGAGCTTCTGTGTATTCTCAGCACAGGAGGGTGTGTTAGTGTCAGAGGCTTCGTAGGAAACAGGCCACTAACCCCACCCCCTTCCATGGAATTCATCTCACTTGTTGTGACACATGGTTTCCTCCCAACCCAATTTGGCTTTCTAAATTTAGTCCTCTATAATGGGAAGTAGAGATCTTTAATTAATGGATTAGCAAGTTCTTTGCAGTTACTGCCTCTGGTGGTGAAGGGTGGAACAGTAGAGCAACACTAAGTGGTAATAGTGGCACTTTGGTATTTTAGGAGAAGAGTGTGATTGTGTGAGAGTTTGAGACTGAGGGGATGTCAGAAGATCTACAGAGATCAGAAGAGATTGAAATGACTAAAGTTAGTAGAATTTCCTAGGTAGGACCAATTCTTATTAATATACAGGACTATTGTGGTTGTCTATGAATAGTTACATGATTGTTAGGTTCTAAAAATTTAGGATTAAAGAGAAAACACAAAAATGATACAAATCTGTGGATGGGGGTGCCTGGGTGGCTCAGTCGTTAAGCATCTGCCTTCGGCTCAGGTCATGATCCCAGGGTCCTGGGATCGAGCCCCACATTAGGCTCTCTGCTCTGCGGGAAGCCTGCATCTCCCTCTCCCACTCCCCCTGCTTGTGTTCCCTCTCTCACTGTGTCAAATGTGTCACTCTGTCAAATGAATAAATCTTAAAAAAAAAAAACAACAAATCTGTGGATGTTCGTTAATAGTTGTAGGACTTGATAACAAGTACAAATGGTTTATGTCTATAACTGGGATGAATTTACCCATTATAGTACTAACGAGTTGGTGGTAATAGTTGTTTCTGCCTGCTTTTGATTCTCTTCTGGTTTGATTTTTTCTTGTATTCTATTTTCTTTCCTTTCTATCCTAGCCATCCTGTCTCTGGTCCCTGGGATCTGTCTGGCTTTTCTCCCATCCTCATCACCTGTGGTCATCTTCCTCGTTGTTCTGTTGCGTTGCCTTTTACCATTTACCCTGGTCTGTCTCCCTGGGGCCCAGGGCTTTCCATTACTCTCCTTCCTCCACTTTGTATCCTGTCCTTTGTGCTATTGTTGTCATATATCCTACTGGTACATATGTTAAGATCCCAAAATACATTGCCATCATTTTTGTTTAAAGAGTCAGTTATCTTTTAAAGAGGTTAAGAATGTCTTCTGTATTTATTTTTCTTGATCTTAGCACTTCCCCATTCTGGCTAGGAAATTGTGAGGCAGGAGACCATTTTTATCCTATGTTGGTCAGTTGACTTTGTCTTTGAGTACTTTCTGTCATGTGCAGCTCTGTTTGTAATTATGTGCTGTTTCAGGACTGATTGACTGGCATCCTAAGCCTTGATAGGTAGAGAGGAGATGTATCTGAGGATTCTTAGTGATGCTGGGATGACTTTTTGTTCCTGAGGCATAGGCATTTGTACTAGAGTTCTCTGCCAAGTGAGGTTAGGTCCTTTTCCTATATAGACTGGGTGAGTCTCCTGGAACCCTGGCTCCCTGTATTCATACACAGTGAGATGCTGAGCAGCAGGTGTTAAGGAAAGTTGCAAAATACTATACTACATCTGATGCATCAGAGCCCATAATAACGTATAATATTGCAATCAGTGAATATAAATGTGGTTATGGTGGATCCACCCACTCCTTGGCTGGCAGTATCCCTCATATGTTGGTATGCCCATGTTTTTACTCTTCTTTACCTTCTAGACTTAAGGATTTGCTGGAGGTGTATGAACCTTACCATGGTAAATATGCTTATATGTATAGATGCCCATACTATGCTGAGAACTTTAATTGAATTTTATTTATAAATAAAACTGGGAAGGCGTGTGTTGTTAGATTGGACACACAGAAGCCGTTGGGTGTCTAGGAAGCAGTTGGCTAGGACCCAAATGCCTTTTGTTGTTTGGAATGTGGGTGTGTAGTATCACTGCACTTCGAATGGTGATTTTTATTCCTGTGCTGTTTCACTGCAGTCACTCTTTGTTATTGGGGAGGTAACCAGAGGTCCCCCTACAAATTCCCATATGGAAATCCTAGGTGTGCTCTTGTGGATGAGGATGAGGCAGCTGTATTAGTTGGGGGTTTAATCCTGCCTGCTCTGTTGGTTTTACAGATACAAGCCCTGACCTTCTCCCTGCTGCCACTGTCTATTTATATGGTGCCTGTCACCATAGTATCTGAGTATTTGGGGAAATATATTTAGGCTAACTTCAACTAAAATAGGGAAAGGAAGAAGGCCTGCCTCTCTCATTGCCCTCTTTTTAGCAATCACTATTTTTCACCAAGTTATGGAAAATTCAAAAGCTCTTCTCTGACCTCTAGGCTACGCAGATCTCCTGTTTTGGTTAAAAGATTAGTAGGTCTTACAACTGTCCTCTATAGAGATAGAAAACTGGGTTTTAGGATAAGATCCTAGGAAATCGGTCTTTACATTTGGGAATATAATGAAAGATACAATCTTTGTGTTCAGAAAAATGTCCATTTGCATATACATATTTTGCATATAATTTCAGAGAGTTCATGGACCCTCTGAAGCCATCCATGATCCTGTGTTAAGAATCCCTGTCTTGGGGCGCCTGGGTGGCTCAGTCGTTGAGCGTCTGCCTTCGGCTCAGGTCATGATCCCAGGGTCCTGGGATCGAGCCCCACATCGGGCTCCCTGCTCCGCGGGAAGCCTGCTTCTCCCTCTCCCACTCCCCCTGCTTGTGTTCCCTCTCTCGCTGTCTCTCTCTTTGTCAAATATATAAAATAAAATCTTAAAAAAAAAAAAAAAAAAAGAATCCCTGTCTTAATTTTAGGTTCCATGGCCTCCCAATTATTTCTGTTTTCACAGAACATCTTACTATCTGTGTTAATATTTTTTCTTTATTTATTGATCATACTGTATTTCTCCTGGGAATTTTAGCTTCACAATCTTCTCTCTGAACTTCTTTGGGATAAGGAGCACGTTGGTCACTATATTTTATTTCCTGTGTCTTCCTATGGCACTTGGGGTTTCTATTTTAGCATATTGCACTGTTTTGCTATGTGTGCATAAGTCTGCATAATGATTTATTTAAATATCTTTCTTTCCTCTTAAAAAAGTTTTTGTAGGGCAGGGCCTTTGTTTTTATCATTGCTCTATCTTCAGCACATACTTGGCTTATAACAGGGGCTCGGAAAACATTTGAATGAATAAATGGATAGCTGGACATGTGAATTTCTATTATTGATGAATCAACATTCTCTTAAAGCAGTACAGTGCTGGGGCGCCTGGGTGGCTCAGTTGGTCAAGCGACTGCCTTCGGCTCAGGTCATGATCCTGGAGTCCCTGGATTGAGTCCCGCATCGGGCTCCCTGCTCAGCAGGGAGTCTGCTTCTCCCTCTGACCCTCCCCCCTCTCATGCTCTCTCTTTCTATCTCATTCTCTCTCTCAAATAAATAAATAAAATATTTAAAAAAAAAAAAAGCAGTACAGTGCTGTGTTTGGGCCTCAAAACAGTAACAACAATGATTAACAACAACAATAATGATAGAACCCAGGAGGATGTTTGTTGTCATGTTTCTGTTGAGCTGACTTTATCACTTTTTTATTTGAATTGTTTTTTTTTTTTTTTAAGATTTTATTTATTTATATGAGAGATTATGACCCCAGCCTCAGGCAGACGTTTAACTGGCTGAGCCCCCCAGGCGCCCCTATTTGAACTATTGATGTGAAAGGGAGTGGCGGGTGATTTCTCTTTCCTTTGTCTGTTTCGTCCTTACCTACAGATACATGGATTGCTTTTAACTAAGTAAAAATGGAAACTTTGATGGTTTCCAAGCCATTAACCAAAGAATGAGCAGAATGTTTAGAGAGAAGCATGTAGTTGTTAGAGAGGAAAAGACCTGAACAGAGCTTCATGGAGTCAGCTTATTTTACTTCCACTGCAGGCAGAAGGGGCACTGGGGAGGCAGCCTGCATTTAAATAGTGTAGCTTTCCACAGTCTGAAAACATGGGTCGATTTAAAGGCAGATTTATACTGACATTTTATATTCGACATTTATCTATGGATCACCGTCCTTCTTACCCTTTCACTTTGCCACATCCCTGGGTGATAAGTCATTATTTTTATCACCATTTGTTGGGGAAGGGAGTGGAGGTATAGGAGGGTAAGTGCCTTGCTAAGGATCATGGAACCAGATACTAAACAGAGTCATGATTAGAACTTAGAGTTCCTGACTCCTATGCTCAGACGCAGATCACTAGGCAACATTTGCCTCCCTGCAGGAAGAAAGGCCCCCAAAGCCCCCAAAACAATCTGTTCAGCTTCACTGTGCTAAATAGCATCCAAAGCATTCACAGCTTTGTGAAAAAGAGAAATCGTACATGGCCTGACCTTTTAGATACCTACTGGGACAAATGGAAAACCCAGAGAGTCTCACAGCTTTGTGGATCCAGCTGGCTTTCTCATCACTAGCAGAAGCCTGTGACTTCATGGTTAGGTATACCTTGAGACTGGGAGTTTAGAGGCTTTCGTTGGAAGCTTGTTATATTGTAGTGTTGTCACACAGGACTGAAAATTTTCAAGGGAAAGACTGACCCGAGCCATAGATTGACCTGTGTGTTCTTTTTTTAAAAAAGATTTTATTTATTTATTTATTTGATAGAGCGAGAGAGGGAACACAAGCAGGGGGAGTAGGAGAGGGAGAAGCAGGCTTCCCGTGGAGCAGGGAGCCCGATGTGGGGCTCAATCCCAGGACTCTGGGATCATGACCTGAGCCGAAGGTAGACGCTTAACCGACTGAGCCACCCAGGCGCCCCTGACCTGTGTGTTCTTGTATAAGTATAGCTTTGACAGCTTGGTGGTCAAGCTGTCCTGATTTAGGGACTATTCTTTGAACTTCTAATTGTGAGCTTTTTTTGTTGTTGTTGTTTAGTTTCATTTTTAAACTTTCAATTTTGATATAATTATAGACTCACAGGAAGTTGCAAAAATAGTATAGCAAGTTCTCGCACCCTTCACCCAGCTTCCTCCAGTGGTGACATCTTATATAACTCTACAATATTGCTTCTTTTAGTTTTGAAGAAGGTATAGGGAGGAGAGAAGGACACAGCAGTAAACAGCTAGAGTAGATGGGGAGAGGAATTTTGGCAGCTGCTGTTGCTATTTTGTTTTTAAAATTGCTTTTTAAATTGTTCTTCCTCTTTCCCCCAAATTTTCTCTGATGTAGGGGAATATGTTACAAGATGTATTCTAGGCTTGATGTGCCTAATTAAGACTGCTCTAGCTTCCATGTGCAAAAAGATGGAGGCTTCTTTCTTCTGTGGATAATCAGTTTCTCTCAGAATGTTTTAATACAGGGTCATTAGAAGGCATTTTTCTGTTTCCATAATTTTGTTATGAAAGATTCTATACAGCAGTGTAGAAAGCCCTAGGACTGAAAAAGAATGCCAGAAGACTCTTTTTTCCTTCAAATCACCACATTTGGCTAAGTCTAAAATTTATACTATTTTGACTCTTTCTTTCATCCCCTCAGAAACTTGGCAGAAGCAAAAGATAGGAATTTCTAACAGGTTTAGCCTGTTAGAGGGAGAAAAAGATTCCCACCAAAAAGCCCCTGAAAAGAGTGAGAAATCTCTGTTCTTTTCTCTGCACATGAAGTCACTTCCGATCCAGAGAAATGTCAACTCTCATAGGCCCATTAGCATCTTGTCAACTAAAAGAGACAGAGGAAGGAGTAGCTGTGCTTTTGTTGCTCTGCCGGTACTAGTTCTAAAGGAACAGATTTGGTTTCATGAGGTGTCATTTTTCCCTGGATCTCCAGTGAGCAGGACAGGTCTTTTTATTGTTTGTCTCACATTTTGGCAGGAAGTAAAGTTCTTGATTCTACATCACATGCCTCCACTGAGACGTGGTCTCACTGACTATTAGATTTCTTAAAGGGTGACAATTTTGGCTCTCTCTTACCTGGGCAGTGTTGGAAAAAATAAGTAGGTGGTATAGGACCCTGGAAGGCACTGACTTCTGAGCGCGGTTAGAGGCAGCCGCGCAGGAATGAGGTGTCCGGGATCCTGCATTTCCCAGAGTCTGAGTTCCATATGAGAACTTTCACATAAGGGCTCATTTTCATGATAAAGAAGAGGGTGGGTGGTAACTGTGAGAATTGCAGTGTCCCCAGGTAAACAGGGAATTGGAGATAGTTGAGAACCTTATTTGCCCTTTTAAGCAGATATACTTCAACAGCAAGGAAAATGTAACACAGAACCTAACTTCCATTTGAAGAAAGAGTTTGTTCTTTTTTCCAATTCATCTAGAGGGGTGTGGAGCCTTCAGGCAATGCAGCCTGTTGATGTACTGACTTCTTTTTTTTTTTTGTGGTAAAATACATGTAATATTTACCATCTTAACTGTTTTTAAGTGTATAGTTCACTGGTATTAAATATTTATCACATTGTTGTGCACCCATCACCACCATCTCTGCCCTTAACTCTCTTCATCTTGTAAAACAAAAACTCTTCACCTACTAAACGAGAACTCCCCATTCCTCCCTTTGCCAGCCTCTGGCAAGCCATGTTCCACTTTCTGTCTTTATGATTTTGACTACACTAAGCACCCCAAATGAGTGAAATCATATAGTATTTGTCTTTTTACGGCTGGCTTATTTCACTTAATATGATGTTTTCAGGTTCAAGAAATCAGATTCTCTATTCCTCAGAGTTTGCTTTTTTTCTTTTTTTGTTAATATTTTTGTTTTATTTTATTTTTTTGTTATAGGCTGTCTCTGCCCATGTTCAGCCTGAGTGTAAACTTAGTGTCTGTCTTCTTTGCTCTCTTCTGAGCCTTTTCTTGGGCATGTGCAATCACTTTCTAATTTTCCCTGTATATGCAATCGATTTTTGTTTTTTTTAAAGGAGCCGCAACATGGGGCTTGAACTCATGACCCTGAGATCAAGACCTGAGCTGAGATCAAGAGTTGGATACTTAACTGACTGAGACACCCAAGCGCTCCTATGCAATTGTTTTTGAATGTTCTAGTCTTAAATGTCTGCCTCCCAAAGGGAGAAAGACAAAAAATGAAGGTGGATAAAAGAGGGCACTTGGCCCTTTATTTTTTAAAGATTTTATTGATTTATTTGAGAGAGAGCATGAGCACAAGAGGGGGGAGAGAGAAGCAGACTCCCCACTGAGCAGGGAGCCTGCTGTGGGCTTGATCCCAAGACCCTGAGATCATGACCTGGAGGTTTAACCAGCTGAGCCACCCAGGCGCCCCATACCTGGTCCTTTAAATCTCGTGGATGTAACTTACCTGGATGGGGATGGGTTTGCCTCAGTGAGAGGAGGTGCAGCAACAATGGTGGCTTGCTTCTTTGTCTGCATCTCTGTAATCAGAAGCAGGAACCAGCTATCCAAGCACAGATCCCCAGTATTTGGGGGACAGGCTCCTTTTTGCCCACCTTACCTCCTATGAGCTGTGTGCATGCTGCTTGCCACATGGTTGGGGGGGGGTGGGGGATGCGTAGCTGCTACTGTGCTAAGAGCTGAAATTGACTGAAATTAACCAAAATTTACCATCCAAGTCTTCCCCTGGAAGTTGAAAACCTTTACCAGACTTCAGAGTTACAAAATAGTTAATATCAGACAGATTCTGTCACTGCAATGATTGTCTAGGTAGGGAGAAAGATACCTGGTGCTTTCTACTCTGCTGTCTTCCCAGAATCCTCCCATCAGATGTACTAACTTTTGTGCTCTATTCACCTGGAGAGGCTCATAGCACACAACCAAAGCCATTTCATTTTCTTGTTTGATTCATTGGCCTCTTCAAGTGAGGTGCTTGGGTTTGCAGCCAGACAGATGCCTATATTCTGAGAGGCCACCTATGTATTTTAAAATTATTCTACTGGTAGGTGTTGGCTTCTAAGTTGTCCTGCGCCACTTTGCTGATTGACAGTGAGCCTGCTGATTGTTGGCAGTGTTCCTGGGTAATTGGTGATTTTGTCCAGAGATGCTGGAATTGGCTAGAGTTTATAGTGCCTCTGGGGTTTGGAAGGCATTGGCTTGTTATACTAGTGCTATTTCTAGCCTGTCCTTGGAGTTCCTCTGCCTTTCTTCTAAGCAAGTGAGATGCTAATATTTCTCTTCTATCAGTCACTGTGAAATTATCCATTTCCCCAAATGAGCACATTTTGATTTGGAACTGTGGCATCTCATCCTAGCTCCATGCCAGGCCACAAAATAGGGCCTGGTTGAGTCTTGTCTTTGCTTTCTTTCTTTTTCTTTATAGTATGTTAGAGCTGTTCAAACAGACAGCTCTCTCTGACCTGATTCTTTGGAGACAATTTATTTGTGCTCTGCTAGAGGCTCTCTGTCTCCTTCCTGTTTTTAATATTATTTAAATGTCATTCACTTGGTTTTATAATTAACCCTTCCCTTTGCTTCTCTGAGGCAGACGTCTGAGCTACCACGTAATTGTGTCTTCCTGTAGTTGGCTTGTTCTTCTCTGCACCTGCTTTACCTCAGTGTCGGGGACAGGTTTTAGTCCTGGAGAAGTTCCCATATCCATTATTCATTCTACTCTTCTACGTGCAACACAATTTGCTGCTACTCTCTCCTTGAATTCAAAGCAGTTTAGGAAAAAATCTGGGGAAGTCCTCATTATGTGGGGTACATTGATGTTAGGGACAGCTCTGCGAACAAGGTTCCTTATGGGGTGAGGGAGACCCGTGTGAGGTGGCAGTATTCTTAGGTGGATGGCACGAAACTCTTCCCATTTGAGAAATAGATCAGCTGCTTCTGCCTCTGGGAATTCACTTGGGACTCAGGGAACCATCAGGGTGCCTATTCCTGGTTCAGCTTCCCAGAACCTGCACGCTATCTTATATTCCACATGCATCTGCATACAGAAGGCAGAACTTCTATGCACTGTTGCCATACTTGATGTGCAAGACTCCCCAAGGGAAGGTTAGGCCAAAGCTAAGTGTGAGACTGACTGGTGCCTCTAATAGAGTCAAAAGAGGCAGCAGTTGCAGCCAATTTGTAGTTCCTGAAAAAGAGCCCAGAAACAAAATTTTCAAAGTGCCTGGTAGACTTTCCAATGAAGAAACAAGTGTGTATGGAGTACCCACTTCCCTACAACTTAACCATATTGCATTTATAATATAATACCTCAAATATCTCACTGACATAGCTTCTCTATTTTTCACTCAATGTAGGTTAAGAGTATTTGGAGCCAGGTATCTGGAGCCTCATTTAATAGAGTTAGCAAAGATTAGGAGTCTAATCCAGGATACCTAAGGATTTCCTAGACTATTGTTGGTACTTAAGTGTATTGGTGGCTTTGATTGTGAACTTTGATGATTATTCTGAAGGCTGCCACAGTGTCGTCTTGAAGGCTACTCGGGATTCATTTTTAATTTGCATTCCTGCCCAAGAGTCCGTGGCTCTCTGTTGATTGAGTATATTTGGCTCCTTTTCTTGAACCCATCAAAGAGGAACCATCTTTGCATGTTTGGCCGTGTACTCCATCCTGTGTATACCGTGATGTACATTTTAGCTAGTCACTTAACACTGAGGTTATAGAAAGTTGGAATGGATGTTTGTGGGGTCATGCTAGTGTTGGTAGAAAGAAAAACATTGACCTCTTGTTTGTTTTTAATTGGTAAAACATGCATAACATAAAATTTAACCATTTTTTTTTTAAAGATTTTATTTATTTATTTGAGAGAGAGTGAGAGAGATTGCCCGAGAGGGGGTAGGGTCAGAGGGAGAAGCAGACTCCCCACTGAGCAGGGAGCCCGATGTGGGACTCGATCCTGGGACTCCAAGATCATGACCTGAGCCAAAGGCAGTCACTTGACCGACTGAGCCACCCAGGCGCCCCAAATTTAACCATTTTTAAATGTACAGTTCAGTGGCATTAAGTATATTCACATCATTGTTGTAAATATTTCCACCTTCCATCTCCAGAATTTTTTCATCTTCCGAAACTGAAACTCTCTGTACCCAATAAACAATAACTCTACATTTCTCCTTCCCCGTGCTCCTGGCCACCACCATTCTACTTTCTGTCTCTGTGAATTGACTACTCTAGTCATATAAGTTGAATCATTCAGTATTTGTCTTTTTGTGACTGACTTTTTCTACTTCGCATACTGTCTTCATGATTCATCCATGTTGTAGCATGTGTCAGAATTTCCTTCCTTTTTCAGGCTGAATATTATTCCATTGTTTGTATACACTGCATTTTGTTTATTGGATATTGGGTTGCTTCTACCTTTTGACTATTGTGAATAATGCTGCTATGAGCATGGGTGTATAAATACTTGTTCAAGTCCTTCCTTTTCACCTCTTGTTTTTGAGAGTGTGGAGGTTAAAGTGTCCCAGGTCAGTGGGGTGAAATCCTCATGTTCTTTTTTTTTTAAATCCTCATATTCTTATGAGAGAGATGCACTTGAACTTACAGGATTTTTTTCATTGGCCACTTTGATGTATGAGGGCCTGATCAGTGGAGTTCTGACTAAAGTTATGGTTTGGATTGCAAATATAGGTGTTGACCCTAGATAGCTAGCTCCCCCACCGTCAACAAATGTTTCTTTAATTTAAATTTAGGAGGAACCAGTACAGTTGTACAGACCTTGGCAGGGGGAGTTCATGGACCTTCTTCCCAATATGTTGCCCTTAATGCAGTTTAGCTCCAACTAGCTATGTGGCTTTGAGTAACTTATTTAACCTTTCTGAGTTTCAATTTGGTCATCTGTAAATTGGGACCAATAATACCTTCTTCATTGGATAGTTAAGGGGATTTGATGAGAATAATGTACTTTAAGTGCTTTACATAATGCTTAGCATCTAGCAGGCACTTAATATATGTTACCTCCCGGGGCGCCTGGGTGGCTCAGTTGGTTAAGCGTCTGCCTTCAGCTCAGGTCATGATCCTAGGGTCCTGGGGTCGAGCCCCGCGTCGGGCTCCCTGCTCCGCGGGAAGCCTGTTTCTCCTTTTCCCACTCCCCCGCTTGTGTTCCCTCTCTCGCTGTCTCTCTCTCTCTCTCTGTCAAATAAATAAAATCTTTAAAAAGATATATATGTTACCTCCCTTGCCACTTATGGCCACTGTGTTTCTCCCTTTGAAAAGAGACGAGTGTAGTTTGGGGCAGGTGACTTCTGTAGTTAAGTCTCTTTTTAAGGTGTCACATAGAGGGCAGTAGAAAAGAGGAAGGTTTGAGATACTTTGTGCGAGCTTCTGGCACAGTTATTAGCTTGTAGTTGTCAGTCAGCAAGAAGATATGATACATTCCTTTATATGGTATGTCTGTCTGGCATTGGCGTTTTGGGGCAGCGCATTCCTGGGGCTATGGAGGATGGAAGCTGATGAGAATTGTCTGTTAAGGCCTGGAAGGTTTCAACTACGAAGATTGTCTGCATCTAAAAGGATACTCTCTGCAATAAGCTCTGCCATTCTGTTTTGTGGGGATGAGCAGCCATTGCTCACCAAATGGGCAACACTATTTACACAGTGTTGAGTTACTATAACATAGGCCCTTCTTCTTTGGAAATATCTCAGACTAAGCATCAAGTCTTTGGTAAGGAGGGGCTTATATTAGCCTCTTCTCCCCTTATAAAAACTATTTAAAAATTGGAGGGGCTCCTGGGTGGCTCATCAGTTAAGCGTCTGACTCTTGGTTTCCGCTCAGGTCATGATCTCAGGGTAGTGCGATTGAGCCTCCAGTTGTCAGGCTCCACGCTCAGCGGGGAGTCTGCTTGTCCCTCTCCCTCTGCTCTCCCCCCAACTCTCTCTCTCTCCCTCTATCTCTAAAATAAAAAAATCTTCAAAAAAGTTGGAAACATGGTAAACCAAAAGGTTATATTTAAAAAAAAAGGACAGGGCGTCTGGGTGGCTCAGTTGGTTAAGCGACTGCCTTCGGCTCAGGTCATGATCCTGGAGCCCCGGGATCGAGTCCCGTATCAGGCTCCCTGCTCAGCAGGGAGTCTGCTTCTCCCTCTGACCCTCCTCCCTCTCATGCTCTCTGTCTCTCATTCTCTCTCAAATAAATAAATAAAAAATCTAAAAAAAAAAATAAAAAGAAAGGACATCCTGCTCCCCTTATCTCCACAATGACTACAACATGTACTTGATACCAAACTCTTACAGACATATGACTAGTTAACAATGTTATGTTTATACAACCAACCTCTTATCTTTTATAGTTATCTTAACTCTTCTCTCTATGTACTGCTACTTCTGTGACTATCTGTGGAACAGTTTGGCTGGTCATGTGCCCAGATGACACCAAGTGGTGTCAGATTTCTAAAAATGTGTGTGCGTGTGTGTGTGTGTGTGTGTGTGCACGCGCGAATGTGGAGAGTGGTGAGGCAGGAGCCAGCCAGGATGAGCTCTGTGCTACTTATGCGTTGGCACTGAGATCCTGAGTGCCAGTTCTCTAGTGTCCTTGACCTGCCCCTGTCTGATAAGAAGCTGTTCTCTTCTTTGGCCTGCAGTTAAATCCTATGCATAGCTCTATACCATAACAGCTTATGAATAAGCTTGACTATTAATTATTTATACCAGTGTTTTTTGTCTTGTTTTGTTTCAGTTCTGATTTTGCATAAAGAAAGGGGATCTTGCCTCCCTTTATTTTATTTTTTTTTAAGATTTATTTATTTTAGAGAGAGAGAGGGCGAGTGAGAGCATGTGCGTGTGCACGAGCAGGGGGAGGGGCAAAGGGAGAGGGAGAGAGAATCTCCAGCAGACTCCCTGCTGAGTGGGGAGGCTGACACTGGCTTGATCTCACGATCCTGAGATCATGACCTGAGCTGAAATCAAGAGTTGGACACTTAACTGAGCCACCCACGTGCCCTTGGCTCCCTTTAAAGTCCAGATCCAATCACATTCCATGTTCAGATCTTAGTTTTAAAGAGGACAAAGCTGAGCGAGGGGGATAGGACAGTTTTAGTTGACAGTTACATGCTGTTTCTCTCCTTCCCTCCCTCCCTCACTCCCTCCCTCCCACCCATCCTCCCTCCCTCCTCCCTCTCTTTCCCTCCCTCCCTCCCCCTTTCTCTCTTTCTTTCTTTCTCTCTCTCTTTCTTTCTTTCTTCTAAGATACTACAAAGGAGGCAGAAACAGAGAAAAGGGGAAAAAGGTGTGTGATAGGTGAGCTGTAGAGAAGAACAACGAGAGCAGATACAGAGGCCCTGCTGAGGCAGTTGATGCTGAGAGAAGCTACTTGGGAGTCTTTCCCAAGTTGCGAATGGGCAGTAGAAAGGTAATAATGAGGTATTAAGCACCTGTTCTCTTTTTTTTTTTTTTTTTTAAGATTTTTTATTTATTTATTTGACAGAGACAGAGAGAGAGGGAACACAAGCACGGGGAGTGGGAGAGGGAGAAGCAGACTCCCCACTGAGCAGAGAGCCCGATGTGGGGCTCGATTCCAGGACCCTGGGATCATGACCTGAGCCGAAGGCAGACGCTTAACGGCTGAGCCACCCAGGCGCCCCATGCACCTGTACTCTTAATAAGTAGCTCAGGACCAAGAGAAAGAGTGGACCAGATTCATGAAAATAACCTGGAATAGCCATTAGGTGGAGAAAGTTATAAACCAGAGTCAAGAGAAGTGTTGGGAACAGTGTAGTCAGCAAATCTAAGCACACCATTTATAGGTAAGCTTCCCTCCCTTTAACATTTAACTCCATCTGGCACCTTTATTTAATCTTAGTGGAATGGCAAAAGAATGCTAAACAGGAGACCAGGTTCTAGTCTCAGCTTAGTCACTAGGTACTTGGGGTGGTGGGGGGAAGAAGTGTTTTCTAATCCAAAAATGAAGGAACTGGATTATATGATCTCTAAAGTCCTTTCTAGTTCCAAAAATCAGCTATGCTGAAGCCTCACAGACTTAGAACTTCCAATACATCAGGTCAAAGGACAGCAGACCATGTGTGTGTAGTGATGTAGAGGACACCGAACAGTTGACAGAATGAGTGCAAAGTCAGGGTGATGATGAAGGATTTTCAAAAAGCACTATTCCATGGGATGTTGGGGCATTCCCTCTTGAGGAGGAATTGTGGTCCCTGATGTCAGAGGCTTGTGGGAGCCAATTTTGAGGTTGCTTTGTTCATTTTCTCTGCCTATTAAATTTCCTCTAGAGAATGACCACTTCCAGGTGAGAAAACTCTGGCCTTTTTTGGAGGTTGGGGTGGGGGGCGGAGTAGAGGTCTGCCTGAATTATCAGGGGTAGAATGCAGGTTCTCCCTGGCATTGACTCTCAGAGTATTGCAGTGCTGAATTCTCCTTCTCAAAACTATTTGGCTTCACTGATGTCTGTGGTAGTTGGGACACAGGTTGCTTCTTGGCCTGTGCCGGACTTGCTCTCTTCCTCCCCTTATATTTATCACTTTGTCATCCCTGACTCTGAATCCCAGAGATCAAAACTAGCTGTAGTCCAGCAGAGGAGCAATAAATCATCGCTCCCACTTCCTTTTCTCCAGGTTTTCTGCTCCTTAATTACCACATAACCACTGCTGAGGTTGCATCTTTGTGCTGCGTGTGCTAGGGACAGAAGCCCTCATTGATTGGACGTGTGCAAAAGCTGCTTTGTCTCTCTCCAGCCATTATGTTTTGCTGTTCTACCCAGCGCCACGTGCTCTTACCCATCCTTTTCTCTTGTCTCCTGTGAGTTTTTAGAGTCTGATTGTCAGGTGATTTACCCATTAACAGGGCTTGCTAAGCTCTGGGGGTAGTGGGTAGAGTGGGCAGCCCTTAAATAACTCGGCAAGATGATCTTATTAAAGAGAGAGGTTTGGGCTGGGTTAGTCATTTTTATATGGATGTTAGCTAGTCCCCTTTATTCTCTGAGCTCCTGGTAGGAGTTAAGCAGGTCGTGTGATCAAGAATGGGCTCCTATGGAGCTTTTTTTGGGGTCTAGTCCAACAGTTTGCTTGTTAACAGATAACATCAAAAGGGCCAGCTGCCTGTCATTTGCCTTTCCATTATGAAACCTCAGAGAACTTGAGTCAGTGCAAGGGTGAAGAGTTCATAAATGAGGGTGCCTATGACCTTCATCTCTAGCAAGGCTTTTTTACCATTTGAGGGGAAGATTCAGGCTTTAGAAATAGAACGTAGACAGGCCCTTGTACTTTTCCTTGCCTGCTGTTTCTTTACTATACCTGTGATTTCAGAGGTTGAGAGTAAGGAGTGTTGTGTGGCAGGCAGCAAGTATCTGGAGAGTCTTACTCCTACTCATCATTCCCTGCTGTTTCAAATCAAAGCTCACATCTCTTCTCGAAGGGTAGTAAACTTCACACAAAGCTCAGACAAATGGACTTCTTTGCCGGCAAAGAAGCAGATATGGTCTTAGAAAAGGAGAGGTCAAGTCTTTTTTTGTGTCCGTGGGAGTAGAGAAGGTTTAGGGGGAGAAGACAGAAGGACCACCAATTGGTTGCAGCTGCTGAACCCCTTCTTCATAGTTTCCCATCAAGTAGGGGAGGTAGGTACAGCGGCAGTAGTCATGATGGGCACAGAAGTAGGATTTACTTCATGGGTGTGGGTGAAAGAGAACAGGCAACTGATGATTTCTTTTATGCTTAATATTTATTTGCAAAAATGTCTTTATACCTACAGTGTTAAGCTAGGTATTTGGCAGTCAGTCTTTTAACTGAGGTTGCCTGGGTTTTAATCCTCATTAAGCATATCAGGGAGAAAGGGGACCTTTTTGGTAAATGTTGTCATGGTTGAGAGAGGAAAGGGTAAGCTGTACTTTTGTTTGAACAGTTAGGGGCTTTTTTTTCTCTTCCTGAGCTCTCTTCCCATCTGGAGCTGAAGTGCAGTATAGTTGGCCCATCTGGTGACCAGTTAGAATTGAAAGGTGCCCCTCTTAGCTATGATGTTTGAAACAAATGCATAGCTAAAACATTGTGAAATGACATGCCATTAGCCTAGGATGAGAGGGGGATCCTCATTTTGATCTATAAATTGAACAAATTTGGTGGGGAAATCACTGTGTGGGAGTAAATTTGGAATACTAAGAGGTCCTTTTTCTTTTTTTTTTTAAGACTTTATTTATTTATTTGACAGGGAGAGACACAGCGAGAGAGGGAACACAAGCAGGGGGAGTGGGAGAGGGAGAAGCAGGCTTCCCGCGGAGCAGGGAGCCCGATGCGGGGCTCGATCCCAGGACCCTGGGATCATGACCTGAGCCGAAGGCAGACGCTTAACAACTGAGCCACCTAGGCGCCCCCCCCCTTTTTAAAACATTTGTTTGTTTATTTTAGAGAGGGGGGGAGAGAGCAGAGGGAGAGAATCTCAAGCACACTCCTCACTGAGCACAGAGCTGGATGCATCAGATCATGACCAGAGCCAAAACCAAGAATCAGAAGCTTAACTGTCTGAGCCACCCAGGAGCCCCTAAGATGTCCTTTTGTAGTCAGATTTCCAAGTTTAATTGCTATTAAAGAAGTGGCACAAAGAGGTCAAACTGTGGGTCTCCCTTGCAGCAGCTGGAGTCATGGCAGGACAGATGTTTAGAAAGTTTCTTCCCCTCTTTTGCCAACTTTTAGTGGAAAGGAGAGCTGCCAAAACTGTAACCAGAGGAGGCATTATGCTTCCAGAAAAATCTCAAGGAACTGTATTGCAAGCAACAGTAGTAGCTGTTAGATTGGGCTCTAAAGGAAAGGGTAGAGAAATTCAACCAGTTAGTATGAAAGTTCAAGATCAAGTTCTTCTCTCAGAATATGGAAGCACCAAAGTAGTTCTAGATGATAAGGATTATTTCTTATTTAGAGATGGTGACATTCTCGGAAAGTATGTAGACTGAAAGAAATCATTATTGAAATGGCATTAAGTGAAGCTGCCCATTCCAGTGAAGTTGTGTAATCTTTCATCATGTAATTTTTGTGTCTCTCTTTTATGATAAACTAATAGTATATAAAAAAAAAGTGGTACAAAGAAGTAGATTTTTAAAAACCTTCTAAGAGCAGATAAACAGGTATGTGCTTGGGAAAGTCACTGCTTGCTTTAGATATATCTACCTTACGTGCTTTTAAAAAATTCTTGGTAGCTGTGACTTTCTTGTTCCAGCCCTATTTGGATTTCTTAAATCTATTTTCATTGTTTGATTCTTTATTAATTATTCTTTGAATACCTTGTTGATGTCTTTTTTTTTTTTTTAAAGCCTTGATAAATTTGCTGAAGTTCCTTATGTCAAATGAGACTGTACTTCTGGCCAAACACAACATTTTTACATTAGCTCTTATGGTGAGTAACAAAAAAAATATTTCTTAAGGGGAGTGGGAGGTACAGGCTTCTAGTTGTGGAAAGAATAAGTCATGGGGATAAAAGGTACAGCATAGGGAGTATAGTCAGTGGTGTTGTAATGGTGTTACATGGGGACAGACGGTAGTTCCACTTGTCGTGAGCATAGCATGATGTATAGACTTGTTGAGTCACTATGTTATACACCTGAAACTAATGTAATGTGTGTCAATTGTACTTCAATTAAAAACATTTTTTTCCCCTTTTTCTGAAGCCATACCCTAAGATAGATAGGCCAGGTTGAAACAGGAGCTAGTATTCTGGGGACTAAGGCGTAGGGGGAGTCAGGCCTTTATTTTCCTTTTGGATTTGAATCTCTAGACTGGTGCTTCCCACTCTTCCTCTCTCACCTATGTCTTTGGCAAACTTGAGACTCTTTCTCTTTCATGAGAGTGTATTGTTTGGTAGGGACAGGTGTGGGTCAGATCTCTGTGAGCCTTGGTCCCCGGTGAGAGACTGAACTACTAGGCTACTATAGTCTCTATGTTGGTACAGAGCAAAGCCTCTGGAGGTGTCCCAGCCAGATGAATGGTTCCATCATGGCTGCACTTGGTTTCAGAGGGACATTATAGATGCCTATTTATCTGACTGGTTACTTGGGGTAGAAGGAGGACATTGTGCGTTTTGACTGTCTTCTCAGGTTGTTACCCAATGTGTTCATAAATGTTTAACATTTGAGGGGAAAAAGCCCTGATTTGTAGCATTTGTGGATTTCTATGGTACAACTATTCCCATCATGGCCAATTTCAAGCTGACAATGTGACGTTGTTGAATGTAGAGCTGGGGAGATGAGCAATAACACACCATTATATGATATTCCCACCACACAGGTATAAGAAGTGTAAATTAATCTCAAGAACATAAATAATACTAAAAGATAGAAAGTAATTAGGAAGTTGTAAGTTTGAGTATTACCTTCATTTTAATGTAATTTATTGAATTGTAAGTTTATATGTCAATTTGTAATAATGGCTTTTTTGTTAAACAACCAGCTCACAAAATTCCTGAAAATTTTAACAGTCGGCTCTTACAAGCCAATAAGAACAGGCTACAGCATACTACTGACAATACCCTTCTGGTCTTCATAGCATGATGCCTGTGTATGGGCTTTTGCTTCTTTTTTATTTATTTATTTATTTTTGAAAAATTTTTAAAGATTTTATTTATTTATTTGACAGAGAGAGATACAGCGAGAGAGGGAACACAAGCAGGGGGAGTGGGAGAGGGAGAAGCAGGCTTCCTGCTGAGCAGGGAGCCCGATGCGGGGCTTGATCCCAGGACCCTGGGATCATGACCTGAGCCGAAGGCAGACGCTTAACCAACTGAGCCACCCAGGCACCCCTTTTGCTTCTTTTTTAGATTGTGAACCTATTTAATATGTTTATCACATATGGCGACACATTCCTGCCCACTCCCAGCAGCTATGATGAACTCTACTATGAGATTATCCGCATGCACCAGAGCTTTGACAACCTCTACTCTATGGGTAAGCTGTCTTTTCTTTTTACTCCCCTCCCCGCCATCAGCTGCAAATTTTGGCATGTAAGAGGAAAAGACTACAAAAGATTCTCTTCTAGTTGCTTGGTTCCCTGCTTGGCACAGAAATCTAGAAGTCTCTTCTCAGGCAATAGGAAGTTATATGTGGAGTTCTTTGATTTTGGGAACTCAAAATTCATCTCAGGACAAAGCTGGTTAGCAGCCCTATAGCCCTTATGTTTGTGAGAGAGAGAGAAAGTAGGTAGGCTTGTGGATTTAGTGACTGCCAGTGAGATGGGAGTGAAAGAGTGGGTGGAAATTGACAGCGGCAAATAGAAGAGCTTGGATCCCAAAAGAACATTGTGTGATTTGAGAAGGTACAGGATTTTAAAGAGTTTTAATGTACCTATGTATTTTTAGCATAACCTACAAGAAGAAGTGGGCAGTAGATAAAAATCTCTCTTGCCATCCTTTTGGTGATTGGCTCAGTGAAAATTTACTTTGTGGCCATAGTAAATATAACTTATTTCTGAAAGAGGACATGTATTTCTGTAAATTTGAGTGAAGAGTCTACAAACCTACCTGGAATTTGAAAGGTCAGGAAAGGTTTCTGTAGATTCCACAGAAACAGAAAGCCCCTCACTAAAGCTTTAAAAAAAAACAAACAAACCCTCACTTACTAGCTTTATTGAGGTATAATTGATATATAATAAACTGCACTTGTTTCAAGTATGCAATTTTTGATAAGTTTTGACATACATCTATATATACGAAGCTTTCACTACACTCAAGATAATGAACATATCCGTCACCTGCCAAAAGTTTCCTTTATCCCTTTATGTCCCTCCTACCACCTCTAACCACCTCTGTCCCTTGCTTTCTATCTCTGGGCAACCACCAGTCTGCTTCCTGTCACTACAGATTAGTTTGCTTTATCCCTTTTGTTGGGACTATTTGTAAAAACTCTCTCCCATATCAAGTGCAAACTAGAGGGGATTTGGAACAAGTACTAGGAGAAAGCGTAGAAGCAAACAGTAGAAAAGGAAGGATTGCCTAGGAGGACAAAATTTTTCTTTCTTTTTTTTTTTTTAATAAAGATTTTATTTATTTATTTGACAGAGACACAGCGAGAGAGGGAACACAAGCAGGGGGAGTGGGAGAGGGAGAAGCAGGCTTCCTGCCGAGCAGGGAGCCCGATGTGGGGCTCGATCCCAGGACCCTGGGATCATGACCTGAGCCGAAGGCAGATGCTTAACAACTGAGCCACCCAGGCGCCCCGACAAAATGTTTTTCTAATAGATTTTCTTTTTTAGAGCAGTAGAGAAAAACTTTTAAGAGCCACATATAGCTTTGCTATGACATCTTAGGCAGTGGGAGTAGGGCCTTGTATTAGTAGGATGTTTTCACCTGCAAGTATCAAAAAACTCTGACTTAAACTACCTTGAACAATAGGAAAATTATTTCACTTTGCAAGAATTCTAAGGAATGACACTTCCAGAAAGATGTGATCCGATGCTCAAGGACCCGGGTGTTTTCTGTTTCTCCACTTTCTTTCTTAGTATAATAGCTTTAGCATCAGGTCAGCTCCCCTGAGAATAACAAGTTCCAGTTGTCTTATCAAGACACGTGGTCTTTTTGTAGGAGCTAGGAAGTCTTCCATGAGAACCCTTTAGCAGACTTCCTATTGCCAAATGTGCTCAGTGTTCCTAATGTGGTTTTGTGTTCACCCAGCTTTACCAATATCCTTGTTTTCGAGAATGTAGAATTTTCCAAGGGTGAAGAGCTGCCTCAGAGGCCTTAGCATCCATTAATAGATGAATAAAGATGTCTTTCAATGAGGAAAGGAAGGAGAGTTGGAGTGGGGGAGATATTTTATAGAAGCCTGATATACCTACTCAACTGGGCCATGTGCACAGTCAAATGAGGTAAGCCCTTGTAGCTACAGCAACAAGATAAGAGAGGATATCTGGGCATGCTCAAATCTGCCAAGGCAATTAAAATGTGAACCAGGAGATCACAAATAGGAAAATGAAAAATTTCGCTAAATGAAACACAACAAAGAGCATGTTTCAGTGCTTTCCATTTTGTATAAAGTATGATGAAAAAACAGTTTTGTTTTGTTTTTTAAGATTTTATTTATGTGTTTGAGAGAGAGTGAGAGAGAGAGAGATCACGAGCAGGGGGTAGGGTCAGAGGGAGAAGCAGACTCCCCGCTGAGCAGGGAGCCCGATGGAGGACTTGTTCCCAGGACCCTGGGATCATGACCTGAGCCGAAGGCACATGCTTAACTGACTGAGCCACCCAGAGCGCCCTAAAACATTTAGTTTTTTAAGTCAAGTTTTTTAAAGGTATAATTTACATGTATGGTTTTTAATGTACAATTCTGAGTTTTGACAAATGTGTATAAAAGTGTAATTATCACAAAAAATCACGATATAAAAGAGTTTCATCATCCCAGAAATATCTCTTGTGCTCTTGTGAGGTCAACTCCTTCACTCACCCTAAACCCTCAGCAGCCACGAATCTGTTCCCTGGTCTCAGAGTTTTTCTTTTTCCTTTTTTTCATAGTTCTGTTTTTTCAAAAAAAAACCCAAAGATGAGATTGTATAGTCTTTTGAGTCTGGCTTCTTTTACATAGTAATTTATTTGAAATTCATCCATGTTGATGCATATATCAGTAGTTTATTCCTTTTTAAAAAAATTTTTTTTTATTTATTTGAGAGAGAGTGAGAGAGAGCACGAGCAGGGAGCCTGATGCAGGACTTGATCCCAGGAAACTGGGATCATGACCTGAGCCAAAGGCACACGCTTAAACGACTGAGCCACCCAGGCGCCCCTGTTTATTCCTTTTTATCGTGGAATAATATCCTGTTATAGGACTATGCCAGCTTAGTTTATCCATTTCTCAGTTGAAGGACATTTGGGAGGTTTCCAGTTTTTAACGATTATGAATGAAGCCCCTGTGACCATCATTGTGCAGGGTTTTATGTGAACACAGGCTTTCATTTCACCCGGTTACATACCTATGAATGGGTTTTGGCTATCATGGTTAAGTATATGTTTCTTATAAAGAAAAACACCAGACTGTTTTCCAAAGAGAGGTACTATTTTACATTCCCTTCAGCAATATATGAGTTGTAGTCCCTCCAGCCAGTACTGGTTTGTTGGTTGGTTGGTTGGTTTTTGGCTTCTTACAGGTGTGTGGGAATATCTCATTATGGTTTTAGTTTGTATTTCCCTAATGAGTAATGATGTTGAACATCTTTCCTGTTCTTATTTGCCATCTTGTTTGGTTTTGAAGATCTTTTGCCCATTAAAAAAAATACTGCATACCCACGTTCATAGGAGCACTATTCACAATAGCCAAGAGATGAAAACAACCCAAATGTCCATTAATGGATGAATGGATATATGCAGCCTTGAAAAGGAAGGAAATCTGTTACATGCTACAGTGTGGATGAACGTTGAGAATATCATGCTAAGTGAATAAACCAGTCCACAAAAGGACAATATTGTATGGTCCCACTTACGTGAGGTACCTAAAATAGTCAAATTTGTAGATATAGAAAATGGAATGGTGGTTACCAAGGGATGGGGGGAGGGTGCAAAGGGAGTTGTTTAATAGGTATAGAGCTTCAGTTCTGCAAGATAAAAAGGTTCTGGAGATCTGTTTTGCAACAATGTAAGCATACTTAACACTTTTGAGTAATACACTTAAAAATGGCTAAGACAGTAAATTTTATGATATGTGTTTTTTTCTACCACACACACACAAACTAAACTCTAGACTTTATTTGGATTCTATTACTTTTTTTTTAAAGATTTTATTTATTTATTTGACAGAGAGAGACACAGCAAGAGAGGGAACACAAGCAGGGGGAGTGGGAAAGGGAGAAGCAGGCTTCCCATGGAGCGGGGAGCCCGATGTGGGGCTCGATCCCAGGACCCTGGGATCATGACCTGAGCTGAAGGCGGACGCTTAACGACTGAGCCACCCAGGCGTCCCTGGATTCTATTAATTTTTCCTCTAATGTCCTTACTGTATTCCAGGATTCCATCTATTTTACTTGTAGTTCTAATATCTCTTTCGTCTCTTCTTGTCTGACAGTTTCTTAGTGTTTGTTTTTCATGACCTTGACAGTTTTCAGGAGACTCTTCCTTAATTTTGGTCTGTGTCATGATTTACTCAGGGTTGGACTGGGGTTCTGGGTTTTCAGGAAGAATGCCACAAAGTCCAAGTGGCCTTTCCATAACATTTGGATGTTATGTTATCAACATGACTTATCACTGGCAATATTAACCTTTATCACTTGCTCAGGGTACTATTTGCAAAGTTTCTCCAGTGCAGAGTTGTGGTTTTTCCTCCCTTTTCATACTCTGTTCTTTGGAAGCAAGTCACTAAATACACTCAGCACTGAAGTTGGTAGTGGGGGTGGGGAGGTTAAGCTCCACTTCCTTGAGGGGAGAGTATCTACATAGATTATTTAGAGTTCTCCTCTAAGGAGAATTGGTTGTTTGTTTGTTTTTTTTGAGATGTGAGGTTTCTTTGTATATTTTGCACAGTAGTCCTTTATCAGTTACGTGTTTTGCAAATATTTTCTCCCAGATTTTAGCTTGTATTTTCATTTTCTTTCTTTTTTTTTTTTTTTTTAAGGTTTTGTTATTTATTTGTCAGAGAGAAAGAGAGAGCACAGGAGCGGCAGGCAGAGGGAGAAGCAGGCTCCCCCCTGAGCAAGGAGCCTGATGCAGGACTTGATCCCAGGACCCTGGGATCATGACCTGAGCTGAAGGCAGATGCTTAACCCGCTGAGCCACCCAGGCATCCCTGTATTTTCATTTTCTTAACAGTGTCTATTGAAGACATTTTTGTTTGTTTTTTCTTTTCTTTTAAATTTTATTTATTTATTTGAGAGAGAGAGCATGCATGAGCTTGAGCAGGGGGACGAGTAGAGGAGAAGGGAGAGGGAGGGGAAAGAATCTTGAGTAGACTCCGCACTGAGCATGGAGCCTGATGTGGGGCTTGATCACATGACCCTGAAATCATGACCTGAGCTGAAATCAAGAGTTGGACACTTAACGAACTGAGCCACCCAGGCACCCCATTTTATTTTTCAGTCTTTTTTTTTTTTTTTTTAATTTTTTTATTGTTATTTTTCAGTCTTATCCACCAATTCGGGAAAGATTTTTGTTATAATCCAGCTAGCAGATTTCCATTTTTCTTGGACTCAGTTGCAAACTATCGAAGAAGTTTTTAATTTTGATAAATACAGTTTATTAATTTTTTCTTTTATGGGTTTGTGCTTTTTGTGTAGTATCTAAGAAATCTTTCTCTAACCCAAAGATAAAATGATTATCTCTCTTTTTTCTAGAAGTTTTATAGTTTTAGTACCTGACATTTAGATCTGAGATTCAGTGCAAGTTAATTTCTCTATATACTTCTGGGTTTGCATTGGGGTTCATGCCTTGAATATGCATGTCCACTTGTTTCAGCACCATTTGTTGAAAGACTTTCTCCATGGGGGTGCCTGGGTGGCTCAGTCGTTAAGTGTCTGCCTTCGGCTCAGGTCATGATCCCGGGGTCCTGGGATCGAGCCCCACGTTGGGCTCCCTTCTCTGCTGGAAGCCTGCTTCTCCCTCTCCCACTCCCCCTGCTTGTGTTCCCTCTCTGGCTGTCTCTCTCTCTGTCAAACAAATAAAATCTTAAAAATAAATAAATAAATAAAGACTTTCTCCATTGAATTGATTCTGTCAAAAATCAAGAGACTTTACATATGTAAATATTCTGTGCTGTTGCTATATGTGTCTTTCCTTTCACAAATAACACTGACTTCTTGATTACTATAAAGTAAGTCTTGAAAGAGATAGTGTGAGTCCTTCAACTTTGTTCTTTTTTTTTTTTTTTAAAGGATTTTAAGTGGTTTTGTTTTAGAGAGAGAGAGAGTATGAGCGGGAGGAGGGGCAGAAGGAGAAGGAGAGAAGCAGATTCCTCGCTGAGCGTGGATCCCGATGCGGAGCTTGATCTCACAATCCTGTGATCATGACCTGAGCTGAAATCAAGAGCTAGATGCCTAACTGATTGAGCCACCCAGGCACCCCAATATTTTTTTAAAGATTTTATATTTAGGGGCACCTGGGTGGCTCAGTCGTTGGGCATCTGCCTTCGGCTTAGGTCATGATCCCAGGGTCCTGGGATCGAGCCCCGCATCGGGCTCCCTGCTCGGCGGGAGGCCTGCTTCTCCCTCTCCCTCTCCCACTCCCCCTGCTTATGTTCCCTCTCTCGCTGTGTCTCTCTCTGTCAAATAAATAAATAGAATCTTTAAAAAAAAAAAAAAGATTTTATTTTTAAGTAATCTTTTATACCTAGTGTGGGACTTGAAGTCACAGCCCTGAGATCAAGAGCCTCATGCTCCACTGACTGAGCCAGCCAGGTGCTCCTCAACTTCGTTCTTCTGTTTCAGAATTGTTTTGGCTATCTTAGATACTTTTTCATATAAATTTAAGTGTGTTTTTGTTAAAACCCTACTGGAATTTTGATTAAGATTTTTTTAAATTTTGATTAAGATTATGATGAATCTAGGGGCACCTGGGTGGTTCAGTTGGTTAAGTGTCTGCCTTGGGCTTGGATCATGATCTCAGGTCATGGGATTGAGCCCCGCTGGGCTCCTTGCTCAGCAGGGAGTCTGCTTCTCCCTCTTCCTCTGCCCCTCCCCCGCTTGTGCTCTTTCCCTCTGTCTTTTTCTCTCTCTCTGTCAAATAAATATCTTTTAAAAAAAATATTATGAATCTATAGATCCTTTTGGGAAAAATTGACATCTTAGTAATACATCTTATAGCCCATGAACATTTATTGATGTCTTCTTTGATTTTTTTCATCAAACATACTGCACATATTGCACATATTTTATTAAATTTATCTCAACGCATTTCATGGAATTTGGTGCTATTATAAATGTTATTTTTTAGAATTTCAATTTTTATTTGCTCATTGCTAATATATAGAAAGACTATTGATTTCCGAATTTGTCATCTTGCTAAACTCACTTACTAGATTTAGTAGTTTGTAATCTTTTTAGAATTGTCTATGTAAATAGCTATGTAGTTTGGGAATAAAAAGAGTTTTATTCCTTTCATTCTCATCTGTATGCCATTTAATTCTTTTTCTTATTTTATTTCACTGGTTAGGACCTCTAGTAGTATATTAAATCAGAGTGGTGAGAATGGATATACTTGCCTTTTTTCCAATCTTAAGATAATAAGGATTCAGTACTTCATTAAGTGTGACATTAGCTATAGGTTTTTTCATAGATGCCCTCTATCAGGCTGAAGAAATTCCCTTTTGTTTCTAGTTTCCTGAGAGTTATTCTCATTAATCGATGTCAGATTCTGTTTTAAAATTTTAGCGTCGGGGTGCCTGGATGGGTCAGTCAGTTAAGCGTCTGACTCTTGATTTTGGCTCAGGTCATGATCTCAGGGTCTTGGGATCGAGACCCACTGCGCTCCCTGGCCAGTGAGGAGTCTGCTTCTCCCTCTACCTCTCCCCCCCTCCCACTCATGCTCTCTCTGTCTCTCTCAAATAAATAAATAAATAAATACATCTCTAAAAAAAATTTAGCATGGGGCACCTGGGTGGCTCAGTCAGTTGAGCATCCCACTCTTGGTTTTGGCTCAGGTCATGATCTCAGGGTTGTGAAGTCGAGCCCCGTGTTGGGCTCCGAGCTCAGTGTGGAGGTTCCTTGGGATTCTTTCCCCTCCTTCTGCCCCTACCCCTACTCACGTGCATGTTTTCTCTTTTTTATATAAAATAAATAAAATCTTAAAAATTTTAGCATTTATTGAGATGATAACATGGTTTTCCTACTATAAACTGTTGATATAGTGATTAATTTTTGAATGTTGAACCAACCCCACATGATTGTAACTTCTTATTAATTTTTTAATTTAAAAAAATATTTATTTGAAAGAGAAAGGGTGCGTGAGAGAGAGCACATGCAGTGGAGGGAGAGGGAGAAGAAGACTCCCCTGCTGAGCAGGAAGCCTGAGCAAGGCTCGATCCTAGGATCCTGAGATCATGACCTGAGCCAAAGGCAGATGTTAACTAACTGAGCCACGCAGGCACCCGTATCTTTTTTTTAAACTTAGTATCATTTTTATGTGTTGCTGGATTTGATTTGCCCATATTCATGAGGGATATTGGTCTGTAATTTTATTTTCTTATAATGTCATTTTCTGGGTTTAGTATCAGGTAATGTTGACCTCATAAAATTCTCTCATCTATTTTCTGGAAGAATTTGTTTCGAAGTGGTTTTTTTTTTTTTCCTAAATATTTGGTAGAATTTGTCAGTGAAGCGAGCTGGGCCTGGAATTTACTTTCTTGGAAGGTTTTTAACTATAAACCCAATTTCTTTAATAGATCTAAGACTATTTAAATTATCTATTTCTTCAGAGTGACTTTTGGAAGGTTGTGTCTTTCAAGGAATTTGTTTTATTTCATTAAGTTACAAGTTTTATGGGCATATAGTTGTTTGTAATACTCATTTTTTAAAAAGATTTATTTATTTATTTGAGAGAGAGAGAATGAGAGAGAGAGAGCACATGAGAGGGGGGAGGGTCAGAGGGAGAAGCAGACTCCCTGCTGAGCAGGGAGCCTGATGGAGGACTTGAGCCTGGGACTCCAAGATCATGACCTGAGCTGAAGGCAGTCGCCGAACCAACTGAACCACCCAGGCACCACTGTAATACTCATTTTTAATGTCTGTAGAGTCTTTTCTTTCTTTCATTCCTGATTTTGATAATTTGTGTATTTTCTTTTTCTTGGTCAGTCTGGCTATATGTTTTTCAGGTTTATTGATTTTTTTTTTTCAAAGAACTAGCTTTTGGTTTCATAGTGGTTTTTTGTTTGTTTGTTTTGTCTCTCTTGGTTTTTAGTTTTCTATTTCATAGATTCCTGCTCTTAATTTCCTCCTTGTTGCTTCCTTTCAGTTTTGCTAGTTTCTTAAGATGAAAGTTTAGGTCATTCATATGAGACTTTTCTTTTTTTCCTAATATAAATACTTAGTCCTATAAATTTCCCTATAAATACTACTTTAGTTGCATCTCAGACATTTTCATTTGTTGTGTTTATATTGTCATTCAAGTTCAACATACTTTCTGATTTCCCTTGTGATTTCTTCTTTGACCTTTGGATTATTTAGGACTATTTTGTTTAATTTCCAAATATTTGGGGAATTTTATTTTAATTTTTTTAAGGATTTTATTCATTTATTTGACAGAGAGCACAAGCAGGGGGAGCAGCAGAGGGAGAGGGAGGAGCATGCTCCCTGCTGAGCAGGCAGCCCAACACGGGGCTCAATCCTGGGACCCTGGGATCATGACCAAGCCCAGGGCAGAACTTAACCAACTGAGCCACCCAGGCACCCCAATTTGGGGATTTTTAAATTTTTTCAGATATCTTTCTGTTAGTAATATTTAGTTTACTTCTGTTTTGGTCAAAGGATATTCTTTATGTGATTTCAGTCCTTTGAAATTTATTGAGACTTGTTTTATGGCCCAGAATATGGTCCATCCTGGTAAACGACTCTTCTGTACTTGATTTTGCTCTTGGAGTAAACTGTTCTATAAGTGTCAGTTTGGTCAAGTTGTTTGATGTGGTCTCTGTTTTCACATATTTTTTTGTGTACTTGTTCTAAAGGGACAGAGAGGGCTGTTGCAATCTCTAACTGTAATTGTAGGTTTGTCTATTTTTTCAGTTCTTTCACTTTTTGGTTTATATATTTTGTAGTTTTGCTGTCACATATGTACACATTTAGGATTATCATATCTTGGTGAGTTATACCTTTTATCATTGTGTAATGTCCCTCTTTATCTCTGGTAATATTCCTCGTTCTGAAGTCTGTTTGGTCTGATATTAATACAGCCATTGTGGTTTTTCTCTTTTTCCCCCTGTTTTTCAAAGATTTTATCTTTAATCTCTATACCCAGTGTGGGGCTGAAGCCCACAACTCTGAGATCAAGAGTTGCATGCTATACCAACTGAGCCAGCCAGGCACCCCTGGTTTTTCTTTTTTGATTAGTGTCTCCATGTTTACCTTATTTATTTATTTTTATTTTATTTATTTATTTATTTATTTTTAAAGATTTTATTTATTTATTTGACAGAGAGAGACACAGTGAGAGCAGGAGTACAAGCAGGGGGAGTGGGAGAGGGGGAAACAGGCTTCCCACGGAGCAGGGAGCCCGAAGTGGGGCTCGATCCCAGGACCCTAGGATCATGACCTGAGCCGAAGGCAGACGCTTAACGACTGAACCACGCAGGTGCCCCTCCATGTTTACCTTTTTCTATCCTTTTACTATTAACTTATATATATTTTTATATTTAACATGGCTCTCTCTCTCTTTTTTTTTTTTTTTAAGTAGGCTCCACACCCAGCATGCAGCCCACTATGGGGCTTGAAACTCATGACCCTGAGATCAAGACCTGAGCTGAGATCAAGAGTTGGATGCTTAACTGACTGAGCCACCCAGGCCCTCCCAGTTTTCTATCACTTCAATAAAATATAAGAGTTTTCTACTAGATAGTGTTCTGTAATCACCAACTCTCACACTTACTTTGATGATATAGTTGTCGTATGTATTACATGTACATACATTGAAAATTCTACCAGACAATGCTATAATTTTTCCTTGTGACTATCATCCTTATTCTAAAAATTTCAGAGAGAAAAATATATTTTTTTATATTTACATAGATATTTTCCATTTCTGTTGCTCTTTTTATTCCAGAAGATTCAAATTTCCTTCTGGTATTATTTCTCTCAGTCTTAAAAATTTTCTTTAGCAGTTCCTTTAGAGCAGGCCTCCTGGTGACAAGATTTAAAAATTTTCCTTCAGGGGCGCCTGGGTGGCTCAGATGGTTAAGCGTCTGCCTTCGGCTCAGGTCATGATCCCGGGGTCCTGGGATCGAGTCCCGCATCGGGCTCCCTGCTAGGCGGGGAGCCTGCTTCTCCTTCTGCCTCTGCCTCTCTCTCTCTCTCTCTCTCTCTGACTCTCATGAATAAGTAAATAAAACATTAAAAAAATTTTTTTTTCCTTCATTTCTCAGGTATTTTGGCTGGATTTAGAATTTTGAGTTGATAGGTTCTTATCTTTAAGTATTTTGAAGATGTTATTTCCCTTTTTCTGGTCTCCATGGTTTCTGAAAATAAGTCTATGGTCATTTTAATCGTTGTTTTCCTTGTTTGTAATATGTTGTTTTTCTCTAGGTTCTTTTAGGATTTTTTCCCTTATCTTTGGCTGTTAGCAGTTTGATTATGATTTGTCTAGGCATGGTTTTTCTGTGAGTTCATCCTGTTTGGGATTTGCTGAGCTTCTTGACTCTACTAAATTTGGGAGTTTTCAGCCATTCTTTTTTAAAATTTTTTAAAAAAAATTTTAAAGATTTTATTTATTTATTTGAGAGAGAGAGAGACAGTGAGAGAGGGAACACAAGCAGGGGGAGTGGGAGAGGGAGAAGCAGGTTTCCCACTGAGCAGGGATCCCGATGTGGGGCTCGATCCCAGGACCCTGGGATCATGACCTGAGCTGAAGGCAGACGCTTAACGACTAAACCACCCAGGCGCCCCTGCGAAATTTTTTCTGCTCCAAGTTCTTTCTTCTTCCTTTTCTTGGACTACAATTACACAGATGTTAGGCTTTTTGATATTGTCCCTCTCTTCCCTGAAGCATTATTTGATTTCTCCCATTTTTTTCTGTTCTTCTTATTTAGTAGTTTCTACTGTTCTATCTTTAGGTTCACTAACTCCTGTGAGAATAATTGAATAATTTTGGATTACATCTTGGACATTTTTAATGTTACGTTGTATAGACTCAGGGTTCAATTATAATCCTCTGGAGATTTGTTTGTTTGGTTTTCGGAGGCAGTCAACGCAGATGGGGTTAGACTACAAGTTCTGCCTCACCTCTGTGGGTTGTGGTTCCAATACCAGTTTAGTTTTCAGAGCCTTTTCTGTGCTGCTTTGGATCTGGTCCACGCATGTACCACTCAAGGGTTAGTTGAGGCTTGGACTGTCGTTCAAAAATCCATTCAGGGGGCGCCTGGGTGGCTCATTCTGTTAAGGGTCTGACTCCTGGTTTTGGCTCAGGTCATGATCTCCGGATCGTGGGATCAAGCTCCACGTCAGGCTCCTCACTCAGCGTGGAGTCTGCTTCAGATTCTTTCTCCCTCCCCCCTGTCCCTCCCTGCTCTCTTTCTCCCTCTCAAATAAATAAATAAATAAAATCTTTAAAACACACACACACAAACCCCACCAAATATCCATTCAGGGGGTGCCTGGGTGGCTCAGTCATTAAGCCTCTGTCTTCGGTTCAGGTCATGATCGCAGGGTCCTGGGATCGAGCCCCGCATCTGGCTCCCTGCTTGGCGGGAAGCCTGCTTCTCCATCTCCCACTCCTCCTGCTTGTGGTCCGTCTCTTGCTGTCTCTCTCTGTCAAAATAAATAAATAAAATCTTTAAAAAAACCCCAAACAAATATCCATTCAGTTCTTAAAGCCTTTGCTTTGCTGCTTGTATCTTTGTTCCATATTTGCTCAGCTCAGGCATGAGCCTAAGAATTGTGCAACTATTATATGCAGAATTAGGGGAACACTTCCTCCTGGTTTGTCCAGGATTCTCTTTGTGTTCTCTGGCCAGCAAAAGCCCCCTTTTCTGGTTTCTGTCTACAGAAAGGTGAGGTTTCTATTGAAGTTTTAGGCATCTACCCAGCTTCTCCATCATGCATCTCTGTGAAAGCCTGAAAGAAAAATAGGAGAAAAGATAACCTGAAACTCCTTTTGTGGGTGTTTCTCTAAGTTTTGACTCCCTTCTATAATCTGTCTGCTTATACTTAATTTTTAGGGCCCCCAGGTAGTTACTCTTTGAATTCAATACAGGACTTTTAGCTATAATCAGTAAGAGAGAGAGGCTGTAGTGGTTTTACTCTGCCATGCTGGAAGTGGCAGCATACCTTCATTTTCCCCCCAGTTTTATTGAGAAATAATTGGCACACATCACTGTGAAGATTAAGGCATACAGAATGATGGTTTGATTTACATATATAGTGAAATGATTGCCACAGTAGGTTCAGCTAACATCCATCTTTTCACATAGATACAATAAAAAGAAAAAAGGAAGAAAGGAAAAAAATTTTTTCTCCTCGTGATGAGAACTCTTAGGATTTTACTCTCTTTAATAGCTTTCCTGTATATCATACAGCAGTGTTAGCTAAATCCTCCTGTTGTAGGGTACATCCCTTTTTATCTTCTTTATTCTGTAACTGGAAGTTTGTATCTTTTGACCACCTTCCTCCATTCCCCTTCTCCCTACCCTCCGTCTCTGGTACCCCCAAATCTGATCTCTTTTTTTTATGGGTTTGTGTTTGTTTTGTTTTTAGATTACACATATAAGTAAGATCATATAGTATTTGTCTTTCTCTGTGTCACTTATTTCACTTGGAATAATGTCTTTGGGGTCCATCTGTATTGTCACAAATAAGGTTTTCTCGTGTTTTATAGCTGAATAATATTCCATTGTATATATATGCCACAACTTCTTTATTCATTCATCCATTGATAGCGACTTAGATTGTTTCCATGTCTTGGCTCTTATGAATGATGCTGCTGTGAACATGGGGTTGCAGATATCTTTTCAAATTAGTGTTTTGGTTTTCTTTGGATAAATACCTAGAAGTGGAATTGCTAGATCATATGGTCGTTTTTATTTTTAATTTTTAAAGATCCCTCATACCGTTCCCATGGTGGCTGCATTAATTTACATTCCTACCAACAGTGCATGAAGGTTCCCTTTTCTCCACATCCTATCCTTGCCAATGCTTGTTATTTCTTGTCTTTTGTTATTAGCCATTTTGACAGGTGAGGTGATATCTCATTGCGGTTTTGATTTGCATTTCCCTGATGAGTATGGTGTTGAACATCTTTTCACATGGCTATTAGCCATCTATATGTCTTCTTTGAAAAAATGTCTATTCAAAGTCTTCCACTCATTATTTAATTAGATTGTTTTTTTGGTGTTGAGTTGTAGGAATTCGTTATATATTTTATATATTTTGGATATTAATTTGCAAATGTCTTCTCCCATTCAGTAGGTTTGTTTTGTTGATGTTTTCCTTCCTTCTCTATGCAAAAGCTTTTTATTTTAATGGAATCCCAGTTGTTTATTTTTCCTTTTTCCTCCTTTGCCTGAGGAGACGGATCCAAAAAAAATACTGCTAAGATTGATGTCCGAGAGTCTGCTGCCTATATTTTCTTTTAGGAGTTCTATGGTTTCAAGTTTTACATTTAGGTCTTTAATGCATTTTGAGTTTATTGTATATGGTATAAGGAAGTGGTCCAGTTTCTTTTTTTTTTTTTTGCATATAGCTATCCAGTTTTCTCAACACCATTTATTGAAGAGACTGTCTCTTCTCCATTGTATATTCTTTTTTTTTTTCTTTTTTCTTTTATTTATTTATTTGATAGAGAGAGACACAGCAAGAAAGGGAACACAAGTAGGGGGAGTGGGAGAGGGAGAAGCAGGCTTCCCGCGGAGCAGGGAGCCCGATGCGGGGCTCGATCCCAGGACCCTGGGATCATGACCTGAGCCGAAGGCAGTCGCTTAACAACTGAGCCACCCAGGTGCCCCTCCATTGTATATTCTTGACTCCTTTGTCATAGATTAATATATGTGAGTTTATTTCTGGATTCTCTACTCTGTTTCATTGATCTATGTGTCTGTTTTTGTGCTAGTAACATGATGTTTTGATTACTGTAGCTTTGTAGTATAGTTTGAGATCTGGAGGCATGATACCTCCAGGTTTGTTCTTCTTTCTCAAGATTGGTTTGGGTATTCAGAGTCTTTGGTTCGATACAAATTTTATGATTATTTGCTCTATTTCTGTGAAAAATGCTATTGGTATTTGGATAGGGATTGAACTGAATCTGTAGATTGCTTTGGGTAGTATGGACATTTTAACAATATTAATTCTTCCAATCCATGAGCATGGTATATCTTTCCATTTATTTATGTCATCTTCAGTTTCTTTCACCAGTGTCTTATAGTTCTCAGAGTACAGCTCTTTCACCTCTTAAGTTTTTTCCTAGGTATTTTATTCTTTTTGATGCAATTATAAATGGGATTGTTTTCTTAATTTCTCTTTCTGATCATTGGGTACTAGTGAATGGAAACACAGATTTCTGTATATTAATTTTGTATCTTGCTGCTTTACTGAATTCATTTATCAGTTCTAATAGTTTTTTTGGTGGAGTCTTCAGTGTTTCTATAAATAGTATCATGTCATATGCAAATAGTGACAGCTTACTTCTTCCTCCCGATTTGGATGCCTCTTCTGTATTTTTAAATATGCTGTTAATCTCATTAATCTTAGTTCATTTTATCCAGTGTAGTGTGCATTTCAGAAGGTTTTTTCTTCCCTAGAAGTTCTGTTTGGACTTCTTTTTAATATGTCCATTTCTTTCCTCATTGTATTTGTATTTTCCTCAGTCTTTCTGAGAATATGGAGCATATTTACAGTAGTTGTTTTAATGTCCTTTTCTGCTAATTCTGCTAATTTTCCTCATGTTTGGATCTGTTTCTGTTGACTGGTTTTTCTCTTGCTTATTTGGTCGTATTTTCCTGCTTTGAATGCCTGGTAAGTTTTAAATTAGATTTTGGACATTGTGATTTTAATGTTGTGAGTGCTAGATTTTGTTATATTATTTTATATAATGTTAAACTTTGTTCTAGAATGTGGTTACATTATTTGGAAATCAGTTTTATCCTTTCAGGTTTGTATTTAAGGGTTGTCAGGGGAGGTTGAGAGCCATCTTTAATGCTAATTTGGCCCCATTGCTAATGCATTACCCATCTGCAGACTCTGTCTGACAACCAATGTATGAGTAGGTCTTTCTACTCTTGCTGGTGGAAAGACAAATTATTTTACTTGTGGAGCCCTCTGTGAGCTTAACAATTTCTTTTCCTTTCCAGTGGTTCTCTGTGCCCAGCCTTGAGTATTTTCCTCTTCTATATATGCACATCAGTATTCAGCAAAAGATGTAAGAGGAACCTTCTACAGACCTCCAGAGTTCCTTGTCAAACTCCCTCTTCTACAGTACTCTGTCTCACAAATTCTAGGTGCCTTGGCCTCTCCAAGTGTTGGTCTCTATGTCTTTGGCTTGGCAAGACTTCTGGGTTCTGTATAGGTTCCTCCTCCTTGTCCCACAGGCTAGAAACTTCTCCATGCAGTAAGCTGGGATAATCGTAGGGCTCACCTTGTTTTTTTTCTTCAGGGATCACAGTTCTGTATGCCTGTTGCCCAACGTCTGGTAGTTGTTGTTTCATCTGTTTTGTCCAGGGTTCTGTCATTTAAGGTAGGAGGGTAAATTATGTTTTGTTCTTCTGTCATGGCTAGAAGAGGAAGGCTCACTGAAACATTTTTGATGAAGGCACACATTTAAGATTCCTATGACATTAATTTATTGCAGTGAAGTCCACTGAATAGGAAGGCCCTCCAAAGGAAGGAACTGCCCTGAACCATAAATGATACCATGTTTTGAACTGGTTTTTTTTTTCATTAAAAAAAATAATTATAAATACTAAATAAAAAGAAAAATCAAGATGGAAAAAATAAATTTTACAGTCTCTCCTTTCTAGTGCTATGATTGTTTTCATAGTTGTGTATTAGCCTACACGTATGCATAGTTTTACATAGTTGTAATCATGTTATCCTTCTATTTTGTGGTTTTTTAAAACATGTCATAAAATATTCTTTTTTTGTACTTTTCTTAAATCTTTTTTTTTTTTTTTTCAGTGTGGGCTTAGTTTATTTAACCATTCTTTTCATGGAAATTATGGTTGTTTCCAGTTTTTACTATTACTTACGTCTCTATTTAAAATGGGTGTGTAATATGTTATTTTTGTGAACTATAATTTACTACATAAATGATTACCTTAGCTTGAAGCTTTTAGGGCATTTTGAAATAATTTTGTGTTTAAATTTGGTAACAGAAAAGAATGTAAAAGCCTATGGCATTTTTAAAGGAAATGCAGTGATGAGGTCATCTGGTGCCTGTTCACTAAGGAACAGAGCTGACAGAATATTACAGAGAAATAATCATGGACAGAGTTAAATACCTCTCTGAGTTAAGGAGAGGAAAATTCAGCTCAATTCCATAAATGTTTTGGTCCCCACCCTCAGAGAATTTATGATCTAGTGGAGGATCTAGTGAAACACATTTAAGGAGTTTCACAGTTGAGTTGGAAAAGATATGTCTGACCTGCTTAAACAATTGTGTTCATCACATGATTAAATTTGTACATACACTTTAACTAAAGGACCTTTACTTGGAACTATACCAACTTCCCCAGCACTAAATCTTATAAATTAGAAAAGAGTGTTCTGATAATATGTTTTATTAAGGCTTCCATACTCTCTTTCATAAAATTGCATGAATTTATAAAAATGTGGTATTGCTAGAATGAGTTTTCTTTCCTGGTTACAGCCAGAGGCCTTCCCTCAGATTTAGCTGCTGCTGTTACTCTCCTTGCTAGAATAATGGGCTGGAGTAGCTAGTGATGGTACTCAGGTATAAAGTTCCTGGGCAAATTGGTTACACATTTCTTTTTTTTTTTTTTAAATAATAGTTTATTTTATTTTTATTTTTATTTTTTTTAATATTTTATTTATTTATTTGACAGAGAGAGAGTTAGCGAGAGAGGGAACACAAGCAGGGGGAATGGGAGAGGGAGAAGCAGGCTTCCCGCTGAGCAGGGAGCCCGATGGGGGGCTCGATCCCAGGACCCTGGGATCATGACCTGAGCCAAAGGCAGATGTTTAACGGCTGAGCCACCCAGGCGCCCCTGGTTACACATTTCTTAATGTTTGTTGGGCTCCACTTTTCTTCCTTTGGGAAAGTCTCAGATATATTCATTCATTTGTTTGGGAGGCCATTTATTTAAATAATAATAGCTAATATATAACATTTACTATGTGCCAGACACTGATCTAAGGCTTTATATATATTAACTTATTTAATTTTCATAATAATCTTTTCATGTAAGTATTGCTATTATTGTCTTAGTAAATGGCAGGGGCAGGAACTGGACTCTGACGTTTGGCTTCAGGGTTCATACTCAGAACCATTTACTGTAAGTACATGCTCTTGAGTCACACTCTCCAGGTTCAAAGTCTAGCTCAGTTACATACAACTGTTTGAATGACTTAGATCAATTACTTGTCTCCTCTGAGTCTGTTTCTTCATCTCTATGCTATCTTTCATATAACCTAACTTTGTTCACTTCTTGGCACATAGTAAACTTGGCTCTTGTTAACTATTCCTTCATTAAAAACATAAACTTGGGGTGCCCACCATGTGCTTGCTCTTCCAAGGAGCAGTTGTGCTGGTTTGTCTCTTTTCTAAAGTGGTATCAGTACTGTATGTATGGTCCTGAAGCTCTTAGCTGATTGAGGATGTTCTATATTTCCATCATCTTTCCTCCTATTGGTAAGTGTGGAAAAGAGATAGAATGTGGTCAGAAAATGGAAGGCTTTTCCTGTTGATTCATGTTGCAGGTCACACAGTTAAGTCATAGGAGCTAAAACAGGTTACTCCTTGGTTGAAACATGACCATCCTCTATCTAGCAAGATTATTTGCCCTGTTTGACCCAGCTTAAATCTTTAGGAGAAAGGTAAGTATGGAGCAGGAGGGGATACTTATTCAGCCAGCCATTTCCACTAAATCAACCCCAGCCATTAGGGAAATGATAAATGTGGCAGCCAGATTAATCTTACCTTACCACTTCAGTGTAGATTTTAAATGAATGTAAAAACTAAGTATGGAAACCTGTTAGTAGGGAGTAGATGGAGGGGAACCCAAGGCAGAGGAGTATTTTGATAGAAAGGAAAAAAAGCTAGAGAAAAAAAATCCTGGTGAAGATAGTTGAGAATAAGCCCATAATATTTTTCTCTGAGATGAGGAAGTTTTAAATGGAATGTTGGTATAGGCTCTGTTTGGTTATTCTAATAAAGTTATTCCAAGATGTATCTTTATTCCTCATATTTGTGTTTTATATGGGGGTCTAACAGATCTTTTTTCTTTTCTTCCTTATAGTCCTGAGGCTTTCTACCAATGCAGGCCAGTGGAAAGAAGCAGCTAGCAAGGTGACCCATGCATTAGTTAATATCAGGTAAGGAATGAGAACTTACCTCTTTCAGCATTCCTTGGCTCATCCTGAGGTTTATTGTACCTTTCTGAGTGGAGTGTGTTGAACACTGCTATTTTAAGCCCTGATATCTGTAGGAGTGGAAGAAATGTCGTACTTGATCAAGAAAAGCAGGAGTGCATGAGACTTTCATATTGTCATATTGAAATAGCTCACAGTGCTGTTCTATGAATTTTCTTACCAAGAGATGGTTGCAAGCCCTTTGTTGCCAAAGTGTTTTCTGTGTATAGGCCATCTGAAAACTTTTCTCTGAAAAATTTTTTTCTGCCATTCTCTGTGAGTTCAGGGAATGACTCATGGGGATCTGGAACTTTGACGTTTTGCTTTACATGGCTCTTTCTATTTGTGGTAAACAGAGGCAAATGGAGCTCATGGGGCTAAGTTATTTTAGGTTCCTTATGAAACAGCAAAGCAATTACAGAGTGTTATATGTATTGGATAAAATTGAGTCAGACATGGAGTTTGGCTTAGGGTCTTGAGGAAATACCACACACTCACAGGAGTGAGCTGTTTGTAAATGGAGAGAATGTGCTTTCAGTATCATGAAATCTCAAGCTGACTTTCCTTACATTCCTTGTTCCCTTTGTGCCTATCATTTCCCATTTTCTCAACAATTATTAAATTGTTCTTGCAAACAATTGAAAAATTAACACTTGAGTAAAAGAGGCAAACCCAACAGATGGGGAAACTTGATTTAGCTCCAGATGTAAGCCTTGCCAGACATTCCCAGTGATGGTAATGCACATCTACAACTTGGTATAGATTCTAATGTGTGACAGCACTGGGATTTAGTGTTTATTTCTGTATCTTTCTTTTCTTTTCCTTTCTTTTTAATTTTTTTTTCTCTCCCTCTCCTTTTTTTAAAAAAAGTATAATGTCCTGTGGTGATTTACAGTGGTATTTGGCATGTCTGGGAACAAAAGGAGAAGTGTGAAATGTGTGTGTTGGGAGAGCTGGAGTGAGGGGGCAAGGGGGTGAGATGTGCTAACAAGATTGCACTGAAGGTTGATCTGCCTTACCTGACCCCAGAGACATTTTGCTGCAAACACAGTTTTATAAATCTCACAAATGCATATCTGTACCTAGCAAATAAACCAGATACTGTAGTGAGGCCTTATGATAAATAAAAAGAATCAGGAATTACAAACTGCCTTCTCCCAAATATCCCTTTGTGACCCAAGGGCAGTATGACAAATGTGGGTGTTTGAAAGAAGCTCCAGATTCTGGGCTGGAGTATGAAGTTCATAAGGGTATAATTTATGTTGTGTTTATTTATTCATGTATTTACTTAGGCTTTCCAGGCAGCTCCTTTTCATCTGGGACCTGTTTCCTTGATCACATTCCTTTATGCTTGCTTTATCTCCTACTTTGTTGCTTTCCCTTTCAGTGGCTTCTGGCTTGGCTGCTGTCCTTATTCTTCCCAAGGGCCATCAAACAGCTGATTTAAGCGTTTGGCCTATGCTTTTTGTGAATAGCCCAGAAAGGACTGGGCTGAACTTTGAGCGGATGCCTATAACCATGACCTCTTTCTTCTCTTTGCAAGTCTCCATCAGGCCTCTACCTTCATTTTCATTCCTCACATTTCTTTGATGAACCTGCTGCAGGGAATAATTAGATTATCTTCACTGTCACTAATGAATTAGACTTGGCGTTTATGTCAAAAGTATCAAAGATCCAGTCAGTTTTCTCAAGAGATTATAGGAAAAATGTGTTTGAATGTCGCTTATCACACTAAGGCCAGATCAGGGCAAAATAGTTGTGATGCCAAGCCAGCTAAAGTTTACTTTTTCTCCTTTCTGACACTTATTTTCACTTAATAAGTGCTAAGCTTTGTGCTCTTTTATATACTGTCTTCTTCAGTATTCAAACTCTATAGAGTATATCACAAGCTTTTAAAAATACACTTTTTACCAGTGAGGAAACTGAGTCTTAAAGATATTGTGAATTGCAGAAAGTCCCACCATTGTTGTTTGGCAAAGCTGAGAATCATTGGTCCTTTAACTCCCAAGTCCAGGGCTCAGGGCTCTTTCTTCTAAAGGTTTTTTTTATTTTTTTTTTTTAAGATTTTATTTATTTATTTGAGAGAGAGAGAATGAGAGACAGAGAGCATGAGAGGGAGGAGGGTCAGAGGGAGAAGCAGACTCCCTGCCGAGCAGGGAGCCCGATGCGGGACTCGATCCCGGGACTCCAGGATCATGACCTGAGCCGAAGGCAGTCGCCCAACCAACTGAGCCACCCAGGCGCCCGGTTTTTTTTATTTTTAAGTAATCTCTCAAGTTGGGGCTCAAATTCAGAACCCTAAGATCAAGAGCCACATGCTCCACCGACTGATCCAGCCAGGCACCCCGACTGAGCCAGCCCAGCACCCCAGGGCTGCTTCTTCTGTACCATAATGGCTCCCATAGAGTTGCATCAAAGGCTACCATGGAGGTAAACAGAAAACTCAGCATGATGTGTTGAAAGGAACATGGAAATTTTAGTTAGAGAAGCTGGATTTAAAATTTTTGTCTCTACCACTTAATGTGTGACCTTGAGCAAGTTATTTAGCTCCTCTGGACCTCTTTCCACTATCTATAAAATGAAGATCACGATGATATCAACTCTTGCATGGGGAAATAGTTGTGAGAACTATATAATGTATGTGAAAGCACTTAGTCAACTATAAAATATTGGCCTGAAGCATAATGTATTTAAGATTCATCTCTGTTGTAGTATGTGTCACAATTTCCTTCCTTTTTAAGGCCGATTAATATTCCATTGTATGTATATGCCATGTTTTGTTATTCCATTCATCCATTGATGAAATCCCAAGTGGGTTGCTTCCACCCTTTGGTCGTTGTGTTTTGGTTATTTGTATATGGGTGTACAAATATCTGTCCAGTCCCTACTTTCACTTCTCTTGGGCCTAAACCTAGAAGTGGAATTGGTGGATCATATGATAATTCTGTTTAATTTTTTTAGTAAATGCCATACTGTTTTTAGGATTAGCATTTTGAGCCTTCCTTAGGATGTTTCCTAAGTATGTCTTCATATATCCCTTCTATAAAACTTAAGATGTTATCCCTAACCTTGAAAGATGTTTTGCTTTTTTTGTAGGTAGATTTTGATGCTTTGAATGAGGATGGTGCAGGGAGTTTCTTTTCTCAGAGTTAGTATTCTCTTGGCTGAGGGTGAAAAAGTGGTATGCCTGTCTGCATTCCACTCCAGTGGTAATGAGTGCTGCCTTATGCTCCCTTGGTTTTTTTCTAAGAGCTTGTGTTGTACATCCATGACACTATTAACTTTGGGTGGTTTAGAAAACAAGAGACTGTGTCAGAAAATTGGACCCATGGGTCTCCCAGGGATACTATGGGATGTTTAACTATTGGCCACCAAGTTTATTAATAAGGATAGAGTATATAGAGGCTTAGAAGTAAAACTCTGAGGGCACCTGGGTGGCTCAGTCGTTAAGCATCTGCCTTCAGCTTGGGTCGTGGTCCCGGGGTCCTGGGATCGAGCCCTGCATCGGGCTCCCTGCTCAGCAGGAAGCCTGCTTCTCCCTCTCCCACTCCCCCTGCTTGTGTTCCCTCTCTCTCTGTGTCTCTGTCTCTGTCAAATAAATAAATAAAAATCTTAAAAAAAAAAAAAAAGTAAATCTGTGATAGCGTGCAACATTTACTTCTGTTGTTATAAAGATTATTTGTGCTAATCCCGCAGCTGGAAAAGATTCCTAAGGCAGAGTGAACGAACTCTTAGCCACCTCTCCTGTAGTATGCTCTTTGATAACCATGGAGAAGGTTTGGGTTGCATATGGAATTTTCAGACATCTAACTAACAGCTGAGAGGGCCTCAGGGTGGTTTGGTAGTTGATGACAGCTACAAGTTATGTCTTTGGGATCTTCTGGAATGCAATACATCTAATGGCAACCCTAACATAGTATCTTACAGCCCGTGAAAGGCAGCAGAAAGGCTGCAGACTTTAATGTTTTTTGGAGTTCAGATTGTGACAGTGAAAATTAAAAGTGCTTCCACATGCTTGGAGGCCTAAATTTGCTCAAGTGTCAGTCTGTTTGCTTTTCACTTGTCTTTCGTGGCTTAGTCATGCCAGCTCTTTAATTGTCAGAGTTATTTGTGTTTAAACAATTTGTCTCTCTCTTCCTGTTTGATCCTTCAGAGAGATTCTTAAAATGCAGCTGCTTAGAAACTGCTGTTTTTTAAATTGAAGTATAGTTGACATACAATGTTCTATCAATTTCGGGTGTACAGCATAGCGACTCAACAATTCTATTCATTGTGCAGTGCTCACCATGATGAGTGTAGTTACCATCTGTCACCATACATAGTTATTACAGTATTATTGATTATATTTCCTGTGCTCTACTTTTCATCTTATTTTGTAACTGGACATTTGTACCTCTTAATCTGCTTCACCTATAACATCCATCCCCTTACACCCACCTGTCTGGTAACTACTGGTTTGTTCTCTGTATTTATTTTATCTTTGAAGATTTTATTTATTTATTTGACAGAGAGAGATAGCGAGAACAGGAACATAAGCAGGGGCAGTGGGAAAGGGAGAAGCAGGCCTCCGGCCAAGCAGGGAGCCTGATGTGGGACTTGATCCCAGGACCTGACCATGACCTGAGCCGAAGGCAGACGCTCAACTGAGCCACCCAGGCACCCCTGTTATCTATATTTATAAGTTTGTTTTTGTTTGTTTGCTTGTTTGTTTTGGTTTTTAGATTTCATATGTAGGTGAAATCATATGGTATTTGTCCTTTTCTGTCTGACTTATTTCACTTAGCGTTATTACCCTCTAGGTTCATCTATGTTGTTGTGAATGGCAAGATCTCATTCTTTTTTATGGCTGAGTAATATTCCATTGTGTGTGAATGTATATGTATATATACCACAAATTTATCCATTTATCTCTTGATGGACACTTGGGTTGCCTCTATATCTTGGCCAATGTAAATAATACTGCAGTAAATATTGGGGTGCGTATATCTTTTCAAATTAAGAGTTTTTGAGAAACTATTCTTTTTTTAAGTAGCCGTCATGCCCAATGTGGGGCTTGAACTCATGACCCTGAGATTGAGAGTCACATGCTCTACTGACTGAGCTAGCCAGGTGCCCCGAAACTGCTGTTTTTATTGGAATACCTGATGTCATCAATGTACAGGGCCGTATATTTGTTCCTTCCCATAGGCGGGTTGTTCCTTTGTTTTGCCACAAGAAAAATAAAATATTACTGCTCTACCTTTAAAATTCTACTTTGTATAATTGTTAATTCAGCTGCCTTCACAGATCAGCTGGTCCACAAAGGAAAAATACTCTGAGGGGCCAAATGCAGGACTGGAAGGAAAGCATTTGGGAAATTTTGCTTGGAGACTTCTATGCTAAATATTTCCTGCCACCACTTAGCAGGTTACCCTAGTGAGGTCCTATACTTTAGGAAGATGTCTGCTATTAACCTAATTAGTCAAAAGAGAAAAAGAAAAATGTTAGACTAAAATCTGACCTTCATCTAACCAAACAACTTTCAAGGTAAGTAATTTGAAGCCCTTAATGAATCTGTTCAAGTTAACATCTTAATGGTTTTCACTTAATTAGCATTTTATTAGCACCAAGTTCACAATCCTATTCTCTGGTTGTTCACAGAAATAGTGGCTGAATCACTGCAAATAGGTTTTTTCCTGATCTGTAATTTTTTTAAGGTGGATAAAGTTTTAACTCTGTGATTAATATATTAAATTTTTCCTATATTAGGAATGCATTAAGCTAAAGTTTAGTTTTTCTTTGGCAATGACTTTTTATCCATTAGGCCCTCCAGGGCTGACAAGAATGACTTTTTAGATATTGCTGTTATTAGTGACAAGCTTGGGATTTGGAATGAGAATAAATGTCTTAATTGTTCACCTTGTGAGTTTGCCTCTTGTCCCTCTCTTCACTCCATGATCTTTTTGTTTCAGTGCTGAAGTAGTCCTTCCCCTACTTCCTGCTTGTGTGCTTATGTAGCTGTTTTCCTTCATCCTAAAAAATATCCCCTCAAAAAAAAAAAAAAAAGAGGGGGAGGAGGAGGAGGAAAGCTTTAAATGTACACTCTGCTGGGGAGGCTGGGGAACAAGAATAGCTCTCAGCAGCCTCTAGATAGGGGGGTTCATTGGGAATAGCACCCTTTGGAGCAGGCTGCATATAGAATTCTGAATGTCATGGAGAAAAAGCCCACAGGCGGTAATCAGGGAGAGCACATTACTGTTGATGGCCAGAATTAGGGTTGGAAAGGGAATGTAAGGTCTCAGCTAGGCAGAGTCCCTCCAAATCCCCTTGCCCATGAACCTGTTTGGGCTACAGAATTTGCCTCTTAGTCACAGTTCTTTAATCAGAATGGATATTGATGATGAGTTGAGAGGAGGAACAGTTTGACACCAAGCACTTCAGCTGAAGGATGCAATGTAGTCTAGTGAAAAGTAAATACGGATCAAAGCAATCAAATGACAGGAGCAGAGGCATTGGGCTGTTGACTCTTGAATAGCAAGAAGTACATGAAAATAAGCTTCTAGACCAGTTGTCTATTCAAAAGTGGCAGACAGGCAGGCTCAGATTATCCCCTGGGTTAGAATTTATCAGTAATGACCTTTCTTCTGGTAAACAGACCCTGCTGATCTCCCATTACAGAGAATGAAAAGCATTATGCAGATTAAAACAAAGCACCAAAATGAGGCTGCTATAATATTTCCCCAGTGACTGATAGCATTACATATTATTCTAATAATTGCTGTTCTCTAATCTCTTAAGACTACAGCTAGAAAAAAAAAACCAAACACTGAATCCCATGTGGTTAATCATCTGTTTTGCCCTAACTTGGTTTATGCTGCAAAGTGAGGTTTTGCATTAGGTCATAGCTGGGTTTGGTGAACTGCAAGTACAGTAAAGAAGTCTTGGTTGAAGAAATTCAGGTATTTGTAATGGAATATTAAGATTTTTAGTTGGGGCTACTGTGATTTTAGGTGAGTATGACTTTAGTATATAAAAGCCCTCCTTCCCTCAATCTGAAATTCCCTTGGGGTCTTTTTCCGCTTTACTTTTTAAATTTTTTAAATTTATCATCATTATTATTATTTTTAAAGATTTATTTATTGGAGAAAGAGAGCCCAAGAGAGTGTGGGAGTGGGAGGGGCAGGAGAGGGAGAGAGAATCTTGAGCAGATTCCCTGCTGAGCACGGAGCCCAACACAGGGCCTGATCTCACGACCCTGGCGCCCCTCACTTAGTCTTTTTTAAAGAAAATTGCAAGAAAATATGCATAACATAAAATTTACTATTTTAACCATTTTAAAGTCTACAGTTCTGTGGCATTAAGTACATCCACATTGTTGTGCAGCCATCACCATGAGCCATCTTTTTCATATTCTTCAACTGAAATGAAACAGTAACTCCTCATTCCCTCCTCCTAGCCCCTGGCAATCGCCATTCCACTTTCTGTGTTTGTGAGTTTGACTACTCTAGGAACATATTTATAAGAGCAATTAAACAATATTTGTTGTTTTGTGCCTGGCTTATTTTACTTAGCATAATATCCTCAAGGTTCTTTCCATGTTGTATCATGTATCATAATTTCCTCCATTTTTTTTTTTAAGTGATCTCTATACCCAGCATGGGGCTTGAACTCACAACCCCAAGATCAAGAGTCCCATGCTCCACTGACTGGGCCAGCTAGGTGCCCCCCCCCCCCCCGCCAACTTTTTTAAAGACTGAATAATACTCCATTGTATGTATACCACATTTTATTTATCCATTTATCCATTGATGGACCCTTGCATTGCTTCCACTTTTTGGCTATTGTGAATAATGCTTCTATGAACATGGGTGTACAAATCTTTGAGAACCTGCTTTTTCTTCCTTTGGGGATATACCCACAAGTGGAATTGCTGAATCATATGGTCATTTTATTTTTAATTTTTTGGGGGAATCACCATACCCTTTTCCATAACAGCTGCACCATTTTGTATTCCTACCAATGTTGTGCAAGGGTTCCAGTTTCTCCATACCCTGGATGACACTCGTTATTTTCTATTTTTTTATAATAGTTGTCCTAATGAGTATGAAATGCTATTGAATTGCAGTTTTGACTTGCATTTCCCTAATGACTAGTGGTATTATCTTTTTCATGTGCTTATTGGCTATTTGTCTATCTTCTTTGGAGCAATGTCTATTCCTGTCCTTTGCCAATTTTTAAATTGGGTTGTTTGGCTGTTTTGTTGTTGAATTTTAAGAATTCTTTATATATTCTGGATTCCAGCCTCTTATGAAATACATGGTTTGCAGATATTTTTTTCTGTGGATTGCCTTTTCATTCTGTTGATTGTGTCCTTTGATGCATAAAAGTTTTTAATTTTGGTGAAGTCCAGCTTACCTGTTTTTTTCTTTTGTTGACCATGCTTTTGGTGTCATATCCAAGCAATCATTGTCAATTCAAGTCCTGCAGCTTTCTCATGTTTCCTTCTAAGAAAAGGAATGAAAGAAAGCTCTTACATTTAGGTCTTTGATACATTTTAAGGGAAGTTTTATATATGGTGTAAGGTAAGGGTCCAACTTCATTTTTTTGCACGTGGCAATCCCCAGCACCCACTTTGCTTTTTTGAGATAACCACGGTTCTGATTTGTTAACTGAAATCAGGCTGAATTAACTGATGAGTGTAGAATTTGAGACTCCACATTTTTTCTGTATATCCCTGTTCTGTTTTGTTTTTTAGCTTTGTTCATTGCTCTGCTTGTTTAAGAGATGGCATAACATAGTGGTTAAGAGCAGGGACTCTATGGAGTTTGGTTCTCTGAGTTTGAGTCTAAGCTCTACCACTTACTTTGGACACATTTTTAAACCACTCTTTGCTTTGAGTTTCCTCATGGAACCTGGGTCATTGCTGAGATGATTAAATGACAATATATGTAAAGGACTTGGAATAGTACCTGGCACACAGTCAGTACCTAGTACAGTCAGTGCTATATAAATGTTCATTATTATCATCTTTTTTAAACAATTGTTCTTACTATGCAAGTCTGGAGGTCTTACCAGCCTTGGTTCTGATGATCTGCATGGGACTTCATTCTAGAAAGCAACTCCCTTCCATATCCAACTTTATTCAGTTCCCTTGGCTCTACTTATGTGGACCTAGAAGGGATCAGAAATACAGAATGATATTATTTGCAACCTGACATCAGGGGCAACACTGGAACTTAGGCTGTCAGCCTGCATCTTGGCATTATTGTTGGGAAAATAGTTCAGATGGGAAGAATTTATGTTTTCCATCACTTCCAGCCCTTTGAGATGTTTGACTGTGAAACTTTGGCTTTATTATTTTATTACTCTGTCTTCTTGCCATTATTTTGGTAAAGGAGAATGTGCCCAAAAGGAATATGCATATAACTGAAAAGATACTAATCAGTGTTTTTTTGTTTTTTTGTTTTAAGATTTTATTTATTTATTTGAGAGAGAGAGAGCGCATGAGATGGGGGAGGGTCACAGGGCAGGCTCCCCACTGAGGGGGAGCTGGACATGGGGCTCAATCCCGGGACTCCGGGATCATGACCTGAGCCGAAGGCAGACGCCCAACCGATTGAGCCACCCAGGTGCCCCACTAATCAATGTGTTCTTATCTCTGATTGGAGGGATTATAGGTATTCTTAATTTTTTTCTTACATTTTAAATTTATTAAAACATTTGGCTGTGGATTTTTTTTTAGATGCCCTTCATTTGGCTGAAAAAGGTCCCTTCTATTCCTAGTTTTTTAGTGTTTTTTTTAATCATGAAAAGGTGTTGGATTTTGTCAGTGTTTTTTCTGTGTCTGTTGGGACGATCATGTGGTTTTTGTTTCTTATTCTATTGATATGGTTATATTACATTAATTGATTTTGAGATGTTAAACCAGCCCCACTTGGTTATGATGTATAATTCTTTTTATATGTTGCTGGTTTCAGATTGCTAGTATTTTGCTGAAGATTTTTGTGTCCTTATTCATCAGCGATATTGCTCTGTAGTTCTCTTTTCTTGTGGTCTTTGTCTGGTTTTGATATCAGGGTATTGGTAGCCTTATAGAATGAGTTGGGGAAGTGGTCCCCTCTCTTCAGTGTTTTTGAAAGACTATTTAGAGGATTGGTATTAATTCTTTAAATCTTTGTATAGTTCATCAGTGAAGCCATCAGAGACTGGGCTTGTTTTCACAGGTAGTTTTTTAAAATAGTAATTGAAGAGGCGCCTGCTTGGGTGGCTTAGTCGGTTCAGCATCCAGCACTTGATTTTGGCTCAGGTCATGATCTCAGGCCTGCATCAGGCTCTATGCTGGGTGTAGAGCCTGCTTAAGATTCTCTATCTCCCTCTCCCTTTGCCCCTCCCCCACGTTCTTTCTCTCTCTCAAAAAAAATTAGTAATTAAATCTCTTTGCTTGTTATATAGCTATGTTCAGATTGTTGTTTCTTCTTGAGTCAGTTTCGGTAATTTGTGTCTTCCTAGGAATTTCTCCATTTCATCTAAGTTGTCTGTTGGCATACACTTTGTATTCCTTCTCTGGCAGTTCTTTCCTGGATTCTTAGCTTTGCGTAATTATACCTACAATGGAACCAGCATCCTAAGGTCACCAAGATAAATCCTCCTACTCCAGCATCACATGATCTTCTCATTCTACTAGTTAACAAAAAATGTCCAAGGCCAGCTCAGCAGATCCTAATGAACCATACAGTATTGAATCCTGTGCACAGGGAATGTTTTTGGCATATAAAATTTCTAGGAGTTTAAAGGGCTTCCCCTTGGTGAGTTTGCCATGCTCCAGTGAGGTGGCCGTGGGCTCCAGTGCCCAATTTTTATTGTTGAATTGTCTCTGCCTTCATTTGTCATGACGTATCTTTTTTTCATTCCTTTACTTTCAACCTATTTGTATCTTTGAATCTAAAATGCCTCTGATGGATGGCATATAGTTGGATCTTGGTTACTTTATCTAGTCTGACAGTCTCTGCCTTTTGATTGTGTTATTTGTTCCATTCACATTTATTTTTATTTATTTATTTATTTATTTTTTAAAGATTTTATTTATTTATCAGAGAGAGAGAGAGAGAGACAGAAGCAGGCAGAGGGAGAAGCAGGCTCCTTGCTGGGCAAGGAGCCTGATGTGGGACTCGATCCCAGGACCCTGGGATCATGACCTGAGCCGAAGGCAGAGGCTTAACCGACTGAGCCACCCAGGCATCCCTGTTACATTCACATTTAATGTTGTTTTTGATATAACTGGACTTACGTCTGACATTTCACTTTTAGTTTGTTATGTGTCTCATGTTTTTTGTGTTCCCTCTGTACCTTCTTAACTGCTTTCTTTTGCATTAAATGAATATTTTCCAATGTAGCACTTTGATTTCTTTAATGATTTTTTTCACTATTTTTTTTAGTTGTTTCATTAGTGATTGCTGTAGGGCTTACCATGTACATCTTAACTTACTGGAATTAGAACTGTTTATATTTATACTAAATTCCAGTGAGATACAGAAATATCACTGTAGCTCTATCTAAATAACATACACATGCAACACTCACTATACTAAACTTTATTTGCCAAAAAGTACACTGAAAAGGAGAATTTCATGTATTTCCTGAGAAGGTAAGGATGCATTAGAAACAGGACCATAATTTTGTTCATTTTATCATGTCTGGAGCTAAGACTAGGTGCGAGTGGGGGAAAAGTCTATATGTGGGGGAAAAGTCTGTATTTAGAGTTTTTTTTGTTTTTTTTTTTAAAGATTTTTTTAAATTTATTTGACAGAGAGAGATAGTGAGAGCAGGAACACAAGCAGGGGGAGTGGGAGAGGGAGAAGCAGGCTTCTTGCTGAGCAGGGAGCCCGATGTGGGACTCGATCCCGGGACCCCGGGATCATGACCTGAGCCGAAGGCAGACGCTTAACGACTGAGCCACCCAGGCGCCCTGTATTTAGAGTTTAGATACATTTTGTTTGTGAGAGATTTTCTCACATGTAGGTATTAAACACAGCATTCTAGATCCTGCTCCATTTTTTGGTGAGCTACTAACCTACAGCTAAAAATGTATAGAGAGCTCATTGGCTCTTGATGCTTCCATGTTGAACTTTATAACAAAGAAAGAGTATGGTACAGAAGTAACAGCACTAATTGGTAAACACTCGTTTTGGAGGTATATAGCTTTGAGAGAAGGACATAGTACTTTGATGTGGAATGGATAAAGGAGTTGGTTAGGTGTGTGCATTTATGTCTGGAGTCAGTGTTCATTTGTGGAAAATATTCTTTTTTTTTAGATTTTTATTTTTTTAAATTTATTCATTTATTCAATAATTTATTTATTCAGAGAGAGAGAGAGAGAAAGGCAGAGGCAGAGGGAGAAGCAGGCTCCCTGCAGAGCGGGGAACCCGATGCAGGGCTCGATCCCAGAATCCTGGGATCATGACCTGAGGCGAAGGCAGACGCTTAACTGGCTGAGCCACCCAGGCACCCCTGTGGAAAATATTCTTGTCCTGTGCCCCATCTTTTGCATCTCATTTTCTTCCACCAGTGTGGGTCTGCTGACTGTGGCTTATTTTTGTTGGCTCAGATAAGGGACTGTTTCTGGAGTATGACTCCTAGGAGAAAAGAAGTCAACCTTGAATTCAGCCCTCTATCCTGAATCAAGCTGTTAGACTGTAAAATAGAAGTACCTGTTTAGTGGGTTCCAGGTGCATGCTCTGAGAGTGTCACTTGAGGCCTCCCAGGTGTGGGCCCTCACCTTTTGTAAAGGCTAGGGTTTTATAGGATTGTGAATAGCCAACTGGAGGAAACTTGTAAGGGTGAGTTAGTTGGAAAAGATCTTATATATATATATCTGGTGACCTAACTTTGAATGTTGTTTTAGAAAACAATTAGACAATCTTTTTACTTGTTAATTACATTGATATTTTTCTCTTTCTTAATGAATTATGTCAAGTACTTACTTGAACATATTGGAAGTGGTTTGGAGGGACTGTATTTGTGACTGAGCCAGTGATACCAGAGTAGCTGCTTCCTGGTGACTAGAAGTAATTAAGAGTCCTGGGCCTTGAGGTAAGTTGAAAGGGCTTGATTCTTAGCAGACAGCTGCAGGTGAAATTGCTGAGAGCACTGGAGAAGAAATGTATGATTGTCAGTTTCCTCCAGAATGTTCTAGCTCTTGGTCCCATGTGTGTGAGTGAATGACCCCCAGGGTAGGAGAGCAAATTCTCTCCTCAATTTTTAGGTTCACAGTCTAACAACATTCTTTGTTTCTCCAAATGTGTATCTACACAGCAAAGGCCTTTGGTTCGCACTTGTTGCACTAATAGTTAATTGGATCTCATACCTATAATTTTATGGTGTGGTAAATTAACTTTAGGTTTTAAACTTAGCATTGACTTTTTTATGGGTATCAGAGATGAGCCATCTGATTTAAGTCCTTTATTCTGCTAATCTTTTAGTCAGTAGGTCCTACCCTATGCTTTTTTCAGTTTTTTATTAGGTAAGCATCAAAAACCTGGGAAGAGAGAGATTCAGAGAAAGAATGAATGAGAGGAAGTGTGGTGTGTTTGTGTGAGATTGACTTGGGATCTTTTCTTTAGAAGCCTCTGGTTTTGGGGTGCCTGAGTGGCTCAGTTGGTTAAGCGTCCGACTCTTGATTTCAGCTGAGAAAACGATCTCAGGACCCTGAGATCGAGCTTCACATTGGGCTCCATACTCAGCACAGAGTCTGCTTTGTCCTTCTCCCTCTGCTCCTTCCCCTTCTCGCTGTCTCAAATAAATAAATAAATAAAATCTTAAACAAAAAAAAAGAAGCAGCAGCCTCTGGTTTTAGGAGCATTTTTTAATTCTTCTGTTTCTGTTACAGCTCCCTTGTCTTTATAGCTGTTTCTAAATGCTAGGAGTTGAGAACCAGAGGGGCAGTCAGGGTGACCTAGAATTGCTGCTCTGTCTTAGTAGGTCAGGAAGAAAGGTATTTGACTCGTTTTATAGTAGGGCTATTGCGGTGGGAAGGGACTAGAGTCTAGCAGTCCAAAGCCTATTATTCCTGGGCTTTTGCTTTTTCCCAGCCAGCTCTTCTCATCCTCTGGATCTCTGGAGATGGCCTGCTTTTGCTGGTACAGCTATCCTTGGTCCTTTAGGGACGTGCTGCTCCCTAATTATTATTGATCCCAAGGTAAGACAAAAAGTTTCATTTTCACCTGAGGAATGGTTGGTTTCTTTTTTTCTTCTTCAAAAGGAACTCTTGCTAGAAAGTATAGACAGTTAATCATGACTTAGTTCACAAAATGCTGGTTTCTAATTGTAAATTCTATAAATCCTAGTCACAAATGGGATCAATAGGCATAATTTAGGTCCCTAATTCCTTTCTTTCCATCCCATATCTAGGGCACTTAAAAAAGGAGTCTTTTTAAATTGTGGGCAGTTCTTCATCTTATCCCTTAATTTTCCTTCTCCATTTTTTCTTTCCTAAAAGTCAGGCTGGAACTCTGGTCAATTAACTTAGGTATTCTAATCATGTAGAACACAGTAGATTGTTAATCTACTAGTGCGTTGAGGAAGCCATTACTATTGGGTGGTAATATATTATCCTGTCAGCAAACACAATAGGCATCTCTTCAGCAGATGAAACTTTAGTTTTCTTTGAATATTGTGAACAAAAACAGGAGTGTTGGGGTGGTAGGGATGGGGTGGCTGGGCGATAGACATTGGGGAGGGTATGTGCTATGGTGAGCACTGTGAATTGTGTAAGACTGTTGAATCACAGACCTGTACCTCTGAAACAAATAATACATTATATGTTAAAAGAAAAAGAAGAAGATAGTAGGACGGGAAAAATGAAGAGTGGGAAATCGGAGGGGGAGACGAACCATGAGAGACTATGGACTCTGAGAAACAAACTGAGGGTTCTAGAGGGGAGGGGGATGGGGGGATGGGTTAGCCTGGTGATGGGTATTAAAGAGGGCACGTACTGAATGGAGCACTGGGTGTTATACGCAAACAATGAATCGTGGAACACTACATCAAAAACTAAAGATGTATGGTGATTAACATAACATAATAAAATAAAGGGAAAAAAAGAGGAGTGTTTTTGGCTCATAGGAACGTAATCACTCTAAATTCTCAGATTTATACCAGAATGCCAGGTACCATACCTCCTCTTTTCTACTGGACTTTGATCTTGCAGATTAGCAGTGCCAGGATCACAGAATCTTGAAAGCTGAAAGAACTGAAGAGGCCATCTCCTCTGGTCTCCTTCCCAAAGCATAAATCTTACTTGTTGGGGTCATATCCAGCCTCTCCTTGAACACTTAGTGAAATAGTGCTTAATACTTTAGGCTATAGATTATTCAGTTTTTTAAATGATGAGAATTTTGGGGTACCTGGCAGGCTCATTTGGTGGAGCATGCAACTCTTAATCTCAGGGATGTTAAGTTCAAGACCCACATTGGGTGTAGAGATTACTTAAAAAAATAAAATCTTTAAAAAAATGATGAGAATCTATTCCTCATGTTGGAATCTTCCTCTTTATAACCTGAACCTTTAGATGCAACACCAAAAAAAAAAAATGCGCTGTCTCTTCTACGTACTATCTTCTTCAAAGGGCTAAAATGTATACTCCTGCTCTTCTGTAGTATCCTTTCTTCCTTCAATTGTTCATCATATGTCATGGTTTTAAAATCTTTGGCATACTGTGACTGTCTTTTAGACATATTCTAACTTCTCAGTTTACCTCCTAAAGTATGGTGTTAGGGCATGCCTTGTACCAAATAAGCATTCAGTAAATGTTTATTGGATTGAATGACACCTAGAACTGGATCCGGATATGATCTGAGTAGTTTAGATTAGTAGGAGACTGTTAGCACCTGGGATCTGGACACATTTTATTTGCAGGCTCCATTGTGTTAGTTTTTCAGCAGCTGAATTGCATTGTTGGTCCATAACAAGCTTAGGTCCCACGGAAACCTTCAAATCTGCTTGAAGTGACCTGCTCTCAAGCTAACTCTTCCCCGCCCCCATCCTTAAATTATTAAGTTGGTAGTGGTGTTTTGAGTGGTGGTGGTTGTTTATTTGTTGTTTGTTTTAAAGATTTATTTATTTGAGAGAGAGCGCGTGCATGTGTGCACAGAGTGGGTAGAGGGGGAGGGGGAAGGACAAGCTGACTCCCTGTTGAGTGCAGAGCCCAATGCAGGGCTTGATTTCATGACTCTGAGATCATGACCTGAGCTGAAATCAAGAGTCAGACGCCAACACCTAACCAACTGAGTCACCCAGGTGCCCCTGTTTGTTTGTTTGCTTGTTTTAATGCTACCTGTTCATTATAGAAATTTTAAACAATGCAGAAAAGTGCAAAGAACAAAGTAAAGTAAAATCATCTAAAATCTTACCATTCAGAGCTACTACAACTGTGTTGGTGAATCTCTTGAACATCTCCAGTTGATCTTTTCTTTAAACTAACCTAAATGAAACTCTTTATCCTTATTAAATGTGTCTTGTTCATTGCAGCTCGTCATTCTAGCTTATCAGGATAATTTTTGAGTCCTGATTATGTCATTCTATGTATTGGTTTTCTTTTGCAGCTTTGTATCATCAGCACATTTGATAAATATGCCTTCTAAATTTTTGTCCAGATGCTTTGATCTAATCCTGACTCTGTACTGATTTGGTGGATGATTTGGGAATATTTTCTCCCCTTTCTGGGTTTTGGCTTGCTGCTCTTATATAAAATGGCCTCAAAGACTGGAAAAAAACCTCCTTAAGAATCAACTGCAAAGCTCTTTGTAAAAAATAAATTTGTGAAGAAAAAACTGTGGGTGGGGAATCATCAGCCAGGGCCAGACTAGAAAAATAAAATCCTTTTATAGAAAAATCAGGGACGACAACCTTCATAGAATGGTTCAAATCTTCCTCTGTCCTCCTACTCTCCTAAAATCCCGGGAGAGGGATTTACCAGTTGAAATAAAGAAATTAAATTAAATTTTTAAAAAAGGGAGAAGAATAAGAAGGAAAAAAGATCGCAGCAAGCATTAGTTCTTCTTATGTTGAGAAATTAGAACCTAACAGGTAGAGAACAATGAAGAGGCAGTTTAGAGTAAGGTCAGGTGGGAGGGCTTTACTGAGAAAGAAGATGCTCTTTACTGTTTTCTCTTTTAATTAGTAGTAAGCTTGGTGGTCACAGTAAAGGCTCTTCTGAGTTGGGGTCCATGGGGAGAGAAAAGTGTGAAATTCACTGCTGCCTGTTATTTGTCCTCTAAACAAGCCTTGCCTTGTGCATTGCATTTCCCCGGGGTTCTTAAAGAAGGTGTGTGATCATCTAAAACTGAAACTGAGGCAGTGTTTTAAGCTGGCAATTAATGACATGGTAAGAATTTTTAGCTTCAGTACATTAATTGTTAAATGAATTGTGTCTGCATTTTACTGTCATTTTACTGTGATACCAGCCTAATTATAAATATAGTTTTACATAGTGGAAGATAATAATAAGCAGAATTATGCACTCAGTGATCAGACTTCAGGAATTTCTAACACTGAAGAAAGTGTTCTTCTTAAATTGTCTCTTGCTGTTCTTTTTATGTAGGTTTTGATTAATTTTATCTCGATTATACATTTCTCCCTGGGGCCCAGATATTATGCATGCTTTAGCAAAGTGGGCTCCTATTGTAAGAGGTTTAATGAGATCTTTTGTTCTAATTGGTTTCTATGTAATTTCTTTTAAACCAATAACATGTGAGTGGGGTGTCAAACACAGGATGTGATAATGCGTTTTCACTGCCCTGTACACCAATGAACATTAATTTCTCTCTCATTTGACATTATTTTCATATGATGAAAATTCTCAATCTTAAAGAAGTTCCAGATACAGTTGGTTCTCATTGGTCTCTCCTCTCCTGCATTTATGTTGGTGACACCCCTGAAAAGGCAGCAGGATAACCTACCTATAGTTGGAACTCAGTCTGGGTAGAAGAGAGTGGAAGACTTCTGACCAGGGTTTTGACTGTACATCATCTTCCTTATGGGATAATTTACTAGATGGGATTCAGGTAGGGATGGATTAAAATCTGTTCCTTTTGCCCATTTAATTGGAATTAATTTCCTACTTAAAAAATATGAACTATTTGACAAATTCTAAAGAGTACTATATTAATGTATATTTATAATAAAGCTTGATCCTAAAATGAGTATCTGTGAGCCGCTCACTTTAATAAATAGAATGTTACCAACTTATTGAAAACCTATCTTTGTTTTTTTTTAATTGCGGTATTAAATATAGTAAAATGTGCAAAATCATAGACAAAATCAATTAGACAACTTTTTACATATGTATATACCTATGTAATACCATCCAGGTCAAGACTTAGAACATTTCCATCACTGCAAAAAGTCCCTCATGACTCTCCTTTTCCCCAGAATTGTGCACTTTTCTGACTTCTCTGACCATAAATTAGTTTTTCCTGTTCTTGAGTTTCATATAAACAGAATCATATAATAGATCCTCTTTTGCACCTATCTTCTTGCATTCAATATAATGTTTTCGAAATTCATCCACTTTGTGTATATTAGTTCATTCCTTTTTTAAAAAATTTAAACACTTTTAAATTGTAAGAAAGATGAAATTTACCATCTTAATTGTAGGTATACAGTTTAGTAGTGTTAAGTGTATTCACATTGTTCTACAACAGATCTCCAGAGTTTTTTCATCTTGCAGAACTGAAACTGTATACCCATTAAACAACAGCTCCCCCCAGATCCCCCTCCCCCAAGTCCCTGGCAACCACCATTCTACTTTCTGTTTCTATGAATTTGACTACTTTAGATACCTCATATAATTGGAATCATATTTGTCTTTTTGTGACTGGTTTATTTCACTTAGCATAATGGCCTCAAAGTTCATGTTGGAGCATGTGACAGGATTCCCTTCCTTTTTAAGGATAAATAACATTCCATTGTATGTATAAACCACATTCTGTTTATTTGTTTATCTGTTGGGCACTTGGGTTGTTCCACCTTTTGGCTTTTGTGAAAAATGCTGCTGTGAACATGGATGTGCAACTATCTAGTATCTAGTAGTTCATTCCTTTTTATTGCTGAGCAGTATTTTATTATGTAAATAAACCACAGTTAATTTATTTGTTCTCCCCATTTCATCATCAGTTGGATTCTCTAAGCCTCTAGTCTAATCTTCTGTGCCTCTTTCTCTTTTGCTCTCTTCCCTGTGTTCATTCCCTTCACTGGCACCCTCAACACCTGAAGAATAAAATTTAAGCTCTGGGGGCGCCAGGGTGGCTCAGTCAGTTAAGCGTCTGCCTTAGCTCAGGTCATGATCTCAGGGTCCTGGTATCTGCCCGAATCGGGCTCCCTGCTCAGCAGGGAGTCTGCTTCTCCCTTTCCATCTGCCTCCGACTCGTGCTCGCTTTCTCTCTCTCTCTCAAATAAACAAACAAATAAATAAAATCTTTTAAAAAGATTTAAGCACGGGTGGCTCAGTCTTTAAGCGCCTGCCTTCGGCTTAGGTCATGATCCTAGGGTCCTGGGATTGAGCCCCGCATTGGGCTTCCCGCTCAGCAGGAAGCCTGCTTCTCCGTCTCCCTCTGCCTGCCGCTCCCCCTGCTTGTGTTCTGTCTCTCTCTGTCAAATAAATAAAAATAAAAATCTTAAGAAAAAAATTTAAGCTCTGTAGCATGGCATACAGTGCCATTCTTTTTTTTTTTTTTTAAAGACTATTTATTTGAGGGCGCCTGGGTGGCTCAGTTGGTTAAGCGACTGCCTTCAGCTCAGGTCATGATCCTGGAGTCCCTGGATCGAGTCCCACATCGGGCTCCCTGCTCGGCAGGGAGTCTGCTTCTCCCTCTGACCCTCCCCCTCTCATGTGCTCTCTCTCATTCTCTCTCTCTCAAATAAATAAATAAAATCTTTAAAAAAAAAAAAAATAAAGACTATTTATTTGAGAGAGAACACAAGCAGGGGGAGGGGCAGAGGGAGAGCAGCAAGCAGACTCCCTGCTGAGTGGGGAGCCTGTTGTGAGGCTCGATCCCAGGACCCTGAGATCATGACCTGAGCCGAAGTCAGATGCTTAACCAACTGAGCCACCCAGATGTCCCCAGTTCCATTCTTAATATGCTTTCTGGCCTCTCTGTCTTCATCGCAGCTATGCCAGACCACCTAGAGTTCTCTGGACAAAACAGAGACACTTACAGTTCTCTGGACAAATTGTTTCATACTCCTGACACTATATATACATACATACATTTTCTCCCTGACTTGGATGTTCTTCCCCAACTTGTCAGCTTACCTCCTGAAACAGTACACCTTGATTACTGCTTCATCCACAGAGCCAGGCCTAGCCATACTACAGTAGTAACTCTCTGCTTGTCTGTCTTCTTTACTAGGCTGGGAGCTCTTTGAAGACAGGCAGCATCCATGTCGAACTCAGTAACACAGTACCTGTGTTCAGTAAACATCTGTTGAATATAGATCTACAAACAGAGTTCCGCTTTCTTAGACAAGTGGGTGTTCAGGATACCGGCTGGGCCTGATCTGGAATGGGCTGGAAGTAATAGTACTTCAGTTACTGTTGGGCTGTTGGAGGGAGCCCATAGGACAATTCAGAGACCGCATTTCAGAGAATCACTGAACAGAAATGTCTGTTAGGCTCTCCAGAAGAGAAATGGACTGAAGGGCAGAGTGGAAGAGTTCAGAAACAAATTGTAGGTGTAAGCCAAGGATAATAGAGCAAAAAGGTTTGGAGAGGAGGGTAAGGTTACAATCTAGAGGAAAATGCCCTGGGCCAAATAGGATATCTACAACAGCTTTTCTCAAGTTGTGAGTACAGTCAGGATGAAGTGTGAAAAGCCTGACTTTCTCTGTACAGTTGAAGAAGTATGGAATGTTTCATGGGATCCAGCATTGGAGGTCAAGCAGATCAGTAAAGAGAAAACCACTTGATGCAGCCAGCAAATGCCCGGGACTCTATCAGGTGCTTTAACTTATAGGAGTTTGCTAAAAAAAAAAAAAAGAAAAAGAGAGCGATCCCTTCAAGACTAGTACATAAAGGGAAAAAAAAAAAAGCCAGAGATGGGAATATTAAAGGAAAGACTTACAAGTGCCATGAACTTCCTTGGCAAAGAAAAGGACAGTTCTTCTAGTCTCAAATATAGCCAAGCAGAGAGGGTGGCTGGGAAGGAGGGGATATGAAGATAGTTTCTTGGACTTTCTTAGCTAGTGTGTATCACTCTGTCTTTGAAAATTGAGGCCCTTCAAAAAATCAGTCTGTTGCTATTCTTCAAACTGGTGAAGCCTGTTGGGGCCTAGGGAAAATGATCATTGTGGTAGGAAGGGAGGGAGGGAGGGAGGATGGAAGGAAGGGAGGAAGGAAGGAGCCAAGATTTCTTTGAGTTAAATTTCACTGCATTGGTATGTACCCCCCCACACACCCACCACCACCCTTTATTTGTTCTGAGATCAACAGCTCTGTTTCCCCCTGTTGTCAGTTATTGAGGATCCTGTCTTTGGGTTTTGGTAATATCTATGACCCATAATTGTCACTCCTAATGCTAAGTGTTTTTTTTTTTTTTTCATGAGTCATTTAGCAATTATTTACGGATTTCACTAAATTGACCTAGATTTAGAACTCTTGCAGTTAAGACCTCCATGCCTATTGACATGTACTTCAGCCCCATAACCCTTAGCTCTTTGGGTGCTCAGGGACTGTAATTTGATTTGAAAAGCTCAGTATTCATTTTCACCAGAAATCAGTGTTATACTAAAGCTGACAATTCATTGTCTCCTGGATAATTTTGAGTCTGGATAACAAATTACAGTTTGGGATACATTACAGATGATAAATGTGACTTCCTTAAAGGGAAATCCATTTGTTTTGCTTAGTGTTTCTGTGATTAATTACTTGCCAGATTAAATTGCTCCATAAAAATGCATAGTATTTTATTCGATTGCTCTTCATGGTGATTAATTAGGCCATACTGTTACTTTGTATGTTAATTATGCTGACATTTTTTTTTCTCTTCTCTAGTTTAATTAATACAGCATATTTTTGAAAGATTGTTCTTCCTAAGATAGTATCCCATCCCAGAAACAAAGCCCTGTGTAGCTTTTAGGCTGGTATTAGAGGGTAATACCTCAAGGTTTCTGTGTGCCCTCTCTTGATCCTTGTATGTATCTTTGATTTGCAGAAAGTACACTAACTGCAAATGAGTCAGTAAAAGCTCTGTTTGGTTTTCCTGTAATTATTAAAGGTGAGATACTGAAGATTCTTGGCTCAATTGAAAAGTGATTAAGAACATAGAAGAGAAGCTACTGGTGCAAGATGTAAAACAAGTGTAAAGCTAAATGGTAGTGTGTGGGGGAAGAAGGAGTTTGTTTCTTAGGATGCTGCAGGGTGCCAGTGAGGAAATCAGGCATATTTAACATTTTTATTAATGATCTAGGGCTGAAAGTAAAAAACAACAACAACAAAAAAACTGTTAATGACATTTGTAAGTGATACTGATTTGGAGATGTTTCCTGCACCCAGGAGGGCAGAGAAATTATATAGATGGACCAAGAAGAGAAGCATCAGAGAAATAGCATCACAGCTATTCTGTTGGGACAATGCATTATCTGCTTTACAGAAATAGTGTACCTAGAACCAGGCAGATATTTTCAAAAGTGGATCTCCCAGCAGTCCACTCCTAGATATTTACCCAAGTGAAATGAAAACTTGGATTGAACAAATGTTTACAGTGGCTTTATCCATACATTCTCTGAAAACTGGAAATGACCCAAATGACCCTCCACTGAGGATTATGAATAAACAAACTGTTGTCCACCCATATAGTGAAATACTACTTAGCAATAAAAAGGAAAGAACTGATGCATGCAACATGTATGGGTTCAGTTGCATTATGCAGTATGAAAGAAACTTGACGCAAGGCTACATAGTGGGGTACCTGACTGGGTCAGTTGGTGGAACATGGGACTCTTGATCTCGGGATTGTGAGTTTGAGCCCCACATTGGGTGTAGAGATTACTTTAAAAAAAAAAGGCTACATAGTGTATGATTCCATATATATGACTTTCTGGAAATGGCAAAATTGTAGGGACAATTCAGATCAGATCAGCATGGATTGGGAGGAGGGGCAGAGAGGAACTTTTTGGGTGATGGAACTGTTCTGTATCTTGATTGCAGTGTTGATTACATGACTGTATGCATTTTTCAAAACTTGTAGATTATACATTAAAAAGGGTAAATTTTACTAAATGCAAATTATACCTTAGTTTTAAAATTAGGGGGTAAATGTCTTCACAAGGAAGAATAGGAAATTCCAACTTTTGACCATCACTACTGTACCTTATATGTGGCAACTTTTTTGAAAATATTTTGAGTAACAGGAGCTAGAATTGGAGGACTTGAATTTTCTTCATGGTGCTTCTAAATTCCAAGGGTTTTTATTTATTTTTGAGTGGAAGCAGAGGGAGGGTGGGTTGTGGTGGTTTTCCTTAGGTGTTAGTATTGTATAAAAGAGGGTTGTTTTGAAAAGAAATCAGAGGTAAGGAGCTCTTAGACCTTGTTGATAGCCGTTGGACATAGATAAGAGGATCTTTTCCCCAGTTTATGGGTTGAATCCAGTTATTTGAGGTGGTGTGGATTTAGTTTTAGTTTTTATTTACTTGTTCTGTCTAGGCCCTCCCACTGTTGAATTGTTATAAGACCCAAATAGTGCCCAGAGATGTTTCTGTCCCAGAGCTAACCTCAGAGACAACTTCCATACCTCTCTGCTTTTGGACTGGAACAAAAAGCTTTGTCATGCTCCGGGTTTTATAAAGCAGGTTTGTACAAGGTCAGGGACCTAGGGATAGGTGAACCACAAGTGCTAAATCATTGCTGATAGCTGTTGTGTCTTTTTCCTCCCTTCCCCCCATGTCTCCAGTGATACGAACTGTGTGTATAGTGCTTGCTTCTCATGTCCAACTTGGAGCACCTCCCTGAATGCCATACTAGTCAATATCTATTCAGTATCCCTAAAAATAGACCAGTGGGGAAAATTATATAGTGGTAGAAAGTATACAGTGCACTACTTGTAGCAGTAATACTCAGTCCAGTTCTGTGGCTGCACCTTAGCGTGCTAACTGCTGAGTACCCCTGAGCAGATGTGTGGCCATCATTCTGGCCCAGATTGAGCAGATTACATTTAGTAAAGTGCTGATTCTGAGTGACTTGCCGAGCAAATGTCTCTGGGTCTTTCATTGTTTTCAGCCGAATGATTTTCAGCACTGGACCTGAAGGGGCTTCGTGGCCCCCAACCAAGACCCCATCTGTTAAAACTTTATATTGATTTGTATCTCTTATTTTAAAAAATCTGTTCCTTCTCCTCCTCTTAGTGTGATAAATAATGTAGATACACTAGATGAAGTCTGCTATTGGAGCAGAACTCTAATCATTTTGCTTAGGGTTAAACTAAACTAATTTAATTAGAAATGGGACTTTCTCAAATAACCATCTATATCAAGTAGCTTATTGTTTTCTAATTCTGACTTAGCATGTTCACCAGTACTTGCAGGGTATAGCAAGTAGCAATTAAAACACTGTAATTAACCTGGTAAAAAAGGAAAACTTTTGGTAGGGAAAGAAATTATAAGATGACATATAAAATTTTTGACTGGATAAATAGGTAATAATGAAACACTGTGGATAAAGTCTTATGTTAGCAGTGTATCATGTCTTTTTTTTTTTTTTTAAGATTTTATTTATTTATTTGAGAGAGAGAATGAGAGAGCATGAGAGGGGGAGGGTCAGAGGGAGAAGCAGGCTCCCCGCTGAGCAGGGAGCCCGATGCGGGATTTGATCCGGGACTCCAGGATCATGACCTGAGCCGAAGGCAGTCGCTTAACCGACTGAGCCACCCAGGCGCCCCTGTATCATGTCTTATTACTGCATTTTTATGCCCATTGTGTCCAAAAAGGATTACGGCGTAGTTTACAGTAGACACATAGCGCTTCATCCAGGCGGGAAATGCACGTCTATCTTAGCTAACTCTTAATTAGTCAGTAATTACTTATTATGTATTTCCTGTGTACCAACTCTGTGCCCTTAGCTCCTGACCTGCATTATATAGATGGTACCCCATGGCAAGACTTCATAGGGTAAAATGCCATTACAGTTAAGACTTTGGAAGGACATCTGAAGGCCCAGGTACAGTCATGTTGTACTGAGATAGAATGTGACCAGGGTAGCGGGGCTCCCACTGTAGCTCCTTTGAAAAGCTCTAAGAGATGACAGACGACTGCTTACCATCATTATTTGCTTCCAGACAGTTTCTGAAATGTTTCCTCCCTCCTGTGCAGTCATGAAAGTCACTCCAGGAAGGAAGAGTCCGCATTAAGCACTAAACCAAACAGGAGTGTTGAGCACATTTACCCACTGGAGTGTAGGGACCTTTGACTTTGTTTAGTCAAGATGGATGTTCTTACTTCTGTTTGACCTTTCAAGCGAGGGCTTTCTCCTAGAGCAAGGAAATCCCCTCCCCCACCTCTTGAGAATCCTTCCAGAGATAATATGTACATGTAGAAGTATGTTTTGTTTTAGGATTTTTGTTTGTTTATAGTCATTTGAGAAATGCAAAATTTGACATCTAACCCTGATAAAAATTCCCAGCATACTAGGAATAGAAGAGAACTTCCTTAAGCTGATAAAGGACATCTATGAAAAACTTAAACAGCTATCATACTAAATGGTGAGAGACTGAATGCTTTTTCCCTAAGATCAGGAACAAAGTGGGGATGTCTGCTCTCACCACCTGTATTCAACATTGTGCTGGAGATTCTAGACAGTGCAGTTAGGCAAGAAAAAGAAACATAAGGCATCTAGATTGGAAAGGAAGACATAAAAGTGTCTTTATTCTCAGACAACGTGATTGTCCAAGTAGAAAACCTGATGGACTTTACAAAAAGCTGCTAGAATGAGTGAGTTCAGTGAGGTTGTTTTCCCCTTGGTAGTAAATTCCAGAGATGAAGTTTGGTTGTAATTCTTCCTGCTAGTGTCAGCAGCAGTCCATCAAATACAGCATTTATTTATTCACTAAAGACTAGATATTTTGAAGAGAATTTCAGCCTTTAGTGTTTTTAAGTTACCAGGGCCCCATCATTGTAATGATTTTTTACGTTCAAGTATAGACCACAGGAGGAGCAAGGGGAGCAGTAACGGGAAACATTTGCAGCAAGTTCTAAACAGCATGGTCCAATATAAGTATATTATAAGCTGCATAGAACTTTATTTTCCAGCAGGTGAAATTAATTTTAATAATATGTTATTTACCCAGTGTACTCCCAAATTATCTTTGCAACAAATAATATAAAAATTGTTACTGAGATATTTTATATTCTTAGTATGTTTTATATATTAAGTCTTTGAAGTCAGGTGGATATTTTACACTTACAGCACATTTCAATTCAGATGATATATTTTCATTAGAAATATTTGATCTCTATTTAGATTTCATATAATTTACAGTTGAAAAAGTAGAGTCATATACCCAAGTTATACCTGAGATAGAATGTGACCAGGATAGCTGTGCTCCCACTATACTTAAAAGTTTTCCAGTAACTGGGGTGCCTGGGTGGCTCAGTCAGTTAAGCGACTGCCTTCGGCTCAGGTCATGATCCCAGGGTCCTGGGATCGAGCCCCGCGTCAGGCTCCCTGCTCAGTGGAGAGTCTGCTTCTCCCTCTCTCTCTGCCTACTTGTGCTCTCTCTCTATCTCTCTGTCAAATAAATAAATAAAATCTTTAAAAAAAAAAAAAAAGTTTTCCAGTAACTGAACTGCATACCTAAAAATCGTTTCCCTTTAACATTTGCATCCACATTGGTAAAACTGATTCGTCTTTTTTAGAATTTATTTGACTTCAAAGCTACATCTGTCCAGATTAAGGAAATTTGTTAACATCAAATTCAGAGAGGTATGGCATAAAATAGTTGTGGCAGTTCTAAAGTTATCAATATCAACAAAGCATTTTCTAAAAATTTCTCGTAGTTTTTGCCACTAGTTAGTGCTGTCAGTTACAATTAGAGACTTTGGCTCAGGTCATGATCTCAGGGTCCTGGGATCGAGCCCCTCTTAGGGCTCCTGGCTCGGGGCGGGGGAGTCTGCTTGTCTCTCTCCCTCAGCCTCTGCCCCTCCCCCCACTCATGCTCTTTCTGTCTCTCTCTCAAATAAATAAAACATTCAAAAAAATGTATTATCATTGATCTTATGAAAAGTTTTTTTTTTTTAAAGATTTTATGTATTTATTTGAGTGAGACAGAGAAAGCACAAGTGGGGGAAGGGCAGAGAGAGAGAGCAGCAGACTCCACGCTGAGCAGGGAGCCCGACATGGGGATCAATCCCAGGACCCTGAGATCATGACCTGAGCCGAAGTCAGATGCTTAACTGACTGAGCCACCCAGGCACCCCTTATGAAAAGTTTCTATTTTAACATAAATACCTGGCCAGGTAGGTCACAAAATAAGCTTTTGCTTTTCTTGGAGCTTCAAATTTAACTCATTAATTAAAAAAAAAGTTTTTAATTATTGAATACTTGGCAAGCATTCCTTTGTTTCAAAAAGATCTTGAGTTGAAAATAACAGTATAATAAATATTTTTTGTAAAACTTCTCACCTGAATCGATGAGCATCAGCAAAGAATTCAGGATGATTATAGTCATTGTCATTAAATTCTCTCAGCTGCTTCATAAACTGGCAATGTTCATAGCTTTTTTGCAGGTATATACTAAATGATTTTAGCAGCTGTATCCATGGCATTTATAGAATCTGCTTCAGAAAACTGTGCACAAATATTTTTAATTTGTACCATGCCGTAGAATGAGCAGAGGGGAAACTTCAGTTTTGTTTTAAAATGACAGGGGCGCCTGGGTGGCTCAGTTGGTTAAGCATCTGACTCTGGCTCAGTTCGTGATCTCAGGGTCCTGGGATCGAGCCCCTCATTGGGTTCCCTGCTCAGTGGGGAGTCTGTTTGTCTCTCTGCCCCTTCCCCCATTTGTGCTCTCTCTCTCTCAAATAAATAAAATCTTCAAAAAAATAAAATAAAATGACAGTAAGTGCTGGACTTTTGACCTACATAGCTGGAGCACCATACATGTGATGGAATTTTTTTTTTTTTTAAGATTTTATTTATTTATTTGACAGAGACACAGCGAGAGAGGGAACACAAGCAGGGGGAGTGGGAGAGGGAGAAGCAGGCTCCCCGCAGAGCAGGGAGCCTGATGTGGGACTCGATCCCAGGACCCTGGGATCATGACCTGAGCCGAAGGCAGTCGCTTAACCGACTGAGCCACTCAGGCGCCCGGAATTTTTTTTTTTTAAATCTAGTCAAATTTGGGGTGCCTGGCTGGTTCAGTCAGTGAAGCATGCAACTCTTGATCTCAGGGCTGTAGGTTTGAGCCCCATATTGGGTGTAGAGATTACTTACAAACTTTTAAAAAATTTAATCAAATTCTTCATTGACAGATGTAGAAGATTAAAAAGTATTTATGCCAGGGCGTCTGGGTGGCTCAGTGTTCAACTCTTGATTTTGGCTCAGCTCATGCATGATCTCAGGGTTGTGAGATTGACCCCTATGTTGGGCTCTGCCCTGGGTGTGGAGCCTGCTTAATATTCTCTCTCCTCCCCCCACCCCCCCATCTCTCTCAAAAAAAAAAAAAATCTGTGCCATGAGTTCAGATTTTAAAATAGGCTGCAGATTGACTAGATTTCTTTGTGTATTTGGAAGTTCTTCGAGACAAAGTGTACCCAGAATATTGATGTATTAATTGAGCAGTATCATCCAAATCTAAAGAAAAGTACTTGTAATTTTTTTTTTTTTTTTAGTACTTGTAATTTAAAACATTTTGAATCAGTTGACCCTTGATATCATTAGAAATGTCTTATATCCTGCGGGCAAATTGCTTGGTGGTTTAATTGAAGATCTTTCACTTTTTATAAAATGGTTTTTTTTTAGTCTTTTCCTCTCCTCAGTAGAGGATGTAGAGACAAGGGGCAGAGACACAAGCATCCTCAGTTGAATGTCCATAGCTGAAGTAATTTCTTTTACCATCTCTCCATTTAAAAAATGGTATAGTGACCAAAGATACAAGCTCAGATCGTATTAAAAATTATTAAAATTTTTTGGGACACCTGGGTGGCTCAGTCAGTTAAGCCTCTGCCTTCGGCTCAGGTCATGGTCCCAGCGTCCTGGGATCAAGTCCCACATTGGGCTCCTTGCTTAGCGGGGAGCCTGCTTCTCCCTCTGCAGCCTCCCCCGTTTGCTCTCTCTCCCCACGGCCTGACAAAAAAAGAAAAAAATCTAAAAAACAAATTATTAAAATTTTCTGTTGGACATTTAATTCTGATTTCAGACAACCTGTTTTGCTAATTCATTTGTATTTTATTTATTTAGTTTTTAAGATTTTATTTTATTTTTTTAAGTAGGCTCCACGCCCAGCATGGAGCCCAATGCAGGGCTTGAATTCATAATCCTGAGATCAAGACCTGGGCTGAGATCAAGAGTTGAACACTTAACCGACTGAGCCATCCAGGCACCCCTAAGATTTTATTTTTAAGTATTCTCTCCACCCAACATGGGGCTCAAACCTACAACCCTGAGATCAAGTCACATGCTCTACTGACTAAGCCAGCCAGGTGCCCCTATTGATTCATTTTTAATGTTTTCATGTTAAGAAGAAATTTCTGGGGTGCCTGGATGGCTCAGTTGGTTAAGCCATAGACTCTTGGTTTCAGCTCAGGTCCTTATGTCATGGGTCATGAGATCCAGCCCCAAGACGGCCCCCTCACTCAGTTGGGGGCCCACTTGAAGATTCTCTCCCTCTGCCCCTCTCCCCGCTCACCTGCTCACACGCATGCGCCCGCGTGCTCTCTCTTCCTCTCAAATAAATCTTCAAAAAAAAAAAATCTTACTTTACATATATTTGCTGACATTTCTTAATAGTGTTTCCTTTATTATATTGAAAAGTGTTTTACACAACAAACACGTTTTTCATTTTGCCTTGCTGAAGCAAATTGCAGTTGCCATTCATCATGAAACTAGCAGTATACCTTCTTCCAGTCTCTCTCTCTTTTTTTCTTTTTTTTTTTACTGTTTCGACATAGTACTATCATCTGCATCTCCAGTCAATTCTGCATCAGTAGTATGCCTTCATTTTAAACTTAAAAAAACTGTTCCTGGGGGTGTCTGGGTTCCTTAGTTGGTTAAGCGTCTGCTTTAGCTCGGGTCATGATCCCAGGGTCCTGGGATTGAGCCTGCACCCCCCCAGTACCCCACCCCCGGTCGCGCTCCCTGCTGCTGGCCTCTCCCTCTCCTCCCTGTTTGTGCTCCCTCACTGTCTCTGCCTCTGCATCTGCAAAAAAAAAAAACTAGAAACAATTTAATTACAGTTTTTTTAAAAGATTATTTATTTGACAGAGAGAGAGCACAAGTAGGCAGAGAGGCAGGCAGAGGGAGAGGGAGAAGCAGGCTCTCCACTGAGCAGGGAGCCCGACGTGGGGCTCGATCCCAGAACCCTGGGATCATCACCCGAGCTGAAGGCAGCCGCTTAACCGACTGAGCCACCCAGGCACCCCTAATTACAATTTTAAAACATAAATATTTTACTCTAATTACCAATTCTGATTTTATGGTATCACCGTAACTCAGTGGTTCTCAACTGATATGATTTTGTCTTCCAGGGGATATTTGGCATGTTTCAGTATTCACCACTTGGGGAAGTGGGGGGAGTGCTACTGGCATCTGGTAGGTAGAGACCAGGGATGTTGCTAAACATTCTACAGTGCTCAGGACAGCCACCTACAACAAATTATCCAGCCCCAAATATCAGTAGTGCCGAGGTTAAGAAACCCTGCTGTCTGCATAAAATATTAAATAAATACATTAAATTGTTTAATTCTTGCAGAGTAAGTCATTTGAACTGAATCAATCCATTAACATCAACTAGTTTGGTAATGTGTTTATTTGTAGTACTAGAAACAGCGCACATGGCTGACATGCACTATAATAACAGCAATAATATTGTATACAGTGCAGTGATTAAAGTGAAATGTAGTCCTTCCTAACAAAGCTGTATTTAATGGAATAATACTTTACACTGCTTTCATTTTTTTAATTTAAATTAATTAAAATAAAAGTTCAGTTCCTCAGTTGCACTAACCACATTTCAAGTGCTAAGTAGCCACATATGAATCTCCTAGAACAGTTCTAGACATGATGGGTTGACTAACACCCATCCTCACTCTGTAGGGCACAGGGTGGGGACAGTTGACTCCTTGCTCACCTTAGGGTTTGAAATGGGGCATTTTAACCTGGTTTCTGCAGCTGCTCTATAGCTCTACTTTCTTTCTAAAAATAGACCAACACAGGGGCACCTGGGTGGCTCAGTCTGTTGAGTGTCCCAACTCTTGATTTTGGTTCAGGTCATGATCTTGGGGTTGTGGGACAGAGCCCTGTGCTGAGCTCTGTGCTCACTGGGGAGCCTGCTTCTCCCTCTGCCTGCCACTCCCCCTGCTTGTGTGAGTCTCTCTCTTTCTGACAAATAAATAAAATCTTTTCAAAAAAAGATTCTTTCTCCTCCCTCGCCCTCTGTCCCTCCTCCCATGCATGTACTCTTTCTCTCTCTCTCAAATAAATAAATAAATAAATCTTTAAAAAAAGCGACCAGCACATTGTTTTATTAGAATATAACTCCAGATTTTTTTTTTTTAAGATTTTATTTATTTATTTGACAGAGAGAGACACAGCGAGAGAGGGAACACAAATAGGGGAGTGGGAGAGGGAGAAGCAGGCTTATCCCGTGGAGCAGGGAGCCCGATGCGGGACTCGATCCCAGGACCCCGAGATCATGACCTGAGCTGAAGGCAGACACTTAATGACTGAGCCACCCAGGAGCCCCTAACTCTACATTTTTAACCCTGCATTTTCCAAGATCATTTATTGCTAGAAAAGAGGCCTGACACTGGTGGTATAGTAGATTGCCAACTGTCCCTGTATCCTATGGATGAAACTTCTGGTTCACAACAATTATCCCATTTTCTGAGCTTCTATTCACACTTTGTTGAAATTAGGCAGAGAATGGAGAAGTATTTATCATAACTTCTCAGTAAATACTTCCTCCTTGCTTAAAAAGCACTTTTCCAAGATCTGGAAGAGCAAGGAGTTCAAAACACAGCAAATTATAGAAATTCTCAAGTGTATCTGAGTAGGATGCACTTGGGGCTAAGGTTTTTTTTCTTTGTCGAACAGGATGTCAGGTTGTCTCCCCTTTGGTGATAACATTTAAAGCACAGCTTGGTAGCTCTTTGAGGTCTAGTGTTAGGAAGCTGTCTTCTTTCATTCCCTGCTTGTTCTACTTTAGGCCGAAGGCTTTAGTCTAGACAGGTGGAAGGTCAGATATAGAATTAATTTAAGGGCAGGGTACCTACCTTGTTTCTCGGGGCACATAACTGACTTTTTCCCCCCTGCAATAGAGAAACCATTGTTAACTAGTAGAAAGTGCTGTTTTATTTTTTTTCTTAACTGTTTTGACCCTACACATCTGATTCTGTGTAGCTCCCAGAGTAAACAAGCTTCACAGTTTTTATTCCCAGCATGGTCTTGCCTCTTGAACTCCATACCCTACCTAGAGGTTCCACAAGTACCTCAAACTTGACATTCCAAAGAATATGCCTTTGCCTTCCCTCCACATTTTAAGAACCATCTCCTATGTTTATCATCTCGGTTAATGATGTCATCATCTGTTCAGTTCCTACAGTAAAAGTCTTAAGGTTGCTTTAGAGTCTTCTCTCTCCTTCACCCAATCAGTCAGTAGGTTCTTTCACCTTTACCTCCTAAAAATTTTCAAGTAAATTCTTCTCCATTTATACAACCACCATTTTATTTAGTTCAAGGCCTCATAATGTCTCATATTATAAGAGCCTCCTAACTATTCTCTCTGCTTCTAGTCTTCCCCCCCTATAGTGGCCACTATTCAGTGTATTCGGTCACTAGAGTTGAATTTCAGAAGCACAGGTTTTTACACTGCTCTTGAGAGTATGTTGGTACTATCACTCTGAGAGCAGTTTGGCAATATCCAGTAAAGTCCACGTTACCCAAACCTTTTGACACAGTAATTTCATTCCTGGATGTATTTTCTTGAGGAACTTTCCTAAATGATCACAAGGATGTATAAATAAGAACATTTGTTAAGAATTATTTTTTAGGGGCGCCTGGGTAGCTCAGTTGTTAAGCGTCTGCCTTCGGCTCAGGTCATGATCCCGGGGTCCTGTGATCGAGCCCCACATCGGGCTCCCTGCTCAGTGGGGAGCCTGCTTCTCTCTCTCCCACTTCTCTGCTTGTGTTCCCTCTCTCGCTGTCTCTCTCTCTCTGTCAAATAAATAAAATCTTTAAAAAAAAAAAAAGAATTATTTTTTAAAAAAATTTTATTTATTTGAGGGGGGGATGGCAGGGGTAGGGGCAGAGGGAGAAGCAGAAGCAGACTCCCCACTGAGCAGGGAGCCCGACACAGGGCTCAGTCCCAGGACCCCAAGATCATGACCAGAGTTGATGGCAGACACCTGCTGAGCCACCCAGGTGCCCCAGAATCATCACATTTTAAATCTTGTGGGATTACCCATCTTTGATAGGGTAATGTCCAAACTTCTTCATATGGCACCTTGACCCTAGCCTACCTTTGTTACCTTATTTACTATCCCTGTCCCATCTATCCTAAGATCTGGCCAAATTAGACTTAGCCACAGAGTCTCAAATTTCATACCTCTGTGCCCTCGCACATGTTTTTACCTAGAATGTTTTCCCATTCCTCTTTTTACCTAACAAAATCCTGCTTATGCTTCAAAATCTACCCCAGATGTCACCTTCCTTGAAAGCTTCCTGGATTCTTTGAGGCCAAACGATTCACACCAGCATTGCCACAGGACTTCATACATTTCTCTTAGAGCACTTACCACACTGCAGTATGGCTTTTCTTTTTTTTTTTTTTTAAGATTTTATTTATTTATTTGAGAGAGAGAGTGAGAGAGAGCATGAGAGGAGAGAGGGTCAGAGGGAGAAGCAGACTCCCCGCTGAGCAGGGAGCCCGATGTGGGACTCGATCCAGGGACTCCGGGATCATGACCTGAGCTGAAGGCAGTCTCTTAACCAACTGAGCCACCCAGGCACCCCAGTATGGCTTTTCTTTTATTTTTTTTTCTTAAATTTTATTTTATTTTTTATTTAAATTCAATTAATTAACATATATATATTACTAGTCTCAGAGGTAGAATTTAGTGATTCATCAGTTGTATGTAACACCCAGTGCTCATTACACCAAGTGCCCCCCATGCACATCAGTGCCCATCACCCAGTTACCCCATCCTCCCACCCACCTCCCCTCCAGCAACCCTCAGTTTGTTTCCCATAGTTAAGAGTCTCTTGGGATGCCTGGGTGGCTAGTCGGTTAAGCATCTGCCTTCAGCTCAGGTCATGATCCCAGCATCCTGGGATCGAGTCCCACATCGGGCTCCTTGCTCAGTGGGGAGCCTGCTTCTCCTTCTGCCTGCTGCTCTCCCTGCTTGTACTCTTGCTCTCTCTCTCTCACTCTCTGGAAATAAATGAATAAAATCTTAAAAAAAAAAAGTCTCTTGTGGTTTGTCTCCCTCTCTGATTTTGTCTTCTTTTCCCTTCCATTCCCCTATGATCTTCTGTCTTGTTTCTTAAATTCCAAATGAGTAAAATCATATAATTGTCTTTCTCTGATTGACTTATTTTCCTCAGCATAATACCCTCTAGTTCTATCCATGTCATTGCAAATGGTGATTTTTTTTTTTGTTTTGATGGCTGTATAGCTGTTTATATATGTATGTCCATCACTAGATGGTGAGCTCCTAAGACAGAAACCAGGCTTTCCTTTACTTCTGTAATCTCTGCCCCTAGCAGAGTGCAGTATGGTATAATAAATGTTGGCTGAGTGAATAAATGAATGGCTGGAATGAATGGTTTCATCTTCTAAGGCCTTATTGTCTCCCAGAAATATCAGCTGACCTGAGGGTCCTAAGCTAGGGAAGTGGGTATTGAGATGCTTGGGAAGTGCTTATAAGGCTCTCCCTCTGATTGTGCTCCCCAGTTGTGTCTGTGGAGCTCCATTATAAAAGTCTGTTTCAGATCTTAACAGACAACAGGGAAGAGTGTCTTGGCAGCTCCTGAACTAACCCGGTATAGCCAGGAAGTATGCTTGGAATTGTTACCAGAGAGACAGACCCCTTTCTCAATGATGAGCTGAATTGTTTGTCCCAACACAGTAGAATTTACTGACTTTTAGTTCCCTCCAGGGTAACAAGAGGACAGCCAAAAGGTTTTAATTATATGAAATGGGGCTTTGAGACAACTAAAACCACTTTGAAATGAATTATTGATAGCATTATGCATTGTTTTTCTTCCCTTTTTTTAAGTAACAAGTCAAGGCAATTAATGCTATTTTTTTTAATTAATGCTATTTTTATGTTGCAGATTCACTAAATTTTATTTTATTTTTAAAGATTTTATTTATTTATTTGACAGAGAGAGACACAGTGAGAGAGGGAACACAAGCAGAGGTAGCGGGAGAGGGAGAAGCAGGCTTCCCACTGAGCAGGGAGCCCGATGTGGGACTCGATCCCAGGACCCTGGGATCATGACCTGAGCCAAAGGCAGACGCTTAACAACTGAGCCACCCAGGCGTCCCTACAGATTCACTGAATTTTAAAGATGATTTTCAGGATGCCTTAAAAAAATCCTCTCATTGGCTGAGTGATGGGCTCCAGTTCTTTATGTAAGCTAGAGGCCCTGCTGAAGAAATCTGCGTGTTCTCATGCCGTTTCACATGCCACTGTTCTAGGTGTTTGGATGCCTCGCTGCTCTTGGCAGTAAGGTGTCTTTTCAAGCTCTTCATGAGGTTAAAAGTTCCTTCGTGTGTTTCTTAACGGAGGACCTTCCCAAATGTATATTATTGTCTTAAAAGCCAAAAGAGAACTAAGGAAACAGTTATAATTAACAGGCAGCTGCAAAGCAGAGCCATTTAGTCTCTTCAGTATGGTTTGGTGGAGATCAGAGAATAGAGGCTTCAGTGTGGCTCTAAGTGAAGCAGCTGCATCACCAGCTGGAGACTGACACACTGGAGAGGGTGGGCACACACAGCTGAGATCCATTCACTCCCATGTGAGACTGACAGGCCTGCCTTCAACTTAGCTGCTTTATGCTTACACTTAGTTTAGCAGAGAGGAGCTACAGAACCTGCCCATCTCCATGAGCATATTGGAGTCAGCACTGAGCAAAAAGGACCCCAGCAGGCAAATGTCTCATGGCTTTCACAAAGGTGTCCTGCTGGAAAAGATTTAAAACAAGACCCTGGGAAGGGAAACTCTAACTTTTTTCTTTGGTTTACTGGAAAAAAATTTGGCTATTTTTTGAATGAATGAACCTAATTCAACTTACCTAGTAAGGTTTCTGTAGTCTGATTTAGTAAAAATTGGGTATTAGTCTCTATCCCTATAAGCATCCGTACCAGGACCATCTCACCTTTCCTTGCCTGATTAAATTAACGTTTTAAGACTCCACTCACACACTATCTCCTTCAGACTACCTTTCCTAAGCCCCCAGGTTGGGCAAATACCCTCCTCAGTGCTCCTGTGAGACCTTTTGTCTACTCTTTGTCTAGCCCTTAGCACATCATGAAATTATCTGTCTGTGGTATTTGTCTTTCCACTGATCTGTAAATTCCTTGCTATCTGGGATCAAATTTCATTCACCTCCCCCATTGCCTAGCATAGTACTTGCATGTAGTAGGTATTCAAATGTTTGTCATACAAACTGAACTATTGAGTCACAGGCTATGACAGCCAGCCCTTAGCTTCCGATACCATTGACCTTTTTTCTAGGGACAGAGTGTTCCTTCATTCTGTGGGAAAGCAATCAATTTGATGAGTAAGGGAGGAGGAGAAAAGAGAGAAGTTCTCTTTCTAAAATGGTGCATATAGGATAAGCGAAGTTCTGTAATTGCTTTCAAATTAAATTTTGATAGTGTCACCTTTTCAGGAGGGGAAAATCTTACCACTATTTCTGGTATATTGGAGAGAAAACAGCTAATAACATCTTTGTGAGCATAAAACAATTATACCCAGCCTCCTGTAGAGACAATCTGCCAGAGCCAACCGCCTCACCCTCTCCATGCGGGCTTCATTTTCTTACTCCGGAATTTCATAGACTCTCCCCCAAACACCGTCAACTCATTGCACTATTATGATGAATGTTTGGAGCTGGCTCTCACCCTGGCTCTCACTGCTTTACTAGCTATTACTGGAGGTGCTGTCAGAGAATCAGGCCCCAAATTTATCCTCCCATTAAGTCCTCTCCTGGGCAGCGCTGCTTGGGTCTGCGTAGTAGTCATCTAGTCTCCCCTGCTTCCCCCACTGCCTTTGAATGTAGGGAAGCTGCAGGCCCTGTTGCAAACAAAGAGCTAAGGTAGAAAGTAAGGTTGCAAATCATTTTCTACCAGAGCTCTTTGTGCTCTTGTTCTGGGCCTAGAGAGAAGCTCAGACCTAGGAGTGCCTGCTCAAGCATGGGCTTTGAGACCATCAATTTCAGCCCCAGCCCATTCCATCTCATTTCCTTAGTTGGCTGGTCCTGTCTGTCTCCCAAAAATGTCTTTCAGACCTTCTCTCTATAATGAGTTAGAGATTTATTGGTTTCTGAACATAGGGGCCTTACCTACTTAGCTGTCCGCTTTTACCCACTCGTCTGATAGACACATGGCCTTTGATGAGTTTTGAAAATGCTATATGATTTTTGAATTTGTCCTCATAGGTACTCTTAGAGCCTTCCTCCTGTGAAGTTTCTGTCTGATAGAAGCTGTCTGGGTCTCTGACATGAGAGGCTGTCCTTTAGTCTGTTAGGGGCTTTCCTTTTGACTCTCATACTTATTTGCAGAAAGAAATAGGGCCAAAAGATGCACCAGGTGCGGGGCGCCTGGGTGGCTCAGTCGGTTAAGCGGCTGCCTTCAGCTCAGGTCCTGGGATCGAGCCCCGCATCAGGCTCCCTGCTTGGCGGGAAGCCTGCTTCTGCCCCTCCAACTCCCCCTGCTTGTGTTCCCTCTCTCACTGTGTCTCTCTCTCTGAAATAAATTAAAAAAAAAAAAAAAAAGATGTACCAGGTGCCATTTGTAAAGCTTAGGATAATTGATAAATACTCATTTCCTCTAGCAAACAGTGAATTTTGTTCAATAATAGATACTGATTAGGTTGTTGAGAAAAATCTCGCTCTTCACCTTTGGCGTTAACTCATGAATACAGCTGATATTAAGGCTGCCATTAATATTGCAAAAGCAATATTCCTCAATAGCATTCCTTTTCCTGTGGAGAAAGTAGTTTGTAGTGATGTTTTAACTTTTTCCCTTTTCATTGAGGAAGATAATATCAACTTCACTTAAGCAGAATGGTTCAGTACTTTGAACGCTTGTTTATTCTTCCCTTACTTCTCGACTTACTAAACTATCTCATTCTCCTTACCTTACTAACCAGACTGCTACCTAGCTCCCCCTGCTTTCTCCCACGCCTGTCTTCTCTTTCTCTTAGGGCTCCTTTTTTGTCCCACCACCTGCCACCATTGTTTACACCCAGGGTTCTTATAGGAAACCACTTGTGCTAGGGCCTCTCTGAAGGCAACATAAGTCACTGCCAGAGCCGGTGAAAGCAGCCTGCTTTTTCAGAGCTGACAAGAAGGGTGAAGCTCTCCGTCACAGTGGGCAGGCGAACAAACAGGGCCGAGTAGCACTGCATCTCAGTGCTTAGCACCTGCAGGCTCAGAGCTGACAGTGCACTGTAATAAGATTCATCTCTGTTCACTTAACTGATGTGGGCTTTATGGTAAATGTTCACTTGCTTAATTACTTTGGCAGACTCGCTGATTGCCTTTCCTGAGGAGTTCTAAAAGGTCCCCCTGGGATGGAACATAAACCTCTTTCCATGTCTTTTAATTTCATTCTTTACTTGGAGTACTTGAAAACCGGTATGTGATCCATATGGCCACCATTCCCTCTCTCCTGTGAGTGAACATCAGGACCACTCCTTAATAGCATGGTGTCCATATGGCCCACACTGGACCACTCAGAAATCTTGACAGCCTTCTTTCTCCTTTGTCCACCTGAAATTCCCCATTCCTCCTTCCCCACCACTGAGGTATAGACAGCTCTCTTAACTTAGGGATCCATGTGCCTCTTTTTCTCTAACTAGTATGGGATCCACAGAATATTTCCCTCTCCCTTCAATCTAGCGGCGTGTGATCCACTAAAACAATTTCCGTCTGTTTTTGACGTGACAGGAAAAGAAGCCTAAATTAGTCAATTGCTGATTTTTTTGTCCTCCTCCTCCCTCTCTCCCTGTGCTTAAAAGTTAAGTATCTTATTGGGATGCCTGGCTGGCTGAGTCGGTAGAGCATGCGACTCTTGATCTTGAGTCGTGAGTTCAAGCCCCACATTGGGTGTAGAGATTACTTAAAAATAAAATCTTCAAAAAAAGTTAAATATCTTATAATAAATTAATTGGGCTAATGGGAATGATGTGTAATTAAAATATTTCAGGATTTTGGGCGCCTGGGTGGCTCAGTTGGTTAAGCGACTGCCTTCGGCTCAGGTCATGATCCTGGAGTCCCGGGATCGAGTCCCGCATCGGGCTCCCTGCTCAGCAGGGAGTCTGCTTCTCCCTCTGACCCTCCTCCCTCTCATGCTCTCTGTCTCTCATTCTCTCTCAAATAAATAAATAAAATCTTTAAAAAAATAAAAATAAAATAAAATAAAATATTTCAGGATTTTGGCTCATGCCAGCTTTTGAAAAGTTCTTGAGTCACATTCAAGGAATTGGAACTTTCACCGTTAATTAAACTTACTTCACCATTAATTAGAATTAGATCACTTCTTGGGGTTTTGAGCTGACCCCCACTGCCTCAGAAGCCCTCCCAAGTATGTATTAGGATTTTCTTATGTCCTGAAGTGAGACAGAAAATCTGGTAGACTCTTTCACATGACCTATTTTGTTCTTTTGTATTTACTAGATGTTTCTGAGAGTGTAGAGGGGCCTTACCTCTGGAGATAGGAAATCCAGGGCTAAAGTAATTGTAAAGGCTGTCAAGGGTTTGCATTCTTTATCCCCAGGAACTCTGCTAGCAACTCCTGGCCTGTAGCTCGAGATGGTGTAAGGGAATCTGAAGCACAGAGCAATGGGATCTGAGTAGAGATGGCTAATCTTGTAGGTGTTTTGTCCCTAGGAAAATTTTGGAGCCTCTGTTCATTTACTGAGAGAAAGGTTTAATAAAGAGTAGGCATTCTTAAGGGGAATGGATTAAGTGATGTCTTTTATGGAAATGTAGATGGTCCATTTTACTTATGTGGTTCCTTCAACTTCTGTGGTTCGTTCTTCTCCATTTACATTCATTCTGATTGTGGAAACAGTGGAAAGATGTCAGGCTGGTATCTAAAGCAGGATGGAATTCCATTCCTTTCTTACACCAGAGCTAGAGGAGATGATTTAGCCAAAGTGTAAAGCCCATGGCATCTTACTTGGCTTTAATCTATGGTTTGGGGCCACAGTAACTAGAAATTAGCTCATTTTTCAAGCAAAGTAGCTATAACCAATTGCTTAATTTCCAGCAGGTGATGAGGTGGAAACCTATATTGGGCAAAGTCATGCATCAAGGTAGAAAGCCCAAACTGCCAAAATGCGTAGTCATGCACACAGCTTCAGAAAATGAAGCAACTGCCCCTCAGGCATGTGCATGTACATTTCATACACATTAACTCTTTCTTGTTTCCCTCCAGTTAATGAATTGTGAACCTTCATTTGTTCGGTGCCGAGGCTGGATGAAAATGTAGTCCAGTAGGTGAATAAGTTACCTGGTATGACACATGTGTTTCTCACCTAGAAATCAAAAGAAATGCTGAACTCCTATCATTCCTTAGGTTGAACTATGGGGGTTACTATGGTGTAGTCAATGATACACCTCTCCTGTTCCACTCCTTTCAACTAATAAATTTGTGTACACAAATAAATCAAGTTCTCTTTAGTAATAAAGTAGGCCAATTTACATAGTTGGATCTTTGGGTAAATCAAGCAACTAGATGCAATGGCCAGTAGCTCTTCCTTCCTTATGGTTGCCAAAATGCCTTCTCTAGTAGGGTTTAAATGACATGTTTGTGTCTCTGGTCCTGAAAAGAGTGGTCACAGGAACAGCAGTATAAGAAAGGGGATAATTGGCACGAAAGGGTTAAAGCCTAGCATGTAGGGGATGAGTTAGAGGAACAACCCTAACAGGTCAGTTGCTGAAGTTTTGACTAGATAGTTTCAAAAGGGAAAAGGTTAGAAGGTACTCTTATTTGAGGTTTTATTTTGCTTAATGTTAATCAGCAGAGTCTCTGAGGCTTGTAATGCACTGCCGTTAACAGGCATCAAGGGAAATTGTTTTTTGTTGTTGTTGAATTGGATGGGCTAAAGATTCATTGACTCCACGAGGAAGGAAGCTTATTACTGCATGAAATGGGAGTATGTGAGGCAATTCTGAAGGTGAAAAGAAAGGATAGTTTAAAATTAAATAACTTGGGGTGCCTGGCTGGCTCAGTTGGAAGAGTGTACAACGTTTGATCTTGGGGTCATGAGTTTGAGCCCCACCTTGGGTGTAGAGATTACTTTAAAATAAATAAACTTTTAGGGGCGCCTGGGTGGCTCAGTTGTTAAGTGTCTGCCTTCGGCTCAGGTCATGATCCCAGGGTCCTGGGTTCGAGCCCTGCATCGGGCTCCCTGCTCAGAGGAGAGCCTGCTTCTCCCTCTCCCGCTCCGCCTATTGTGTTCCCTCTCTCGCTGTGTCTCTCTCTGTCAAATAAATAAAATCTTTACCAAAAAATTAAAATAAATAAATAAACTTTTAAATAACTCAACCTCAGATGAACCATTTTATCTGCTGCCACATACCACTCAGTCCTACCTTTACCCCTTCTCAGAAGCCAGTCTTTTACCTGTATGTTTGAAGATTTCCCAGGTAGAAGCAATTATAAATATGATTTTCTTGTCTTTAATCCCAGATATCTGAGAATAAACTCTGTAGTATATTATATCTGGACTGCTTTTTTAGGTCTAGGAAAGGGGAAGCTGCTTGTATTAAAAAAAAAAGTTCCCTTTCGGTAAAGTTAGATGGTATATATAGGAAAACACGGAGGAAAGCTTTGCAAAGGAAATCCAATAAGATGAAGAAACTGATACCAGAGAGCATGGTCTCTTGCGCAAGGTCATACAATCTAGAAATGGAAGAACCAGGATTTTAACTTGGATCTACTGCCCCTAAAGCCTTGCTTCTTATATATACCATGTTGTTCAGGGAAGCCGAGTATTTTAACTGGGCCTTTAAGGGAAAAGTAAGACTTATGCTTTATAGGAGTAAAGAAAATAGCATTCCATGTGAAGAAAACCATGTAAGTAAAAGCATGATGTCCAGGTGTATGTGTTTGGCAAGTATTTGAAAATACAGGACTATAGTGCTTATGAGGTTGGGGCTTGAGATCCAAATTTATTTTTATCAGGCTTCAGATATGTACCCCTAATCAGACTCTTTAATGTAAATCTGGTAGCCTTATAGGAATAATTTTAGAGTGAAACTTTTAAGAATATTCCCAGTGTGGGCGCCTGGGTGGCTCAGTCGTTAAGCGTCTACCTTTGGCTCAGGTCATGATCCCAGGGTCCTGGGATCGAGTCCCACATCGGGCTCCCTGCTCAGCTGGGAGTCTGCTTCTCCCTCTCCCACTCCCCCTGCTTGTGTTCCTGCTCTCGCTATGTCTCTCTCTGTCAAAAAAATAAATAAAATCTTTAAAAAAAAAAAAAAAAAAAGAATATTCCCAGTGTGTACCATCTTGAGTATACCAGTCATGTTTCTTACTTCCTTGGAGTAAGAGCTACAGAAACTTCTCCTATAAACAGCCTTTGCCTGTTTTTCTCCTTTCTGCCTGAAGGATTTACAGGGCAGCTTTTAGAGATAGGCTGCTTCCTTCAAATAGCTCAGTAAGGAAACAATCACCATGTTCTGGGCTTCTGGGTGAAACTATTATTTATTTATTGTTTCATAAAAGACCCTTAGATGCTTTTGTCTGTGGGAGATAGCTGGGGCTGTGAGAATTTGCATCTTTGGAGAATTTGCTTTAGATTTCCTCTGGATATGTGGAAGAATCTATATTTTCTATTAATCTACATTGTCTACATTGTTAAGGAAACATTCTCCTGTATTTCTTGGGTAAGTTGGGCATTAACTATGTGTCTCAGCCATCATCCACCCAGCACTAGGGAAAAGAAAGCTGCTTTGCAGAGTCATGAGTCAGAGAGAATAAGTTAAAAATGGACCAAGAAATCCCTAGCTAGTTTGTGGCTCAGCCTTGCTGTTCCATCTGTCCACTTCATTTTGCTTCAGTTTGTATAAGTGACCCCTGTCTTTGGCAATCAGAAGTTGGCAGTTGCATTAGAGAGTGGCCCAGATTCTTGCCCTTAAAGGTGCCTTGGGTACAGAGCTATCTCTCCGTGGCTGGCTTTAGTAGTTTCCCTTTACTATGACATTGTCTGTTTCTTTTGCCTTTCCCTTTTGGGACTTCCTGATTCAGTGGCATTAGGAGACCCAGTAACAGAGTATAACACACTCCCCCATTCCTTCCCTGTCCCCCCCCCATCCCAAACAAACAAAAACTTAGGCTTACTTTTAGAAAATATTAGATTAATAAGAAATGCCAGAAAGCTTTTCTCTTGTCTCCTGGTAAGACTTAAGAGGAAGAGAAAGCTTTACTGTCTTCAGTGACAACTTTAGTTCCTTCTTTGAAGGATAGCTGTTCATGTCTGAGCTACCTCTCCTCTTGGGATGGGGATAAAACATTTTTATTGTTATTTTCATACTTTTGGAGAATTAGCTGGTGATCATGGACCTCCTTACTTGTGGTGAGACTGTTTTGCTTAAGTCTTGGGAATATATTGGTGAGCAAAATAAATTTGGTCCCTGCTCTCATAGAGCATTTAGTTCGTTTGAATAAAGCTGGAGGAAAAAAAAAAAAAAAGCTGGAGGTTTGGTTAGAAATTATATTTCCTTTTGCCACAAAGTTCTACTTCCAGATTCCTTTCCCTTTCCTTGGGCCTTATTTCTTTAAATCTTCTTCCTACTTTTTCTTTTGTCACTTCCACTTTTGGTATCTGAGGAAATCATTGCTTAACCCAAGGTCACAAAGATTTATGTGTTCTTCTAAGATTTGTACAGTTTTTATTTATTTATTTTTTTTTTTTTATTTTTTTTTTTTTTTAAAGATTTTATTTATTTATTTGAGAGAGAGAGAATGAGAGACAGAGAGCATGAGAGGGAGGAGGGTCAGAGGGAGAAGCAGACTCCCTGCCGAGCAGGGAGCCCGATGCGGGACTCGATCCAGGGACTCCAGGATCATGACCTGAGCCGAAGGCAGTCGCTTAACCAACTGAGCCACCCAGGCGCCCAGATTTGTACAGTTTTTAGATTGTACATTTAAATCTGTGATCCATTTTGTTAATTTTTGTGTATGGTATGGGGTAGGGGATCAACTTCAGTCTTTTGCATGTAGATATCCAGTTTTCCCAGCACTATTTCTTGAATAGACTATTCTTTTCCCATTTATCTTGCCACCTGTGTCAAAGGGACATCTTTTTTGGTCATCTTTGTCATATCTTAATTTTTTCATAATGGCTATGTTTTCTCATTCTTTGCCCACTCAGACCTCCTTCTTCTTCCTACTCCTCTTCTTCCTTTTAATTCCCCTTTTCTAAAATACTTTTCAGCATAAAAGCTTTTGGCTGGCATAAACTAGGTTTTGTTTAAATACCTGAAAGGCTGTGATTAGATGAAAATCAACCTCAAGATGCAAATGAAAGGAAAAACAAACATCCCTTTCTTAGCCAGTATGTTGCTGCCCATCCTCCTATTTCTTTCAGACATTGTCTCTTTTCAGTGTGTGTCTTCTATATGGCACAGGCCACTCAGAAAGCCCTGCAAGATCTTTATCTATTAAAGTCTCTGTTTCTCAGTAAAGGCTAAAGGGCCCAGCTCACTCTGCCTGGGAAACTGGTAAGCCATGTAGCTACATTTGTGGCATTTGTGACTGGAACTTTGAGGCATAGGAACCTCAGGATCCTCTTCTAGAAGGGAAGGAAATAATAACCCACAATATAAAGGGTTTAAAGAGAGGAAGTCACCTACAGAATGAGAAGAAGATTTTATCCACTCTACTACTTTGCTAAAGATGGACTCTGGTTTGGAGTCTGCTTTGCCCAAATGGCCAGGGTCCTTTGGAGAGTAGAATATCTATGTGTTAGTCTTCTCAATTGCCGTAACAAAATATCATAGACTAGGTGGCTTAAAAAACAGATGTTTGTTTTCTCACAGTTCTGGAGGCCAAAAGTCCCAGATCAAGGTTCAGCAAGGTCAGTTTCTGGTGAGGACTTCCTTCCTGGCTTGTTGACAGCTGCCTTCTGCCTTGTGTCCTCATATGGTGGAGGGAGGGAAGGGAGGGAGAGAAAGCGAGAGAGAGAGCAATTGCCATTTCTTCCTTGCTGGGACACTCAAATTTTAGACTTAAGCATTAGACAGTTGCTACCTGTTAGGTTTTGATCAGTAAAAGGAGAGAGCTACTGTTAGAATCTATGAGGAGACCCTCCCCCAAAAAATATTCAGAAGGGATGGTAGTAAATCCCTTTAGAGATGGTATCAGTGGGAAGGGAAGCCTAAAGAAAAGAGGGAGGCTCATCATCTATAAATCTAGTACGTCGTCTTTTTCCCACTGAATACTAGTCAGGCATAAATCCTATTCTAGGACCTGGCCAGGTGGGGCAGTGTGGAATCATAACCCAGGTGAGCCCTAGTAGGCTGCAAAGTTCCTGGGGAAGGAGCAGCTAAGTATTTCAGTCACTGCAAAGGCATGTGTCACTCAGTGTGGGCGGACTTAGCCTGGTTTCAGTGTTTTGTCACTCTTTGCTATCTCAGAACAAATTTCCATTTCAACGGTATGAAGTCCTGAGAACTTTAATAGGAAGCTTCCAAGCCCTCTCTGAAATTCCTTGCTAAAGAGCCTGGAAGGAGAACAGCCAGTGTCAGACAATTTTTCTTACCTTTAGGCTTAGAGCCCTGCATCTAGCATCTCCAGTAGATCAGATTAGTACTCAGATTTTTAACTGTCCCAAAGAAACAGCAAGAAAAATAAAGCAGAGGCATATACTCTATGCCCTTTGTGTGTACTGGGTTAGAGACTGCTAACTGGATTTAGACTGTTCCATCTGGCTTTTTAATCGCCTGCTGAGAACTGAGGCTCTGGGGGAGTGTCACAGGGGAGGTTGGAGGATGATTTTTATCCTTATTCCAGATTCCCAGAGTGGCATATCTTTCATACCCTCAAGATGAATATGCTCAAACAATATCAGCATATATGCCCTGCTAACATAGATCATCTATAGATCCAGCTGACACTTGACAGGTACAACTTTGAGAAGGGAAGGAAATAAATATACTTTTTGAGGAGAATACTTTCCAGGCTTTTCCTTTCTCTCCCTCATTCCCTATCTCTTCCCTTCCTTCCTCTTCCCCTTCCCTCTCTTGTCTTCTTTCTTCCTTCTTTCTGTTTCTCCTTTCTCTTTTCCTTTTCTTGCTTCCTTGCTTTCTTTGCTAGTGCAAGAATTCCTCGGGTAGAAAGGGAACAGAATTACAGCATCCCCATCAGTTTCATTCCCAGGAATTATTTCATTGTCCAGACCTCACCAGCTTCACTGGATTGCCACCTGGGCCCCCATGGCTGCTACTCGCCCACCCACACAGACACGAAAATACTTTGGAGTTCTCTGTTCTCCAAACCTAGGCAAACGAAAACAAACAACCCTAGTTCAGTTGAGTCAGGATTTTTTTAAAACATTTTTTCAAAAGAATTTTACTAAGAAATTTAAGGAAAATCCAAAAGAAAAAGCCATTATAAAACCACGAAATGAATGTATTTACAGAGTTCAGATTCTTTTTCCTAAAATAACTGAGGTCCAGTTGTAGATAGATTTGGTTACTGTATTTCTTTTTCTTGATCCTGTAGCTCTTCGATGCTAAACTCTATGATTCCTACTCTCCACTTAGTTAACTTTAACTTGGTACTGCTGCTAGGTTTGGGGGTCTTCTCAGTGCCTCTCTAAACTTCCTCCCCTGTCTTCTTACTGGGTTTAGGCTCCTGGTTTTCCTTTTCTGCTCTTGTTGTCATCCCTGCCAATACCCTCAAACTTTACTTTCTGAATGAGAAAAATATTTGACCCCTACTTGGTCCAAATTCTTTCCCACTTTGGATTTAGACCAAATTACAACCTTAACTTGCAGATAACATCTCAGCCCTTCTTCGTAGTCTCTGCAAAAATAAGTTACCAGAATTTTCCTCTATTCCTGACCCATTACTATCCCGTCTGATGTATCATTCTTTGGATATTTATTGCCTACCAGCTGTGTGCCAGGCACCATGTTAGATGGTTGACATTGCTTTATTATATAAATGTTGCAAGAATTCTCTAAGATTTAGTCACTCTTTCGACAAACATTTATTTTATGCCTACAATGTACTATTCCTGGGTACTGTACTAAGTGCTAAGGTAGGTGTTATTCCCACTTTTTCCCTCTGAGACATGTAGTTTCCTAAAAATCCAAAATAACAAATGGTCAAACCATGATTTTTTTTTGAAGTTTGGCTTATACTTTTATTACCCATATTAAATGGTTCAAGAATTTTATACTATCAATGTTATATTAAAAGAAAACATTGATTTCTATTGCACTGCCACACATTCACATGTATGCACGTACACACCCACACGTTTTAACAAACTTAATTTTGGAATAATTTTAGAATTACAGAAAAAGTGCAAAGATAATACACAGAGTTCTTGTATGCCCCTCAACCAGGTTTCCCCCATCTTACATTACCAAGGTACATTTATTCATCACTAAGAAACTGGCAATGATATATTACTATTAACTAAGCTCCATATTTTATTTGGATTTCACCAGTTTATTAATTTTCTCTTTCTGTTCCAGGGTCCAATTCAGGGTATCACACTGCATTTAGTTGTCATGTCTCCCCAATATCCTCTGGTCTGTGACAATTTCTCAAGTACAGTTTTTCATGACCTTGACAGTCTTTTTTTTTTTTTTTTATGACCTTGACAATCCTAAGGAGTACTGGCCAGGTATTCTATAGAATGCCCCCAGCCTGGTTTTGTTGCATGTTTTTCTCATGATGAGACTGAGGTTGTGGGTTTGGGAGTATATAACAGGTAAAGTGCCCTTTTCATAAGATCATACCAGGGGTTACATGACAGCTACATGAATCACTGGCAATGTTTACATTAATCATTTGGCTAATAAGGTAGTATTTGCCAAGATTGTTTAGAGTAAAGTTACTGTTTTTCCCTTTTACTACTCTGTTCTTTGGAAATAAGTCACTAAGTCTATCTAGCCTACCCTCAGTGGGAATGGGAACCAACTCCACCTCCTAAAGGGGAGAGTATCTGCATATATTATTTGGAATTATTCTGTTAGAAAGATTTTTCTCTTTTCCCCATTTATTTAATCAATTTTATATTAATATGGACTTAGATAAACTCTGATCTGAAACCTGTGCTTTTTCTGCTACACTAGACAAGAAATGACAAGGACCTACATATACACCAAACGCATTGGATTCAGAGAACTTTATTTCAGATTTCAGAGATTTTTGAAGAACTAGATTTGATAAGACTTGGTGACCTTGAATGTGAGGGTGATAGAGAGAAAGTGTTTGAAAATGACACTCAGATTTTGGTTTAAAGGGCTGGAAATAAAATTTTGGTTTGAAATTATTAACTAACAAGTATGAAGATTGGTTCTAGGCTTTGATAAAACTCAGCTTCTTCAGAGATTGTATTTAGCCTGTGTATTGGTCCAGCTTTACTGAGTGCCCTATTCTCCCAAGTCAGAGCAGAGCAAACGACTTTTCTTTCTGACTGAAACAGCAGGGCCCCCTAGTGGACAGCCCCCTGGGTCCTGTTTCTTGCCTGAAGGATGCTTGGTTTTGTTTTTTGTTTGGTTGAGATTTTTTTCCCCTTAGTTCATTTGCAGAGCAGAGACAATTTGATTCTACTCTTGATCTAAAAAATTTTAAGCCCTACTTATTTCAGAGTTATCAGGTTCACCCCCATGTTCAATAAAAAGATAGTTACCCTCTGACAATCACTCCTATGCACTCATACTCTGAACTAGAGGGTACTCGATACTTGTTTTTAACTCATTTATCTGCCTCTTCCATCTGATGCCATATTAATGTTAATTCTTTTTTTCAGAGCCATCATCAATCACTTTAACCCCAAAATTGAATCCTATGCTGCTGTGAATCACATATCCCAACTGTCAGAGGAGCAGGTAAGCCACTGCCCTCCCCACAGTGACCCCTAATAGTTGGTGGCTGGGATCAAGCAGTTGTCCTCTCTTTGACAGCAGAGGTATTCTGTGACTGAGCTGGTAGCAGGAACCAAGCTTCTAAGAGCAATTACTAAGGGATTTGTTGATAGTACTTTAAATAGAGTGATGGCTTCTGCTTTTGTGCCATATGAGGGGTTTGTTTAATTATATAGAAGATATGTAGGTGAAAATTTAGTGAATTATTATTTTAGAGTGGGTGATAGGCATTTCTTTTTTTAATTTTAGGCAGAGAGTCATTTTGATTTTTAAAAATAAGAAATGAGAACTTCGAAATGGATAAAACTGCCAATTAGAAAAACTCTGAGTTCAGCTCAATTTGATGCTGTTTGGCTTATTAAAATATGAGCCTTCATTGGGGTAGATTTTCCTTAGTAATTGAGTTCTATTTGCCTTGAACAATTATTTCTGAGCAGGTTTTTCTATGGTATGGACTGAGTTGGAGATGCAGATAGCGTTATGTGTTTGTTTTCCTTGAGTCTGGCCTGATTTCCCCTTCTCCCAAAGTGCCTGCACTCAGCTCTGCATTATATAAAAGTACAGATGGGGCATTAGCGTGGCATGGGATTGAACTTGATGTTTCAGAATGAGACTCTTGAGTCCTGTTTTTAAAAGCACAAAATGAGGGCGCCTGGGTGGCTCAGTCGGTTAAGCGTCTGCTTTCCGCTCAGGTCATGATCCCAGAGTCCTGGGATCGAGTCCCACATCGGGCTCCCTGCTCAGCGGGAGTCTGCTTCTCCCTCTTCCTCTGCCACTCCACCCCCCACTTGTGCTCTCTCACTCTCAAATAAATAAATAAAATCTTAAAAAAAAAAGAAAAAAAAAGGCACAAAATGAGACATTCTATTCACACAATCTCCTTTCTTTCGCACCCAACTCCCAAGACGGAGGGCCCGGGTAGTCATGAGTTGAGAGTTCAGGTATAAGTTCCAAACCAAAAAAACATACTCTGCTCTCCCTTTTTTGCCAGTGTATCAGTATAACCCTTCTCTGAGTCTTTTGCTGGTACAGCGTGCCAGCTCTGGTGTGAGCCTGTGTTCCAGTGTTTCTAAAAGCTCTTCAGCTCACTCAGTGAGGCAGCAGGCAGCCTTTTCCCTAACAGACAGGCTTCTCAGTATTCCCACCAGTGGCTCTGTCCTCAGCCAGATGGATAGGACTCTATTAGTCTATCAGTTGTTCCCTTTGACATATTTATTCTCTTTTGTGAGGCCAGCTGTGAGATTTCCATCCTCTTATTTAAACTGCTTTTGTAAATGGCTTTCATTTTCTTTTTTCCATGAGTACTGTGTTTTGATGCCACTGCTCTCTGTGAGGTGCTTCAGGATGCTACCTTTTTCCTGTTGGACCAGTTCAGATCAGTTTACTCTATCATTTTTATGCAAAAGAATTCAACATCTTGAGTTTTGTATAGTGAAAGAAAGGGTGACTTTCCTACCACAGCGAGCTCTGGTTAGTCTAAAAGCTTTTAAAAAAAAAAAAGGACACATTTTCCCTGTCAGCCACGTGCAGTATTCACGAATCCCCAGCAGCTTGGGAAGGTCAGGCTGAAATCCTTCTACAGCAGTAGCAGCCACAGGCCAATAATAAAAATCCATTCTGGCGCGTGAGGCAATCTGGAAAAGGATGATTAGCAAGCACGTGTCCTCACCCTCCTCCAACTTCTCTCAAAGTTAAATGAAGTGATGAAAGTGCCTCTCAAAAAGAGTCCACAAGCCAGAGATGAGGCGATTTCTGTGGGGAGGGAGAGTATACAGCCCTATTCAAGAATGGGGAAAGGATAGCAGCTCTCAGAGATTTACTTAGGGAATAAATAATTACATGCCTGCTGTTTACAAGGTGTGGTGCTGGGTAGTGGGGATAGTGGTGAATAATCTTAAGTGTAGTTCTTGATCTCACAGGGTTTTTGTACACTTAACTATCTCTCATAGCAATCCTTTTCACTTAGGGAGTGGGGAAAGGGTGATACTATTCTGGGACCCTTTTCAAAACTGCCCTCAAAATAGTTGTTGCTTCTCTTCCCTAACTGACTTTGAAGGGCGCTAAATGACAGCATTACAGTGCACTTGGTTTTATTCTCAGCACTATCAGATTAGAAGTATTTGACTGCCTTGTTAATCTCCAACATGTGTTGGAGCACTTCTCTCCCTTCACTTATGAGCATCAATGCTAATATCACTTAATGTTAAGTGTATTCACAACTTCCCAAAGAGCTTTGGGATCCAGTAGGGCCCTGCAGTTGTTAGCAGCAAACTAAGTAGAAAGAAAAAATCAGGAACTCAATCCCCAAGTGGATTCTAAAGTACTCCTAAAATAAAACCGAAAGACCATGGATAGGTGTTAACTGGAATTTATAGCACTTTGCAAAATAGCAGACAAGAGAGGGCTCTTGCTAGGTCTGCGTGCCCAGCCAGCCATTTTGTTCTGGCAAGAGATTTGTGAATTTTTGAGTTCTGACAACACCCAGATACATTCCAGCCTCTGTCTGAGGCATTTCAAGGTGATATTTGTAAATTCATGATTACTTATTAAATGAAGTCCATTCTCTCACACACTGGAACTGTTTTTCAGATTTCCAGGAGATCCATAACATTTTTCTGTTACTTTCATTGGCTTCATGGAGGGCAAAGCCTTTTGATCAGTCAGTACCCTCAGTGTGACTGAATGGTTGTACGTTATCTAGTATAATAAACTGCATGCATTTTTATATTTTGTACACAGATGTCACATTTGTCCAAGGTTGATTGTGGAGCTTGTTCATTTTTACTCCTTTTTGTGTCTGTGGTAAAATATACATAAAATTTACCATTTTAACCATTTTCAAATGTAAAGTTAAGTGGCATTAAGTATATTCACATCGTTGTGTAACCATCACTACTATACATCTCCAGAACATTTTCATTATTCCATACTGAAAGCCTATGCCCATTAAACAATAACTGCCCAATCCCCCCCCCCCAACTTGAAGGTAACCACTGTTGTACTTTCTGTCTCTCTATATATGTCCTTTTTTTTTTTTTTCTTAAATAGGGTCCATCTTGGGGCGCCTGGCTGGCTCAGTAGGAGGAGCGTGTGACTCTTGATCTTGGGGTTATAGGTTCGAGTCCCACACTGACAAATAAATGAATAAAATCTTGAAAAGAAAATACATTTTCACTATAGTAAAATATTTAACGAAATAAATTATTTTAGATGTTATGCAAAATGAAAAAAATATTTTTAAAAAGGGGAGCTTGGGTGGCTCAGTCAGTGAAGCATCTAACTTCAGCTCAGGTCATGATTCAAGGTCCTGGGATCAAGCCCTGCACGGTGCTCCGTGCTCAGCAGGGAGTCTGCTTGTCCCTCTACCCTTCCCTACCTCCTGTGTGTGCACGCGCACATTCTCTTTCTCAAATAAAAAAATGACATACTGATTTACTTCAGCTCTAATTTCCTAATAGGTAAGAGAGGGCTTCATGGTAGAACTTTTACAGAAGATTTTCTAGAGCCCTGAATATCTAGAGTACATAGTCGCAATTTAGGATTCAAGTCAAAGCCTTCTCTGAGCACCTGATTGCTTAAGCTTTTAGTCACATTCATGACAAATTTTGTGACTTTGAAATATCCCATTGGAAAACAAATAAATGATTGGCCCACCCTTGCTTTTTTTTTTTTTTTTTAAGATTTTATTTATTTATTTGAGAGAGAGAGTGCACAAGGAGCAGGGGGAGAGGGAGAAGCAGACTCCCTGCTGAGCAGGGAGCCTGAGGAGGGGCTCTATCCCCAGACCCTCAGATCATGACCTCAGCTGAAGGCAGACACTTAAGGGACTGAGCCACTGAGGCACCCCCCACTCTTGCTTTCTTTAGCCTTCATTCAGCTATTAGTATTTTCATTTAGTGCCTGCTCTGTGCTTCAGATTGTGCTAGGCATTTGAGGAATACAGAAGTATGATAAATGGCCTTTGTTCTCAAAAGGTGGAATAAATTCAAGAGATGGCTTAAGACAGTTTATTGATAGCTGACCACTACTAGCAGTAGGATCTGTGAGCTCCTGTTAGAGGAAGATCTCTATAGGTTGTGGTGGTCAGGAAAGGCCATATGGAAGAGAGAAGAATTGGGTGGACCTTCAAAGAGCAGGGATCGGGATTGGATAAATGAAGAGGCATAGATTGTAAAATGTACTCAAAGCCAGGACCTGAAAAAAGACAGAAAGAGGGGAGGAGTCCCAGAGTTTCTATAAACCTTGTCCTTGCGTCACAGGGTACCCAGAGGCTGACTGACTTAGAAATACAATTCAGGGGCGCCTGGGTGGCTCAGTCAGTTAAGCATCTGCCTTCGCTCAGGTCATGATCCCAGGGTCCTGCTCCCTGCTCGGCGGGGAGCCTGCTTTTCCCTCTCCCTCTGCCTGCCCCCCCCCCCCGTTTCTGTGCTTGCGCACTCTCTCTCTCTGTCTCTCTCTGTCAAATAAATAAATAAAATCTTTGGGGGGAAAAAAAGGAATACAATTCAGTCATTTAAATTGTCATCACAACTTCCATAATCCCTGATGTACTGATTCTCATCTCTGTTCTAATTGTACTGCCTTTGAATCAATTCGTGAGTGTTCATCAAAGGCCTAGGATGAACCAGCCACAGTGCTAGGCAGTGATGAGACCTAATGGGCAACCAAGCTTTTTTTAAAAATGCTGGTAAAAAAACACATAGCAAAATTTACCACCTTAACCATTCATTTTTCAGTGTACAGTACAGTAGTGTTGACGTGTGCATGTTGTTGTGGTTGATCTCTAGAACTTTTTCATCTTGCAAAACTAAAGCCCTTTTGTTGAACAACTTACCTTTCCCCCTTCCTCCTCACCCCGGCAACCACTATTATACATCCTTTTTCTGGGAGTGGACAAACCTCTTTTGAAGCTGATGTACCTTTCAGCCAAGTGGCCCAGGAGCCTACTAAAAATTTCTCTACATATAGACTTAGGAATTTTCCAGGAGGATCAGCAAGGTGGTCTGCTGGCATCCCTATATATCACAGGACCATAGGACAGTGTAACCAGATTCTTAAGTTTTCTACTTTAGGAATTTTATGGAGGTTTACCCCCCATTATCTCTTTAAATCTCAACTCTCACTAGGGCTTTGGATTTTGGATTCAGAGGAGGCATGTATAATGTTGTATATTACAAGAGGTACCTTCAAAAGTATTATGACAAAGCAAAGAATCTAACTTATTTGTAGGAGTAGATTAAAGTAAATTAGGGAAACAAAAAATGCTTCATATCTGAATGAGTGAAGGTTACATTGGAAGCTACTATATCTGTCTATTAGTAATCTTTTTAAACCTTTTGATTTTCTCCTGATCCTAAGATAAGAGCCACTACAAATAAATGCTAGGCATTTAGAAATCCTAATGAAATCTAGCTTTATTTTCCCACAGAGGAGTGAGACAGTAATAAGAGGAAAGCCTTAATCCGTGGGGCAAACACTGTTAGGGGCTCTGGGTGGCACCCATTACTTGAGAACATCTAGGAGGAAGCATAGAAAGATCTCGGGGGAGATAATCCTAAGAGCCTCAGGGCTTATGAGGAAATGGAGCTTGATATTTCAGCTTTAGAGTTGGTGGCCCTTGGTGTGCTAGTGTATGTTTAACAACTGCTGACAGAGGTGAGTGTTGGGAAGGGGGCTGATTTGTAGTGTTGGGTGTGAATGCTCCCACTATGGCTACCAATGTGAAGCCAAGTGGCTCTCACAATGCTTGAAAATTTAACTGTCAGCTGTCACAGGCCAAGCGTGTATGAGCCAGCTCCAGCACATCACTGGTTGTTGAGGTTGACTGGGAGAAGGGGGCTGTAAAGCTATGAGGCAGGGCTTTCTGAGCAGAGGTGAGTGTACCTTACTTTCCCCTGGGAGCCACTGATAGAAAGTTCTCCCCAGGGCAGTTGAGACCTCTGAGTAGCCCACTCTGAGAGCCCCTGTGATGTTTTTTCATCTTAGAGCAGGGCCTTAACCACCATGCAAAGCAGTCTTGACAGAGACACATGCTGGAGATCTGAGATTTAGGATTCCTATGATAGCCATGACTCAGTTTCTTGTACGTGGCATTGTGTTTTTCTACAACAGTCTGTAGTTTTGCACTGCCTCTCTATAACCCTGAGTGATGGTTGCTGTGCGAACTCCTGTTGAGTGCAAGCATGGGACACAGCATTGGCTGTGTGACCCTACCTTCTCTGTTGCCTTCGTTTATACTCCAGCTTTCTTTCAGTTGACCTGTTTGGCAGAAAAAAGTTTGGTATGAGTTGTTCATTAAGTGGGTTCACTAAAGCAGGAAAGACAGAGGCAGAGGCAGAGGGATTTTCTTACAAGCTGTTTAACCTTGGAAATCAACTTTATGTTATATAGGACATCATGAGAAGGTCCACATAAGAGCGTAGGCTGATGATGTGCTGCTAGGATGGACCAGGAGGTGGGCTGCACTGCCTGAGAAAGGAGAGATGATATCTTAGATTTTAAGAGGACATTAATAGATGAAAGGAACAACTAATAGTTACTGATCTAGGCACTTTGACATAGGTTATTTACTTAAGCGATATATCAACTGTTTGAGGTAGGTGCAGTTATTTTTTTTTTTAAAGGTTTTATTTATTTATTTTGACAGAGAGAGAGACAGCGAGAGAGGGAACACAAGCAGGGGGAGTGGGAGAGGGAGAAGCAGGCTTCCTGCCGAGCAGGGAGCCTGATGTGGGGCTCGATCCCAGGACCCTGAGATCATGACCTGAGCCGAAGGCAGACGCTTAACCGACTGAGCCACCCAGGCGCCCCACAGTTATCATTTTATAGATGAGGATGCTAAAGAGGCTAAGTAGTTTGCCCATGGTCCTACAGCTGCTAGTGCAAAGCCATAACATGATCGTAGGTCTGTCTGACACTGAAGTCTGAGCTTCTTCCACTTCATCAGGCTGAGGCATGTGTGACAATCTGAGCTTGCCAGGTATTCTAAAGGAAGAGGGAGGCCAGGGATAGGAAGGTGGAAGGAGAAGCGGGAATGGTACAGATAACAGGGCTTATTCCTGGGGGATGGGGAAAAGGTCCTGGTTTGGGAAGAGACCATTCAGTTGAGGAAGTTAAGTACTGAACAGGGGCTTGGGGAGTTTGCCTGCCAGTTAGGCAGAAATGTCTAAGTAGAGGCTCCTGGCACATTATGATAACTTTATAAATGAGGAAAGAGTCTCTTTATTCCATCAAGCATGTCTGCAAAGTTACTATGAGAAATAGTTTTTCCACACACCAAAGGAACATGGTGAGTTTAAAAAAAAAAAAAAAAGATTTTATTTTAATAGATAATGTATTTATATCGGTCAAACTCTAAAAGGTGGCACACTGAATTTTAATTGTTTTTAAAGTAGTAGTTCCATTTTGCTGAAACAACAGCAACAAAACAAAGACTCTCAAAATCAATGTCCCACAGCCACGCTAGATGAATGCAGAGGTCACTGGTGAAGAGCTCAGCTTAATATTCATCTCTGCCACTGACAGCATTTTCTCTAATTAATTATGAATTTTGGACTGTGCATCACATGAACTTCTGGTCTTCCTCCGTCAGGCTTCATTGCCAGTGAAGCGTCATCGGCAGTGCATGGAGGAATAGTGTTGCAGCTTATAGGAATTCCAGTAGTTGTCAGCTTTCCCAGAGGTTACAGGAGACGGCAGCCCTTGCTTTCATGGTTTAATCTAAAAAGGATCCTTTGTTCCAATTATTAGATGAGAGTGTATAAGTAGGACTTCCCTCTTCAGTTTGTTTTTTAGCCACCTCCTTCCTTCCAAATAGATCTTTGGGAACTTTTGTTTTATTTCCACTGCAACCGCTTCCTCGGGAGGTAGTTCAAAACTCTATAAGGTGTGCTAGAAAGAGGATGGTTTGCCACTCTGCTAACATCAGAGGCCAAAAATGTTGCCATGCAAACTTTTATCTGTTATAGGCTGTGCTAATTGGAAATGTTTTTGCTAAATACCATAACAGCACTTTGACCTTTCACGGTGATACTGTGCAAAGGAAGTTGCAGTCTTAAAGATCACCCACTCAGCTAGAGGGAAACTGTGGGTAGCCCCCAACTGGGATTTCTGTTAAAAAATTCTGTCTTTTAATGAAGGGGGGGAAATCGGAGGGGGAGAAGAACCATGAGAGACGATGGACTCTGAAAAACAAACTGAGGGTTCTAGAGGGGAGAGGGTTGGGAGGATGGGTTAGCCTGGTGATGGGAGGATGGGAGGGCACGTTCTGCATGGAGCACTGGGTATTATGCACAAACAATGAATCATGGAACACTATATCTAAAACTAATGATGTAATGTATGGGGATTAACATAACAATAAAAAAATTTAAAAAAAAATTCTTTTAGGGAGGGATAGATAAGTGAGGCCTGGCAGGGAGGCAGAGACCCATGTCACATTGCTGGTGAGCTAGGATTAGAGACAGTGTTTTCTCTCTCCCTCCCTGAGATGTGATGTTTCCAAACAAAGAAACCTCAGGTGGGGAGGACAGAGACACCTGCCTCTTGGTTTGAGCTGGGAGAAGTGTCCTGCCTACAATAAGCCACAGAGAAGGAGAAGGCCTGATGTGATATTTGTGTCATGATTCCCCCACCCCCATTATCTTGGCTGCCTCTTAGTGTGATTGCATGCCTTGCTTGTGGAGGGTAAGGGCCTGGACACGTTGGATCTGTAATTAGTGCAAAGAAAAGCTTCACAAGGGCTACCTAGGGCATCAGCCAAATAAAGTCAGAGAGGTGGGGCAACTGCCCAGGGAAATTAAAGAAAGTCACTGTCACCACTCCTTTAACCAGCTGATGGCCTCTCACTAATCACCCACTGTGAGGTTCATTATCTGATCCACGTTACTGAAGGGCAGAGCCAGTCTGTCAGATCAATAAATCTCAGGGCAGTGGAAAGCCCTTTAGTAGCAGGCTTGAAAGACATGAATGGACTGGGAGAATTGGCCAACTTACATTGGTTCTGAAATTGAGTTTAGTCCTGAAGTATACAAGATGAAAATAGAGAGAAAAAAAGGGGAGGGGGGATGTCTACATATCATATGCAGGATGGCTGTATAGAGGAAACAGTTACCTTTTAAAAGGCATCATCTTTTTTTTTTTTTTTTTTTTAAATCCGTAGAGATTTGTGTCCACCTTTTGGATCCTAGATTCCAAACAATTATATTGGATGACTGTGCCCTGGAGAGAGATTCAGGTTATCTTGGATAGAAAGTCACTGTAAGCACACCAGTGGAGGGAGGGGTGCTCACTGAGTAGAGTCTGATTTTGTTACCAGGTTGTTATTTGTTCTAGTTCCTGGGCTTTTGGCTTGTTTTCATTGTTTCAGCCACTTTGGGCTAAAGTGTTTTGAAAAAGAACCAATTCTTACCTCTTAAGGAAGCTCTCAGAACCTCCTTGGTCTAAGAATTCTCTACTTCTGAGTGTCTTTGGTTAGTGCAGTAAGACAGGGAATGTATGCCCTCGCCTCAAGTTCCCCAGATTCATTTTTTTTCAGTGCAAAAGTACAGAAGTATCTGCTGTGTGCCAAGCTAGGGGCTATAAAAATGTAAAATTCATGCATGCCCATGAAGACTTCACAGTGTAAGAATCAGCATCACTGCTTTCTTGCTTAGACCTTTGCCTATGTGTTCTCCTGTAGACCTCAGCTGAGGTATGTGACATGCTTGCAGCAGCCCGACCTGACCCTTTAGAAACCTAAGATAAAACCTTCCTGGGGCGCCTGGGTGGCTCAGTTGGTTAAGCAAGCACCTGCCTTTGGCCGGGGTCATGATCCCAGGGTCCTGGGATCGAGCCCTGCGTCGGGCTCAGCAGGGAGCCTGCTTCTCCCTCTCCCTCTGCAGCTCCCTCTGCTTGTGCTCTCTCTCTCTTTCTGACAAATAAATAAATAAATAAAATCCTTAAAAATAAATTTTAAAAATCTTAAAAAAAAAAGAAACTTAGATAATTGATTTTCTTATTTTCTTTTTATAAAAGATTTTATTTATTTGACAGAGACACAGCAAGAGAGGGAACACAAACAGGGGGAGTGGGGAGAGGGAGAAGCAGGCTTCCCGCTGAGCAGGGAGCCCAACGTGGGGCTCAATTCCAGGACTCTGGGATCATGACCTGAGCCGAAGGCAGACGCTTAACAACTGAGCCACCCAGGCGCCCCGGATTTTATTTTCTAATATAAAAATTTAATGTTATAAATTTCCCCTGTGTTAGCAACACCCCATAGATTTTGGTATGCTGTGTTTTCATTTTCATTCATTTCACAGTACTTTCTCATTTCTTTAGTGATATTTAGAACTGTGTTGTTTCATTTCCATTTTGGGGGATTTTTCAGATAAATTTCTGTTATTAATTTCTTATTTTTTCCCTGGTAGATAGAAAATATGATTGATTGATTTCATTCCTTTTAAATTTACTGAGATTTATTTTATGGTCTAGTATATGATTTATCTTGGTGAATGTTCTGTGTGCATTTTTTTTTTTAATATTTATTTATTTGACAGAGAGAGACACAGCGAGAGAGGGAACACAAGCAGGGGGAGTGGGAGAGGGAGAAGCAGGCTTCCCGCAGAGCGGGGAGCCCGATGCGGGGCTCGATCTCAGGACCCTGGGGTCATGCCCTGAGCCGAAGGCAGACGCCTAACGACTGAGCCACCCAGCCACCCCTTCTGTGTGCATTTTAAAAGAATATGTTCCCTCCTTAAAAAAGAATATGTACTCTCCTATTGAATAGAGTTTTCTATAAATGCCTTTAGGTCAGTTTGGTTAGTAATGTTGTTTAAATTTCTCTCTTCACTGATTTTCTGTCTTAATTGTTTTATCAGTTATGAGTATCAAAACTTACAACTATAATAGTAGACTTTTATTTCTTCCTTCAGTTCTGTCAGTTTTGCTTCATCCAGAATTTTGAAGCTCTCTTATTAGGTACACATATATATATAATCATCTTTGTAATGAACGGACCCTTTTATCATTGTGGAAATTTCACTCTTCACTTCTGATAGTATTTCTTGTTTTTTTTTAAAGATTTTATTTATTTATTTGACAGAGACATAGCGAGAGAGGGAACACAAGCAGGGGGAGTGGGAGAGGGAGAAGCAGGCTTCCTGACTTTCAGGGAGCCCGATGCGCTCTATCCCAGGACCCTGGGACCATGACCTGAGCCGAAGGCAGGCGCTTAACGACTGAGCCTCCCAGGCACACCGTATTCCGTGTTTTGAAGTCTCCTTTGTCAGATATTACTATAGCAATTCTATTTTCTTTAGTGTCTTCAGAAGGATATCTTTCTCCATCTTTTCACTTTCAATCTGTATCTTTATATTTTAGGTGAATTTCCTTTAGAAGATCCTTTGGATCTTAATTTTATGTCCAATCTGACAGTCTCTGTCTTTTGATTGAAGTGTTACATTTAATTTATCAATATGGCTGAGTTAAAATCTGCCATCTTGCCTTTTTTTTTTCCTTTTTCTCCCACTTGTTCTTTATTCATTTTTTTCTTTTCTGCCTTCTTTTGGATTAAGTGCGTGTCTTTTAGTATATTTTATGTCCACTACTGACTTTTTAGCTGTACCTCTTCACTTATTTTTAGTGGTTGCTCTTTAACTTACCACAGTGTATCTTCAAAATAATGTTATATGACTTCATGTAACATGTAATAACCTTGCAATCATTTATTTCTATTTGCTCTGTCCTGTCCTTTGTACTAGTGTTGTCATACATTTTTCTTCTAGGTTTTATAAATTTTCTTCCAGGTTTTATAAATACATTGCTATTATTACTATTATTTCTTAAACAGGAGACAACCATATTTAATAGTGTACATAGGTACATGAGGGAGTGCACACAGACATGGGAATGCCCACATTGCTCTTATTTTTTGCTTTAAAGAGTCAATTACCTTTTTCCTCATTTTAAAATTTATGTAAAAGTACTTTATATTTATCCATGTATTTACCATTCCAGTGTCCATTCCTATTTATAGATCCAGATAATGTAATTTTCCTTCTGCCAGAAGGACTTCTTTTAACATCTCTTGTAGTGTAGGACTTTTGGCAACATATTCTCTCAGATTGTTTGAAAAGATCTGTATTTCGCCCTCATTTCTGAAAGATGTGTTTGCTGGATATAGAGTTCTAGCTTAACAGTAAATTTTGGGGGGCACAGATAGTATTTTGTTGTTTTCTGTTTATATAGTTTATGACAAGAAATGTGAATTCTGCTCTTTTTTTCCTCTCTATATAATATATTCTTTCCCCTCTGGCTGCTTTTGATACTCTCTAACACTAATTCTCAGCAGTTTTATTATGTTGTGCTTTATATCTTCCATTTTGTTCCTTATTACGTTTATGGATTTTTTAAATACTTGAACAAATTTATAATAGCTCTTTTTATTTTAGAGGGGGGAAGAGGGAGATGAAGAGAATTTCTTTTTTTTAAAGATTTTATTTATTTTATTATTTTTTTTTTAAGATTTTTTTTATTTATTTGACAGAGAGACACAACGAGAGAGGGAACACAAGCAGGGGGAGTGGGAGAGGGAGAAGCAGGCTTCCCGCGGAGCAGGGAGCCAGATGTGGGGTTCGATCCCAGGACCCTGGGATCACGACCTGAGCTGAAGGCAGATGCTTAACGACTGAGCCACCCAGGCGCCCCTAAAGATTTTATTTATTTTAGAGAGAGAGAGTGTGTGCACAAGTGCACAAGGGAGCAGGGGGAGGGGCAGAGGGGAAGGAGAGGAACAAGCGGACTCTGTGCTAAGCACTGAGCCTGACCTGGGACTTAATCTCAGGACCTGATCATGACCTGAGCTGAAATCAAGAGTCAGATGACCCACCCACTGAGCGATCCAGGCACCCCAGAGAGAGAGAATCTTAAGTAGGCTCCATGCTCAGCACATAGCCCAACACGGGGCTCAGTCTCACGACTGTGAGATCATGACCTGAGCCAAAATCAAGAGTCGGACTGAGCCACCCAGGCTACCCTATAAAAGCTCTTTAAATGTTCTTGCTTTTAATTCCAGTATCTCATTTCTGGGTCTCTTTCTTTTGACTAATGCTTCTTTTGGTTATGAGTCACATTTTCCTGTTTTTTACATGTCTGGTAATTTTTTATTGGATACTAGGCATTGTGAATGTTATGTAGTTGAGTGCTAGATTTTGTTGTCTTTATTAAATAGTGTTGGACTTTGTTCAGGAAGGCAGGTAAGTTCTTTCTGGAATAGCATGGTCCGTTTGAAACTTCCTTTTTTGTTGTTGTTGTGATCTTTTTTTCCCCCAGTTTTATTGAGATATGATTGACATACACCACTTAAAAGTTTAAGGTGTACAGCACAATGACATGACTTATGTATATTATGAAATGTTTACCACAGTAAGTTTAATCAACATCCAGCTCATATAGATACCAAAGACAGGGCAAAAATGTTTTTTTCCTTGTGATGAGAACTCTTAGGATTCATTCTTAACAACTTTCAAACAGGCGATACAGCAGTGTCAACTATAGTCAACATATTGTACATTACATGATCAGTACTTATTTATTTTATAACTGGAAGTTTGTTCCTTTTGACCAAATTCATCCATGAAACTTCTTTTTAATCTTTGTGTGGGTAGGTTTAGAGTAGCCTTTACTCTAGGGCTAGTTTAGTTCCACTTCTAAGGTGGGACCATTCTGGGGTCTTTTAGGAATGCCGTAGGTATACCATGGGTACTTTTCATTCTGGATGGTCAAAATTCAAACACCTCTCAGTTCCGTGTGAGCTTACAGATTCTCTTTTTTGGTCTGATCTGGTTGAGTTTTACCTATACATGCAATCCTTATTATCAGTGACAGATGCAGTGGGAACAGTATGCAAATTTCTGAAACTCTTTTCTTTGCCTCACCACCTCCTCTGGTAATCTGCCTCACAAGTTCTAGCCACCTCTGTCTCCCCAAACTCCAGGGTGTCCTTAGCCCTGCAAGACCTTCATGCTCATCTTATGTTTTCTTTCTCTCAGGATACCTGCCCTGCACTCCCTATTATCCAGTGTCTGAAGAGGGTTATGTCTTTCACAGTTCTCAATTACTCCATCGTGACTGAAAGTGGAAGTCGTGAACTACTTTAAAATACTACAGTATACCTGGAGTTACTCAGCTGAATTTTTTAAATTTCACTCACTTTTCAGAGAACCTTCCCTTGTATTAACTACTCACATACATTGTCCCATTTTACTTCATTCTCTTTTTTCCTCTTTCAGTCAGTAGAAGGGAGTCTTGAATAGATAATGGAAACTATATATATAGTGAGCATTTTAATATTCTTTTTAAGATAATCCACTAAAAGATGTCACTTCCCTTTCCCCATTTTCCCCTTCTGTTCTTGGGCCCAGGTCCCAGCCTTACATTGATCATTTACGCAGGCTCACCCTCAAATCTCAAAACAACAAGGAGAACTGAAACATGAAGCTCCTGCCTAGCTGACATTTTGTCCTTTTAACTGTGTACTTGATCACTGTGTCCCTTTTAGGCCATGTCTAAATGGACAGGCTTTGCCCTGTTCAAGAGAAGGTTAAGCAGACAGTATCTGAAGGAGTAAACAGTCTTCTCTGGGTACTAGTTAGCCTTGGAGCTCCTGAACCTAATTGTTTCTTCTCCTCTTCTTCTGAGATGCAAATGTGTTTAGGTAGAGTGTGCAAAGTGCTAAAAATAGCTCAGCAAGACTTTGAACCTGGCTATTCAAAGAACACTGGGTGTATCTGCTTAGATTGTTTTGGACAGTTATCTATAATGAGTACCCTGCACAGTTGAGCTGAATTTGTGCAGTTGAAATTCATTGCTAAATTGAACACACCTCAAAAAGACATTTTAGAATGGGTCAAACCTGATTTGAGAAATTGAAGCTATAGATTATGTGTTTGAGAAGTAAAGTAATATTCTTTCCCACCTTTTTAACCTTTTGCTCATCTTTTGTGCAGGGCTTATTTTTTTCAGTATCAGGGCTGAGCTTAAGCAGTCTGCCCCTCAGGTGATAGGACCTGACAGAGCCTAAGCTGTCAGTGCCAGAGTCCCAGACCTGTCAGAGCTAATGGCCCTCCCAGTGGCTGCCATCTCAGGGGCCCTACTACACTGGTGGAAAATTTTGCACTCAGAAGTAACCGACACAGTAATGTAAAGTGGAGGAGATGGTGGACAAAATAAAAGAGATCTTGCATTCGTTAATTTTCCCTGTTTTAAAAGGCGTGACACTCTTTCAGCCGAGCCACTCATTCACTGGTCAGTTTTGCAGCTGATTCCAAACCACACTAAGCACTGCTGGCTCCACCCTGTATGTGCTTATATCTGTGGGTATGTCCTTCCAAGGTGGTTTATCTTGAGTCCCCATTGTGCTTGTTAGCTCCTTAAAGGCAGGACTTGGCTCTGAGGGCTTTAGAAGCCTATCAGAATGCTGGGTGTACTGTGATGGCCTAACTCTAATCTTATTGTGTGACCTTGATGAGAAATTCCTTTCCTTTTTGGTTGGGCCTGAGTGTTACTAAATTAGTCCACAAGCATGTTGAATGTTTACTGTTTCTTAGGACTCTGTTAGGCGTTGTGGAAAATCTATAATGTAACACTGGGTCTCTTTCTTCGGGGGGCTGAGAATCTAGCTGTGACACAGTCTCAGTAAGGAAATCAGTGGTAGTAGTGTGTTTGTTTCTCCAGGAGAGGACCTGCCACTCTGCCTGTCTACACACATTCTTTCCTCCACAGGAAATCCCTCTTTGGGAAGGCTATGGAAGACACATCTGTTCCAGAAAGTGAGGGAGGGGAAAGTTTGCTAATTTATGGCAAGGCTTGGAATTTCAGGTTCCAAAAAGCAGTTATTTCTAATATTATACTATATGTTATGGGGTGCCTGGGTGGCAGTTGAACATTTGCCTTCGGCTCGGGCCATGAGCCCAGGGTCCTGGGATTGAGCCCCATGTCAGGCTCGAGCCTGCTTTTCCCTCTGCTGTGCTCTCTTAAATAAAATAAAATCTTAAAAAAAAAAAAAAAAGTGAAAGATTGTTAGAAAAAAATACACTATATGTTAATTAATTGGATTTAAATTTAAAAAAAAAACAAAAAGCAGTTATTCATGGAGTTATATTAAAATGAAAGAGAATCCTAATAATGTAAAGCACTGTGTGTGTCAAGTAGTATGATTGGCACTTTATATCTGTTGCCTTATCTAATCCTCACAACCACTTCTCTATGAAGAACATTATTATAATCCTCATTTTACAGATGAGGAAACTGAGGCTCACCCAGGCTAACCTGCTAGTAAGTGGTGGAGCTAGGATGAGTTCAGGCAGGCTGACTCTAGAGCCGTACTCTTTTTTTTTTTTTTAATTCCAGTATAATTAACATACAGTGTTATTTTAGTTTCAGTTGTACACTATAGTGATTCAACAATTCCATGCATTACTCAGTGCTCATCAAGATAAATGTCCTCTAGGGCGCCTGGGTGGCTCAGTCGGTTGGGCATCTGTCTTCAGCTCAGGTCATGATCCTGGAGTCCTAGGATCGAGTCTTGCATTGGGCTCGCCACTCAGTGGGGAGTCTGCTTCTCCCTTTGACTCTCCCCGTCTCCTGCTTTCTCTCTCTCGCACTCTCGTCTCTCAAATAAATGAATAAAATCTTATAAAAAAAAAAGATAATTGTCCTCTTAATCCCCTTCTATCTCACCCATCCCCGACCACCTCTGCTCCAGCAACCACCAGTTTGTTCTCTCTAGTGAGGAGTCTGTTTTTTGGTTTGTCTCTCTTTTTTCCTTTAATCGTTTTTTTCTTGTGTTTCTTAAATTCCACATGAGAGTGAAATACAGCCATACTTCTGACTATGTTCTTTTGAAAATTAGTAGCTATTGGTTGAAACTCTTTTTCAGGGCCCAAGTACAACTAGACCCAGTAGTGATCCATCAAGGTCTTTACTTGGAGAACATCTTTGCAGTGCTTCTTGTTTAGCCAATTATGAACTTGGAAGAATAAATGTGGATTAGGGAGGAGGAGGAATTGTCTTTTTGCTTCTTTATCACCCGAATTGCGCTTCCATGCAGTCCAGCGCCGCACCAGTTACCTGTGGGATTGCCACTGAGAGGCTGTCCTTACACTGGTGAAATTGCAAGGTTAGGGACAGCCCTTTATTGCTTCTGGGAGAAGAGAGGCTTGTTCCTCATTGGGAGACACATCACCAGTTCTGGGGAAGGTCTGGTTTGGGAAGAGTAGAGGAAAGATGGGTGGCTACACAGATTAGGTCCTTTCAGAGAAAAAGGAAGGATCAGACCTGCAATTTCTCTTCAGTCTCTTGCCAGAATTTACAGAGCATTTCAGCCTTATAACAGATTCAGAGAAGGGAGCTAGGCAGTGCCTTGAGTAGGTCATTCTCATTTTTAGAGGAAAGGGTATCTTCCTTTGAGCTTCAGGAAGTTTACTGGGTAGAAGGAAAATGTTTTCAGACTTCCTGGCTGACTTAGTGTGTTCTTCCAGGGACAATGAGAGGAAGATCTCAGTCTGCATTTACCATAAAAACTGCCTGCAACTACTTGGCCACTCCTCTACCCTCTAGCAATCCATTTGCCACTGACTGTTGTTGAAGGCCTACTCTGCTCAGCACTATTTCTTTAGAGATAGGACATTATGCTACAGCAATGAACAGTTTAGACAGGTGGCATGGAGAGCAGACCTTTTTAGTCCAATCTTTTTGGTTCTCTGGGCACCAGGATAGGTTTGTCCCAAAGGTGGAACCATTGCAAGGGATTAATTTCATTTCCCAACAACTTGCCATGGACCAAATTCTTTCATTATTTCTCTGTCATCAGCTCGTAGAATAAGCAGTACCTGGTCAGCTCTCTCAAACCCTGAGAGAGAGAAGCAAAGGCAATATGCAGAGTTACACCTGGTGATGTTCTTGTTTGTGGTTTCAGAGCCTGATCTCTCAAGCTGTCTTTTCCCACCTTATGGAAAAAAAATAGAGCCAAAAAAATCGTAGTCTCTAACTAGTGAATAAACATCTGAAATAGAGCAAATAGCCAGAGTCCAGTGGGAGAGATAGATGGAGATTATCATGAAAATCCTCTAAAAAGCCTTTATCATCTTTCCTCCTTACAATTACTCTATCTGTTTCAAATCATCCAGAGATTAATTTTTCTATGATAGGGGTTTGGCAGGGTAAAAGCAGAAGCGCATGGAAGTGGGAATGGAGTAGTTACAGTCTCTTTCAGAGAATGGAAAATTGGCCTTGAGGTATGAGCATTCATTGTAGAATGTATTTAGGGGCCCCTGGGTGGCTCAGTCGGTGAATCCTGGGACTCTTGATCTCGGAGTCATGAGTTTGAGCCCTATGTTGGCCATAGAGCTTACTTTAAAAAGAGGGGGAGGGGTCACATTGTAGAAGGTCTTCATTGAATCTTTTTTTTTTTTTTTTTTAAGATTTTATTTAGGGGCGCCTGGGTGGCTCAGTTGGTTAAGCGACTGCCTTCGGCTCAGGTCATGATCTCAGGGTCCTGGGGTCGAGCCCTACATTGGGCTCCCTGCTCAGCGGGAAGCCTGCTTCTCTCTTTCCCACTTCCTCTGCTTGTGTTCCCTCTCTCGCTGTCTCTCTCTCTGTCAAATAAATAAATAAAAATTATTGGGAAAAAAAAAGATTTTATATTTTTATTTGAGAGACAGCAAGCATGAGTAGGGGGAGGGGGACCGGGAGAGGGAGAAGCAGACTCCCCGCTGAGCAGGGAGCCCAACACGGACTCTATCCCAGGACCCTGAAATCATGACCTGAGCCAAAGGCAGACGCTTAACCGACTGAGCCACCTAGTTGCCCCTCATTGAATCTTTTTAACACCCCGAGCGAGTCCCAAGCCTGGAGACCACCTGATGGCTGCAGCCAAAGAAGCCCATGAAAGATTAAAGACCTTTGTACTTCAAGCTTCTAAATGAGTACTAAATAATTAAAATAGCAACCCAGGGGCGCCTGGGTGGTGCAGTCTGTTGAGTGTCCGACTCTTAGTTTCGGCTCAGATCATGATTCTCAGGGTCCTGAGAGTGAGCCCTGTGTGGGCTCCATGCTCAGTGCAGTCTGCTTGAGAGTCTCTCTCCTTCTCCCTCTGCCCCTCATGCTTGTGTTCTCTCTCTCTCTTTCTAAAATAAAAATAAAAATAGTAAAAATAAAATAGCAACCCAAACTAGATTTTGCTGATAATGAGTTTGGAGTGGTCTGTACAGTTTTGGTGGTAGTTGATACCAACTACAGCAGGGCTGAGCAGGATCTTCAGCTGCTATTGGTGGAAACTGACAAGTCCTGGAGCCCTGAGGGACCTGGTAGTAATGAAAACTTAAGCATCAAACCAGGCTTTCACCAGATTACCTTTCCAGCTCTCTACAGATCATGCTTCCCACTTCTTAGGAGTGAGTTTGAATTCCTTGAATGTTTGTTCTCTGAAAAATTAAGCTTAGCCTGTAAACTAAGGAATGTGCCCCAGGTTAAACTAGCTTGCCAATATAGGAAGAGCACTGGATTGGGAGTCAGAAGACTCTCTTGTCTAATTCCAGCTTTGTGTTTTTGGGTACTTTAAAATCTTCCTGGACATCTGTTTCTTCAACTGTGAAATGAGAGCCATGGATTAGGTAGGTGATTTCAAAGGTTCCTTCCAGAACTATTATTTCTATGGTTCTGTCCCCATAGTAACACTTTGGCAAAAAGAGATATGGTTGCCTTCCATATCACTCTCCTTATATATTAGTGAGAGCTCCAGACCTTCCTGGCCACCATTTCACCACCTCATTCATCTTATTTGAATGCATCAAGTATTTCCTATTTCCAGTTCTCTTTTTGTTTCAATCTCATTCGCCGTCATTCATTGGCACCTTCTGTTGGCTAGATCTTATGATTTATATTTTTATGTTTATTTCATGTATTATCTCTAATCTTCATAATATTATTAAAAAATTGTATGATGACTGTTTTACTGATACAAAAACTAAAGCTTAGACAGGTCAAGGTCATAAAAGTGCTAGATGATGCTGCCAAGATATGAACCCAGGTTTCTCTAACTCTGTAGCCTCTTTCTATTACATCCCACTGCAATCTTGATAGATTCCATGTTTATTTCCTCTTCTATAAGAAGTTTCTATTGCCATCTTGTGCTTTCATCCTCATTTGGCCGCCTGTCTTCTAGGGAAAGCCGTATATGTTGCCCTGGCTGGACGTGGGCTGGTGGCAGCCTTATATACTCTCCCCAGATAGGTTATACTGTAGATGTCAGTTCAGATTGAGAAGGTAATGAACCTAAGTTTGCTGTCATGTCACATCCTATTACATATTTGTCTGCTAATTCTCCTTCTGGGAATTCAGTACACCAGAGATTTGAGACTAAGCAGTTTTTTAGGGACAAGGCATAGACCTCTGACATCAAGATTGGATGGCCATTTGCCAGGAACTTTTCCATTGGTGATTCTCCTTTGCTGCTATCTTTAGGCTAGAAGTTACTTCCCATTTCAAAGGCTCTGCTAAAAAAAATAAAATAAAAAATGGGGCACTGTGGGTCTGTGGGTAATGCCTGTGGGTAATGCCTATCGTATGTGCTTGGGGAAAGGTGTGTGTGTCTGAAACCTCAGCAATTTTGAACTAACTTTTTTTTTAAATAACAAAACAAACTTTGTGCCCTGGGATCTCTCTCCCTCCTGATCCTGACATGGCCAGGAGCTTGACAACCTGTATTATGCAAAACTGGCCTTTATGGGCAGTTTTTCTTTAACCTGTATCCTCTTGCATTACACCAAGATTGTTAAGCAGTGGGTACTGGACACTCTTTGACTTCTTGCTAATGCATTGCCAGTTACACTCAGGATAGTGGGGTCATTATGGAAGCCTGCTTTCATATTGAATAGAGAAATTAGGTTTCTTCTTTACTAGAATCTGAATGAAGATGTGCAAGGCCCTGTCTCCTGGCTTATGGTTAGAACTATCTGGAGATACCAGAAAGAACTTTTCATTGTAAAATTAGTAACCATTTACTGACTATTCCTTATGTGCCAGACATTGGACCATCATCTCATATCATCCTTATATTGGCTTTATAAGCTTACAGTATAGGTGGTGTTATCCCCATTTTACAGATAAGAGAACTGAGGCTCAAAGAGATTAAGTAATGTGTATAAGTTTACAGAGCTCACTAGTGGTTGATATGGAACCAAAATTTATGTCTCTCTGACCTTAAAGCCTATGTCAGGCCCTTCTCTAGAGACCTCAGGAGGGGTTTAGGTCCCTACCCCACTCCCAGTTTGTTCTTCCCTCACCTGAGGCAGAGTGTTTCAAGGCAAAGAAGAGGGCATATGATCTTTGAAACTGAGGCCATTTGTGTCTTCCACTTAAATCCAGAAGATGTTCCTTTGTGGTGAAGAAATATTTATACACATAGGTTCTTTGGCTTAGTTTGAAATAGGTAAGTACTTCCTGGGCTGTGAAGACAGTTCCTCTTGAGTCCCCGGAGCTGTCCAGGTAGCTGTGCAGCCATTGGGATGATAATGTTTTTATCAGTTGTATGTTACTTTCAGGAATCAAAACGTTTATTCCCATGTCCTTTTAGGAAGGTGACTTCAAATTCCATTTTATAGGGATGCCTGAGTGGCTGAGTCGGTTGAGTGTCTGCCTTCAGCTCAGGTCATGATCCCGGAGTCCCGGGATCAAGTCCTGTATCAGACTCCCTGCTCAGCCTGCTTCTCCTTCTGCCCCTCACCCCACTCATGCTCTCTCTTTCTCTCTCAAATAAATAAATAAAAATCTAAAAAAGAAAATCCATTTTATAGAGAGAGACAGGCTGAGGCTCAAAGAGGTTAAGTAAATTGTCTGAGATCTGTAGTAAGAGTGGTATGTGCTATGGTGAGCGCTGTGAATTTGTAAGACTGATGAATCACAGACCTGTACCCACATACATTATATGTTAATAAAAAAGAAAAGAGTGGGATTCCCAATTAAGTTCTCTTTCTTAATATTAGGTCCTTTGCCAGGATCCAGGCTTCTGTCTACTGAGGGCCATATGTGGGGGTGTGAGGACTCCTTAGAGAGCCTATGGCTTGTTGATGTTTTTCTGCTTTTGGAGCTGCCTTGAGCTGAGGTGGTTCTAGGAAGCCCATAAGCCCAACAACCTGATGACAGAAGGTGGGCTTGCACTTGGGAGATAGAAGCCAGAGACTGCAAACTGTGGTAAAACCTAAGATACAGGCACTCTGGGAGATTGCCTTCTGCCTGAGTACTGCCCTTTGCCATGTCCCAGGCCAATGTGGAATGTGAAGCCCAAATGGGTTATGTTCCTAGAGTCTGAAGCTACAGAAAGCAAAGTCCTAGAATAGGAAGGTAGCCCTACTGCTCCAGAGTCCCAAGTGGGCTAGGGCCCAGACCTGAACTTAGAATATCTTGTTCTCCTGGGAATTTAAGAGAGGTGAGTAGGGTGGGAGATGGAAGAGGCTGAGTGAACTGAAGGGCAGCTTACCTGTGGGTAAAAAAAGAAGAAAGGAAGTAAGACCTGGATAAGAGGAGAGCTGAGATCATGCACTAAGTCCAGCCAGGCCTCTGGTTTCCTTCCAAGGAACTGATAGCTCAAGGACCTTCTCTGCTTTCACCTCCCTTAAAGAAACTGAACTAAATTCTTCTTTTTTTTTTTTTAAGATTTTATTTATTTATTTGACAGAGAGAGACACAGCGAGAGAGGGAACATAAGCAGGGGGAGTGGGAGAGGGAGAAGCAGGCTTCCTGCCGAGCAGGGAGCCCGATGCGGGGCTCCATCCCAGGACCCTGGGATCATGACCTGAGCCGAAGGCAGGCGCTTAACAACTGAGCCACCCAGGCGCCCCTGAACTAAATTCTTCTGACAAAAGCCAAATTTGTTGGGAAATGAAAAATCCCTGTTCTGAGTGAGATCTTAGACCTTCCACTTGGCCGTGGCAAGAGGAGAAAGCCCAGGTGATCGGGGCAGCATGGCCTGAGGCCTGAGGCTCTCAGGATGTAGCGTCTCTCCTTTTTTTTTTTTTTAAAGATTCCGCCCATTTATTTGACAAGAGAGACATAGCGAGAGAGGGAACACAAGCAGGGGGAGTGGGAGAGGGAGAAGCAGGCTTCCCGCTGAGCAGGGAGCCCGATGCGGGGCCTCGATCCCAGGACCCCGGGACCATGACCCGAGCCGAAGGCAGATGCGTGACGACTGAGCCACCCAGGTGCCCCAGGATGTAGCATCTCTTGACATGCTGCACCTTCTTCTCAGGATTGGCTTTAGCGTGGTATTTGTCTTAACCTGATATCCCTTAGGGAAGACTGAGCCCAGGATGCTGGGTCATAGGCATTGCTGAGGCTGCCCAGAGTTCAGGGTTAGGGAATGCATGTATTATTCTGTTCTGTCTGGTTCCTAGGGGCCGGTTCCATCTTGGAGGAATTTTGCTTTTTTCAGGGTTTGAGACATTCACTTCTGGGCCAAGACCTTGGCTATAGATATTTCAGCTGCAAGCACAGCCCACATGCATGAAAGGGCTGGATTACTTTGTGGGTGACTGCCATTGCTGAGTACTGGTCCTCCTGCTGACAGAGCTGACAAATGGAATTAGAAGCAAAGGAGCCAGCCGATAATAGGGTCTGTGGGACATAGCCAGGCAGAGGGACCTTCAGGAGCTGAGTGTCTGGAGGAAAGGAGACTGAGCGTGGAGCCTAGGCCAGACCTTTGCCCTAGCTGTCCCTTCCCCCCCCCAAACTTGAGGACACAGCCTTCCCTGTGTTCACCATCATTACTCTCCCCTCAGAAATTCTTGGCAGGCAGAAGTGTTTGCTACCAAGAGAAGTATGTCCTGGCACAAGACTGAATTGGTGAGAACAGCCTAGAGGTACTTTGTGCCCCTCAGGAGGCCATCTTCAATCCCTCTGACCAGTCCTGACTCTAGCTTATTCTCTTCACCCCTACCTTCTGTTAGAATTAAGCCTCACAATGGGACTCCTGAGTGGCTCAGTCGGTTGAGTGTCTGCCTTCAGCTCAGGTCATGATCCCAGGGTCCTGGGATCGAGTCCTGCATTGGGCTCCCTGCTCAGCGGGAAGCCTGCTTCTCCTTCTGCCTGCCACTCCCCCTGCTCGTGCTCTCTCTCTCTCCCTCTGGCAAATAAATAAATAAAATCTTTAAAAAAAAAAAAAAAGAATTAAGCCTCACTCATTCCTCCCAAGTTCCTTCCTGAGCTGGGAGCTCTCCATGACGTCATAGACTTCGCTCCCTAGTCAGATCAAGTTACAAAATAGCTAGCACCCAGATTACCACAGTGAACAGTCTTTCCCTCTCCTGGTCTCTCCTTTCTGCCCAGCTCACTTCTATATTGATGTAGTGCCTTTCCCCCTAAGTGTCCTTGCCTTTAATTCATGGTCTTAACAACTGAAGTCACATCAGAACTTCCTTTTGGAACCACAGAGATCCAAGGTTCCTGGAGTCAGTGGAGGTCTGAATCCACCCCCCATAGAAAGTTAGAGAAAGGGGAGAGACCCCTCATCAGAACAAAAGATGCAGTCAGCTCTAGCGTAGTCAAGAAAGTGTCCCCTACATCCCAAGGCTGGAAGGCCCAAAAGTTCGATCCAGGCAATGGATGGGAAGAGTTGGCATGGAGAGATGAAAACAAGTGGCAGATGGTGCTGAGGAACATCCCGGGACTGAAGAAATGTGGTTCCCAGAAAGGGAAAAAGGAGACATTGGCAAAGTCTTACTCAGCAACTGTGACAACCTGGCCAAAGAAAGCTGCAAGATATGGCTGAGAACACATTTATGGTATCAGGATGCTGCTGAGCTCAGACACTCACTGTTCTGTCACTTCTTCTCGTGCTCTTTTACCATAGCCAGAGTAAACAGCCTTGGTGGCCAGGAGGGATGGGTCAGGAAAAGCCAGGAATAGAAGAGATTAGAAAATGGTCCCAGAGGGTGCCTGGGTGGCTCAGTTGGTTAAACCTCTGCCTTCGGCTCAGGTCATGATCCCAGGGTCCTGGGATCGAGCCCTACATTGGGCTCCCTGCTCAGAGGGAAGCCTGCTTCTCCCTCTCCCTCTGCTGTTCCCCCTGCTTGTGTGCTTGCTCGCTCTCTCTGTCAAATAAATAAGTAAAATCTTTTTTAAAAAAATGGTCCCAGAAACTTGAGGAATTGCTGAGGCCAGACTTTTTTCTGGGTGATAAGTAGTGAGCATAGTCTGTGGAGAGACTGAATCCAACCCCCAAGGGCAGCAGGAGGGGCGTGGGGCCCGAGTGACGTAGGGTTTGAATGGCCTAAGTCCTGCCTGGCCCTTGACCTCCCCCAGGTGCTCGAGGTAGTACGAGCCAACTATGACACGCTCACACTGAAGCTGCAGGATGGCCTGGACCAGTATGAGCGCTACTCGGAGCAGCACAAGGAAGCTGCCTTCTTCAAAGAGCTGGTGAGTCTGCCCTGCCTCCATCTCTGCCTATGTCTCTTGAGGGCCCTTTCCCAGCCAGTGGGTTATACTGTGCAGCGGGGCATCTAGGGAACAACCACAGTTTGCCAAAGGCTGATGAAGTAAGACTTGAGGGGTCTGCTGAGATTGGGTGTGGAACTTCTCTTCCAAAGCAGCCCAGGACCAGGCAGTGAGAGAAGATACTTCCCAGGGTACTGGTGCCAGGCGGGCAAGGGTGAGGGTTAGGGTTCTCTGAGGCAGCATTGCCCATCCATCTCTCTTCTGCAGCCGTGGAGACAGCCCTTGAACAGCTCCAGCTGGGCCTGGGGTTTGATGTGTGTTCCCAATGGCAGCTCTGGCTCATTACTCCTTATCCTGTCCTCCAAGCAACTAATGAGAATCATTGATTCTTCTCCTTATGCAACACTTCTTCCTAAATTCCTAACCGGCTTCTGGTCTGAGTGCCCTCCCAGTCTAGTTCTCCAGTCTTCACTCCCCATCCCCACCCCCCTTTCCAATCACTCAGCTGCCTGCAGCCCCCACCTGTGGCCACCTGGAGCCAGTGAGCATTTGCTCTGCCTCCTCCTCCACCCCCCAGTCAGCACTGCCACAGAACCCGGCTCTCCCTGTTGATGGTCTCTGTCGTGCCCTGTGCTCAGAGCTGCTCTCGGGGAAAAGCTAGACCTGCCTGTCTCAGTCCTGCCACTCCACCCGCCTGGTTGTAAATGAACATTGTGGCTGGGGGCTGAGACCAGGACACGCCACACCTCCTTCCCATAGCTCAGCCCTCCCGCTGCTGGGGTAGAACGCGCCTCCTTCCCCTGCCGTGTTCGTGATGAAGGTGCGGGGTTGTAGATTATCTGTCTTGTACTAAACACAGTCCAGCTCTGACCCTGACGTGAGATTCCTGAGATTTTGGACTTGCCCGGGGTGAGGAAGATCTGCTCTGCAAGTGAGTGAGTTGGGAACAGGGGGAAGCCATTAATATAAAGAGAGCAGATTCGAGCATCTTTATGGGGTGCATGGCAAGTCTTTAAGTTGATGTGGGGGTTTTACTAGGGGTGCAGATTTCACAAAGAGAGTAGGACATTGGAGATGAAAAGACTGTGGAGGAGAGAGTTAGGGGAGCTCTGTCTCAGGCCCTTTGGTACTAGGCATGCCTGACTCAGTTCTCCTTATAGCTATACCTCTGACACAAGGGAGCAAAGAGGGTCTGGTCTGACTCGGAGCTAATGGCCTTGAGCTGCCTGCTGGTTGCCATGCTGCCCTTTCCTCTGCCTCCTGCCTAATGACTTCATTACATTTCCCACAGCTAAGCAGAAATTGGAGGAAAGCTCCCTGGTCTTTGAGGCCCAGGGTAGATACGCATGCTTTTTCTCCTTTTTCCCCCACTTTGTCTCTCATACACCATTCACTTCTGTTTCCCATGAACGATGCTCCTTCGAGAGTGCGATAGATTCCTCCTAGAACCCACTCAGAGTAGGAAGTCTGGCCCTTTGATTCCTTCTCCACAGGTCCTTTCCCCACTGATACGGGCAACCCTTCCTGCAAGGGTCTCAGTCTATGGGAAGAAAGCATGTGAGGGGAGCAGTGGGCACACAGCAGGGATATGCCCCAGTCTTTTCTCTAAAGCAGGGGGGCTTCTTTGTGGTATGGAAAGAGTGCTGGACTGGGAGTTAAACCTGGGTCCTGCTTCCAAGCCTGGGGCTCACAAGCTGTATGACCCGCTTCCGGTCATTGGCCTCCTTGGATCATACTCCTGCCATCTATGCCAGACAGGGGCTGCATCTCTAGGTGTTCTTTCCAACCCAGAAAAGTAGATAGAGTGAGAAGATCAGAAATGCATTCTCTGGCTTCATTTTCTCCTCCTCTATCAGACCACTGACCAGACCAGTCCCCCTCTGCATGGCCAAGGCAAAGACAAAGGCCTGAGCTCACCCTCCTTCCCTGTCTGTGCTTACCTCTACTTCTTCAGGTCAGATGCTCTTCTCACATCCACTAAAGTTTCTGTCTCTCAGCCCCTCTGCTTTCCTTCCACTTATACGTAACTGTTTGCTGATTTACCTGCAGAAATGATAGCTGTTAAGGTTCATCTCCTAAGAGAGAAACATGTAGCACTGCATCTTGGCTTTGTCCCTCAGGCACTGCCGTCTGTTGTGTGTAACCAACTCTCTCCTCTGTTTTCTCTCTGCCTATGCCCTCTCATCTTCCCCAACCCTTTCCCAGGTTCGATCCATTAGCACCAACGTCCGGAGAAACCTGGCCTTCCACACACTCAGCCAGGAAGTCCTGCTCAAGGAGTTCTCCACTATCTCCTGAGGCCACGCATATCTGAGCAGCTGCTGACTGCCCTTACCCATGAGGCTCCTGGGCTGCAGGGGGACTGAGGGGAGAGGGGCTGTCCCCAAGGTTGGAGAATAACACAGATACCGAGTTCTCTCGGTGAAGGCCGTGCTTCAGTGGAGCTTGGACAGCAGGGGCCAGGAGGGGCAAACCAGGGATGATCTTATTTGGGGAGGGTTTGGGTGGGCACAGGGAGAAGCCTTCAAGAATATGGGGACTTCCAGCATGGGCTCCCTGGATACCCCCTCACATTTCCAATTGAGATTACAAATTGTGGCTGCTGACTAATTTTCAGGGGCTGTTGGGGCAAGTCTTAGAATGATGCCAACATCCTGAGAGTCAGTGGTTCTCCAAGGCTTCTGAAAACAGATTCTCAAATGTAGATGGAGCCAGTTCTGCTTTCTTTGGGCCTGGGGCTGAGCTGGGCTTGAAATCTGTGTCCCCTGCCCCTGCAGGCACTCTGTCCAGTCGTTAGGACCCTTAGCTCAGCTCAAGGTAGGGTAGGAATGGAGGACCTTTTTTCTACTTTCTAAATCTGGGAGACTGGAGATTAGAATCTGCCCAATGCCCTGCTGTCCGGCCACCAATTTCTGGATCTGATTCCTGGCACCAGGAGTACCTGTGAGCTTCCCCTGCCTTCCAGCCCACTGATTGTCAGCACTATAGGGTCACAACCTTAGCTTCTAATTTTCAGTCTGGTTTAAACTGTCTTTAGGGTGTGTGTGTGAAATAAACATTGACAGGTTTTCTGGAGCCCTCAGGTGCCTACTTTGCTGGTTCCCTTTCCAGCAGCCTCCCCACCTTCCCAATCACCTTCTCCTCTGGGAGCCTCTCCTGCCTCTGCTGAGCTCCCCTCCACTGTTCCGCCCCCTCACCCGGCTGTTGTTTACAGCCAGCCTGCCTAAGAATTTCCTCTGGGGAGGAATCTGTTCCTGCTGTGGTCTGGTGCCTGGAAGGGAGAGAACCTGCTGGGGGCAGGGTGCCCTCCATCTGAAAGGGGCCAGGTGAGCATCATGGAGAGGCCATTCGGTCTACCCATATTCAGGGTGGGGCCACAGGCGAGTCTTCTGGCCTTTGGGAAGTTGGCCCATGATTCCTCCTCTGGACAGCCTCCATTGGACTACTGTAGGCTTTCCCTACCCCTTGGCTGCTTTCAAAGTAGCTGCTCTGAGATTCCCCCCCCTTCTAAAGCACTTTCTAAAGTCCTTAGGCTGGCAGGGAACAAGCAGCACAAGAAGACTCTGGGAGTAAGTGCAGGAAACCAGCAGTGAGAGCAGGTCTGGGACCTCCCTGACTGCTATTCCTACTTAGCTTCAAATCGCTTTAGGATACTTGCCTTCCCTGCGAACCGGAGTTGTGGCTCCAACATGGAGCAGATATGCACGAGTTCCAGAGAACCCACCAGCACGCTGCCGTACATAGATGCAGATTTCTGAGAGATCAGGGGCTGAGTCATCTGATCGCTAGATGGCGTAGCTCAGCCTGGGGCATTTAGTGTTCTCCACAGTTATAAACCCCGGAGGAGCTGGAGCTGGAAGCTGGTGGCAAGTTGAAGTTATTAAAAATTGATTTGTACGGGACGGTCTTTTTAGTGTCTTTTGTTCGTTTGCTTTTCTTCATCTCTGTTACTCTGACCTCATTTCTCAAAGACAGAGTTAAGGTAATCTCCCAGGTGCTGGTCCCATCTGCCTAGGGGACCCCTGCCTACTCTCACTCTCCTCCTAAGTCTCCTGGCCCTAGTGGAAGCCAGTTAGGTTCAGAGAGGTATAGCCTCCCTTGCCTTTGCTGCTTATGGTTTCCTTTCCTATGAAATGAACAAGGACATGAAACAGGCAAAGGACTCCTTGCCCTCCATTGTTAAAGTCCATCTCTTGGCCCATTTACATATATCTGTTCTAAGAACTCTGAACAGGAACCCCATCATCATCTAGAATTCGCCCCCTAAAGGGGCTGCCCATGCTCTGTCCATGCCCCAATGTCTATGCCAGGTCTGTGGAGAACCCTCCAGAGCCAGGGGAGAGCCAGGAGCAGGGCATTGCTCCCAGAGAGAATCCTTTTAGCTTGTCCCCGTCTCATGCCTGAACTCCTACCACAATTCCTGCTGAGTTAATTGAATCAAGTGCTTGGAAATTAAATCCAATTGAAGACATTAAATGTGCTGGGGTCACTTTAGCTGAAGCTTTCAGTCTCAGCAGGTCACTCCTCCAGAGGAGCAGTTGGGCAGGCAAGAGGATCACATGGGACATTGCCACCACATCATCCAGACCCACCAGACACTGTCCACCCCCCACACACCTTCCTTCTGGCGGGTTGGGGGCTCTTGTTCTAGTAGTCCAGTGAAGAGCCTGGGGAAGGTCAGACAAGTAGGCTCAGTCACTCAATAGCCATTCCTGGGAGAGCTGGAGGCAGCCCAGCTCAGTGATAGCCCTTGGCTTCAGAAAAGGAGCTAATCCAGGGGAAGGGGGCCTCATAACAAAAGCATTTCTTACCACTCTGTATCCTCACCTGGATCCCCCACACCATTCAGTGACTCCCCAAATCTTCTGGAAAACAGAAGGAATCTAGGACAGGGCAGGTCACAAGAGAGAAGGGCAGGAAAGTTGAAAGGGAAAAAGGAACAAAAGAATAAAGTCTTGAAAAACACCTGGTTCACTCTTTTCCTTTTCTTCCTGGTGGGCCAATGGGGGTCATTAGATCAGGGAAGAAGGTACCATCAGAGTGAATGTAGCCCAGGGACGGGTCTTGCAGTGGCTGAGAGTTGGAGTCTTTCTGAGAGAAGAGAAAACTGTAGTCCACTGGCCTGAGATGAGCCTGTTAGAGGCTGGGCTGATCTTTGCTCTGCATCCCTAACCCCCTCCTAGCAGGGTGGACACTGGCGGGGCGCCACAGAGACCCATACATGGGAGGAGAACAATAGAGAAGATAGGGGTTGACATGGAGACTGACCTGAACAGGACACACAGACTTACCCTGGCTGGTGCTGATGGTGGGAGAAGGAGTGCCTTAAGAGTTGGGGTGGGGGGGGGCACGATTTCCTCACAGTGGGTCTTTTCTGGCCCTGCTCCCTCCTCCACCGCCAGGACCCATGGCTTCAGGTTTAGGGGGTAGTGTTGCTGGAGAACCAGTCTCCCTCCCCGCACTTCCCAGCTCACCCTTTCACCGGGTTCCTCCCCCGAGCTGCAAAGAGGAGGGGGCGGGGGGTAGGGGGAGCCAATCCCGGCAGCGCCAAAGGGGGGAGGCGGCGGTGACAGCCGCGGGGAGGGGGCGGGAGGAGAGAGGCGGCTTGGCTCTGGCTCCGTGCTTAGCTCTGCTCTGCCTCCGGCTCTGCGCTCACCTACTGCCCAAGCCTCCGGCTTCTGCCCCAGGACCCCCGGCGGGACCCCAGTCCATCCCAGACTCAGCCCCAGCTCAGACAGCGTGCAACGCCGCCAGGGGGCGCCGTGTGAGCGCCCTATCTTGGCCACCCGGCGCCCCCTCCCACGGCCCAGGCGGGACGGGACGGGGGCGCCGGGGGCCATGCGGGGCCAAGGCCGAAAGGAGAGTTTGTCCGATTCCCGGGACCTGGACGGATCCTATGACCAGCTCACAGGTGAGTCAGGGGCTCAAGGGTCGCGGGAGGGAGTGTAGATTCCATCCCCCCAGACCCTTAAGCCTATCTGACCCTGGCCAGGCCCTTACTCACACTCTACCCTATTCCCAGGCACCCTCCAGGCTGTTCCGGGCGGCAGGACACCGGGGTTCAAAGCCTTGGGTCCCGTGGGGAGCGGGGGAGACAGGCGGGCAGGTGGGGAGAGGCAGCAGGTGTGGGCGTGTGTGACACAAAGCTAGGAGAGTGTCTGGAGTGGGAGGTGTTACGTGCGTGAGCGCCTGTCATTCTTTGTGTGTGTCTGTGTGTATATGTGTGTGCGCCTCCCTCAGCTGGTTGCCATGTGCCCTAGGCTTGGTGATAGGGTGAGTGTGATTTTGTTGGCTGTGCAATTGTATGATCTTGTCAGATGTTTGAGGTTGTGTAGGACTCTGTTGTACTAATGAAGTTGTTTTGACCATGTGTCTCTGTTCTATGTGCAACTCTGTGCTTTGATTGTGTGATTCTGTATGCAGTGGCATGTGACAATCAGAATGTGTCAGGGCTTCACTTTATGGGGGTATGTGTCTTTGTAAGACTTTAATGACTGTGGCCCTCCTGGGGCAAGCATTTGTTAAAGTAGATTGTATTGTTTTGTGATTGTGAGACTATGCAGATTATACTGGCGTTTCATGCTGATTGTGTACTTTTATGTGGCAATGTCTGCAGTGGGGTTCTGTGAGTGTCTGTGACTCGTCTTACCCTTGCTTCCTCTCTGGTTTCCTGGTGTAGAAGGGGGCCTTTACCGCACACCACTGCTTCCCTGTGTTTCCCACAAATAGCCCAGGTGGACTCAAGGAGGGACTCTAGTGTCTGCCCAGCCTGGCTCCCAGGAACAGCACCTGGCCCTTATGGGGAGGTTTTGGTTAGTGTTTGGGTCATCGCCCCCCGCCCCCAAGAAAGTACTCAGATATCATTCTTTCAACTGAAGCTCCTTTAACCCTCAACAACCCTCTCAGAACTTCATCCAATCTGAAGGAAAACACTCCCTCTTGCTTCCCCTCCAGACCCAGAGATAGAAGCTCTTGGCCTGGAAGGTGCCGTGTGACCTTCCCAAACTACTTTGCTGCCCAGGTGTGCTCTGTCTCCCACAGTATGGAGTACATCTGCGCCCTCACATATTCCTGGGTTTGGTAGGCAGACCTACGTGTTTGTGTGGGTGACTGTGTCACCTTGTATACATTTCCATGTGTGTTTTCTGTCTCATTGTGCAGCCTGCCCAGGAACTCCAACAATGAATGGGAGGAGGGAAACTGTCTCCTGTGTCTGAAACAAGTTGGGGAGGTCGGGGGAGCCCATGATCCTTGTCTGTCCTGAGGGGAGTGAGGTTAAGTCTCCAGGATGGGGAAGAGAACGAGGATCTAATTGAGACACTTGAGAAAGTGTCTCCCCTACTCATTGACCCTGGGAAAGTCCTAGTTCCTATGCTGAGACTCCCAGAAGGGAGAGCCCTTTGGCTCAAGCAGGCCCCAGATGTGACCTAGATGTGGTTCAAACTGTGACGGAATCCAAAGGTCCAGCTCTGCCTTGACCTGTGTTCTCACCAACCCAGGATCCTTGGGAGTTTAAGGCCCCAAGGCGCTCATGAGCACCACATTAGTCAGTGTTTGCTTCCTGCTTTAATTGATTCTCCCCTTTAGTGGAACCATCCCCTCCCCACTTGGCTATTTGAAACAGAGACTGGGTGAAGGTGGGGAAGGAAGTACTTGTACTGCAAGGTGCAGGAATGAGCTTTCTATTACTTTTGCTCTCTGGGTCTCACTTTTCTCATCTCTAAAATGGAGAATACTACGTCTTGCCTGTCTGCCTCCCAAGGGAAATAGGTCAAATGTTGACAAGTGTCAAGAATGGTGTTCATCATCAGCATCCCCACTGTAGATAGCTCCACACACGACTTGGAAAGTAGAAATAGCACTACCAGGAGCTCTCCTTTCGAAGGAGGGCTTATCTTACAGCAGGAGACAATTGTGGTTGGGACTCCCCCTGATAAGGCGATAAGGTGCTGGGTGCCCGGAGACGCCGGAGTTGAAGCCCGAAGGGGAGTCGTTGTCCGAGGTGCTGAAGAGCCTTCTGGACGGATGTACTGCCATGCCTTCCTAGTTCCCAAAGTTCTTTCCCTGTGCAGGCGGGATTCCTGTGATGGACATGGGGGTGGTCTTTGGCTTCCGTCATTCTGGTCCATTAGGTTGACAGGGAGGGAGTCCTTAAGTCATCAAGGCATCCTGGGTATACACCCGATCATTTTCCTCCCCCACTCCTCCAGACTCAAAGCTGGGGGAGATTTTTTTTTTTTTTGGTGGGGGGTGGGGAGAATCTGAGCCCCACCCCGCCCAGATCTACCCCCTCTGGTCTTCCAAGCCTGGTAGGGCTACTTGGAAGTATGGCGTGGTGGGAAAAAGCAGCGATCAGTGGCAGTCCTGTCCAAGCCGGAAGCTTGGGGAAGATGAGGAGAGAGTTGGGATCTGGCTGGCCAAGGCCTGAACTCGGGTCCCTCTGCTCGTAAATATCGTTTCCCCAGTCTAGGGCGCCCCCATGTGGTCTTAGAGCAGCCATGCTTACGGAGCTGATTGCAAATGGGGATGTCGCCTCCAAATCAAGGGGCAAAATTTGCATGGAGTTTGGAGGTGACTCTCACCTAAATCATAAATGTAGGATTTTTAGCCAAAAATACAGGATCCCAGTCGGAGGAGTGGAACTATGTCTCTCCTGTAGGCTGTCCCGGCAGTTTGAAGCCGTCAGTGGGTCCTGAAAGGGTTTACTTTGGGTACAGCCTGATAAGAGTCCTGGAAAGGGTCGGGGCTGGGACTGAGGGGAGGAGAGCTTTTCCTTCATGCATTTGGCTGGCAGTCAGCATATGATGGGAGAATGTGAACCCACTGGAGCAAGACAGAGGGACACAAAACCGAAAGTTATGAGAGAAAGGGATTTGGAGCAGCCTCTTTTGCCACCCCACTACAATGTGCAGCTCCTCCTCCTTCCTCTTGCTCTCTCCCATTGGTTTAGGAAGTATGGAAGTGTGGGACGTTGCCATGACAACTATGTCCTCTTACCCCCCATGGCTTCTCCATGCCAAATTGGGAGGAGGAGGTGTGCGACAGGCAGAGAAGGAAGGGCTGAAGCGGGGCAATAAAGAGTAAGGTTCATTATCCCCTCCGCCAGCTCCTTTTTCACAACCCGTGGGTGCCTCCCCTCCCCACTAGAAAATCCAGAAAACATTCCCAAAGAAGGCTGTGAGAGAGTCCGCCCTCCCCTCCCCCACCCCGCCCAGTCTAGGAACTTTGAGGACGGGTGCTTCAGATGACGGGGCCAGGGTGCGTTTTCCCCCTTGCAGCCCAGAGGAGAGAGCGAGCGGAAGATTCTGGTCCTGCCGGTCCGGCCCTCCCGCGCCGCCCACGCAGGGCCCACTGGAGTGGGGGCGGAGACCCGACCTCCCCGGGCCTTGGGGGCGGAGCTTCGCCAGTGTGCTCTCCGCAGAACCATGAACCGATGCCCCCGCAGGTGCCGGAGCCCATTAGGGCAGGCAGCGAGATCCCTCTACCAGCTGGTGACTGGGTCGCTGTCGCCAGGTATGAGGAAGGGAGGAAGGGGCTGGACCCTTCAAAAAGTGAGTGAAGTGGGATAAGAACCTTACAGAGGTGGGGAGGGGAAGGGCCCCTCACAGAGATGGAGGGAGCAGGATCCCTCAAAGGAAAGGGTTTAAAGGGTAAGCTCCCTGACAGAGTGGAACTAGGGATAGGGTTTCTTATAGTGAAGGTGGAGGATAGGGGTCTTCAAAGAGGAGAGGATAGGGGGCATCATGGTCCCTCAAATGGTGGAGGAGGAGGCAGGGCTTCTGACTGAGGATAGAGGAGGGGGCCTTAAGCAGGTGGATGTAAGGGGTGAGGCCCCTTGCAGAGATAAAAGGAGGAAGCTTGCAGCAGAACAGGGAAAAGGCACAACCCTTTACTAAATTGCTTAGTTTAATGGGATCTTAAGATGACTGGGGTCAGTGTCCAGAAGGGAAAAATCCTGAGGTGGGACAGGACCAACATAAACTCAGCTAGTGAGTTCATGAATGATGGGATGAATAGACTTGCGTGGCATAAGGATTGTATGTCACCATTTTGTCTATCTCTGGGAGTCTGTACGAACAGGGTTATACATCACTCAGGTTGTAATCACTGGGTCTGTGCATCCTGGGGGTTGCATATCTTTGGGATTCTGTGACACTGAAACTGCATGTACCTGGGGTTCTATGCTTTAGAGTTGGGTTGAGGGTTCCTGAGTCACACTAAGTGAGTTGTGTAGTCTTCACAAGATTGTACCTTGGTGTGGGATGTGTCGAATTTATGACATGTGGATTGTGGATATCATATCATGGTACTGCTGAAATTTACGCACACCTCCACCTGGGTTTCCTTAGGGCAGCCTGGGCAAGGCCCACAGAACCTAGCATCACCTCTCCGCCGGGAGAGACCAAAACCACCTAGCCCCATGGCATTCTGGGATCTGTAGTTCTCTGGCTCTCTCCGTGGTAACCTCTTGAGCCTCTGGAGGCCTCTCCTTGCCATGTGTCCCCAGAAGGAGGGGAGTTGGGGCTGAGCTAGAGCCATGCTTAGCAGTCTCTTGGGGCGCATGCGTCCCTCAAGCCCCCCCCTGCTTGGACCTGTCTCCAGTGACAGATGGCTGGAGCCCAGCAGGGCCAGCTCTCAATCATAACAGGAATGACTTCCAGGCCCCAAAATAGCCCCAAAGCCTAGGGAGTTCATTAATCACCTAATGCAGCTGGGGGCTGCCGTGTCTTCTGGCCTGGCTGGGGATGGAATGGGGCTGGGGAACTGAGAGAAGAGCTCTGGGGTCTTCACTGGCTGGGGTCTTCACTGAGGGGTCAAGGACTGATGAAAGTGGTACAGCTACATAGGGTGGGTCCCCTCATAAGGCAGTATTATTCCAGGTTTGAACTGTGAGAGATAAACAACTAAATGTTAGGAGTATCTCTGCAGTGAGATTTGAGGGGCCTAAGGAGGGCCCACCTAATGCTTCAAGATAGTGTTCCCTTGAGCCCTCACTCTGCCTGAAGTGCTTCCATTAAGACTTCATTCCCTTGGGTGAAGAGCTAAGTGACACAGGGATGCTTAAGGACAGATCTGGGCAAGTTTCTCTTTGGGCCCTAGGACTTGAAAGGTCTCTCAGTGGGGAGGAAGGAGAGTCTGGAAAACAACTCACTCTTTCACTTACAGACCTTCCCACCAGGGCCCTGGTTGATTAAGAACCCCGAGTCCCTGTGAGGCTGGGTCAAGATCTCTGAATGTTGAGGGTGAGGGTGAGAGACAGAAGAGGAGGGTCCAGGGACAGGGCAACAGTCTACAAGGCTGTCAATCTCTCTATCTGTGAATCAGCAGCAGAGAACCAGAAGATGTGACTGTGCTGCCTCTTTCGTTCCAGATAGTCTGGCTTGGCATTCAAGGCTCTATGGAATCTGAGCCATTTTGGTCTTATCACTTACGGCTCTCCCAACACAAACTAAGCTACAGTCATCCAAGGTTCCTTGACCCCACACACATTGGAAGGACAGGCTGGCAGATCTTTGGTCCTGGTTTAAGTCTTGATCCATCCTTCTCCATCTGTGCTATCTTGGGAAAATCACTTCCCTGAGCCTCAATTCTTTCGTCTGCAAAATTGGTATACTACTACTCACTCTGACCATGTCAGCTGTAAACACAGGAGTAATAGACCCTACCTCTCAGTTTATTATGAGGACTAAGTGAGATGATATATGTAAAGTGTCCAGGACACAAAATGTGCTCAATAAATGTGGACCCCTTTGTTAAGGTAGACTGTTGACATTTAGCCATCTTTTAAGAACCAGCTCAAGAAATACCCTCTCCAAGTTTTCCCTGGCCTCCCAGTTAGAGAGCTTTTACAGTTAAATGAGCTTTTATAGCTCATTTTATGGCCTGCCTAGAACAGTTCCTACCACATAGTAGGCACATAACAAATATTTTTTGAATGAATAGAAGCCTTATAGTTCTCTCAGTGGGCTGTCTCTCCCTACCCAGTGGAAGCCAGAACCCTGTTTAGTTCACCTTTGTTCCACAGAGCCTGGCATTCAGTTTATATAAGTCCAATTTTTAAACATCTTTGCCCTTTAGGACCTTGGAATCTAGTTGAGGAAACAGGACTGATCCAGAAAGATCTGGGTTCAAATATGCATCCTCTCATCTTAGCTAGGTGACCTCAAGCAAGTCTCTTTATCTCTATGGACCTCGTTTACCTCATCAGTGAAATGGGCACAATACTATTCAGTCTACCTACCTCATAAGGTTGTCATGAGAAGCCATCAGGATAACAATGTTTGTGGAAATGCTTTGTTAATTAAGAGTTATAGAAATGTAAGGGGGAAGATGTTATGTTATTAATAATGTGCAAACACTTCACAGTTACTCTGTGCCAGGAGTTATTCTAACATCTTTCCATGTATTAATTCATTTACTCCTCCCAGCAACCATATGAGGTGGGAAACAGGCACACAGAGGTTAAGAACTTGCCCAGTTAATGGCAACTGACAAAACCAGGATTTGAATCCAGGGAATCTGGCCCTCTGGCCCACACTATTCCCTACCATGCTATGCTGCCTCCTTTTACTATTCCCACTTAATAACATTACAGAATTCAGTGCTAAGTTTTGAAGGCCCAACATTGAGTTCACTAGAAATTCAGGTAGTTGGGAGCCTGCTGAGGATTGGAGGTCCTGTCAGGTAAGAACTAGAGAACAGAAGGAGAACAGAAAGGAAGGCATTCATAGCAGGAGCAAAGGCACAGAGATAGCACCGAGTTTGACGTGTCTGGGGGACAGTGAGGAGGCCAAAGTGGCTGGAAAGAAAGGAATCTGCTGATGAGGGTAGGGGGAATTAAATGCCAGGTATGGAATTTGGACAGTGATAGGGAGATATTTGCTGGTTTCATCTGTAAATCTGTAACCTCTAAGGAGTGAGAAGCCAAAAGCAGTTCCTAGATTGACTTCTTCCTGGAGGAGGGGTGGAGGGGCAAGCAGAGGACCAAGCCAGCCTGTGGCATACCCTTCTTCCCATGCTTTCCACACTTTCCACAGATGTTGTGGCGTGGGGGATGAGGAAGGGGTAAAATAAGGTATGAGATGGACGCCTGACCCCCAGTGGTGGCCATGTAGAACTGCAGATCAGTGAACTTCAAATGAAGTCGTAGGGACAGTCCCACCCGGACTTTCACCCCACCGCTGGAGGTGAGACACACTCATCCCAGAGCTGGACAAGGGAGAGGGCTCCCTCTGGGGTCAGTCCCCCTAAACTGGGCCTCCTGAGTGGGCAAGCTGGCTAAGAAGGGAGCCAGTGTAGTGTGACAATTTAGAGCACAGGCTCAGGGTCAAACTGGGTTAAAACTGAGGCTCTGACTCTTACTGATCTTGGTGATTTTCTTAACTTCCTTTTGCCTTAGTCTTACCAGCTGTAATGTGGAGGTAATGGTACTTCCTTCATAGGTTTATTATGAAAATTAAATGTGATCATGTCTGGGGGCACCTGCAGGGCTCAGTTGGAAGAACATGTGACCCTTGGTCTCGGGGTTGTAGGTTCGAGCCCCACGTTGGGTGTAGGGATTACTTAAAAAATAAAATCTTAGAGGCGCCTGGGTGGCTCAGTCGTTAAGCATCTGCCTTCAGCTCAGGTCATGATCCCAGGGTCCTGGGGTCGAGCCCCACGTCGGGCTCCCTGCTCGGCGGAGAGCCTGCTTCTCCCTCTCCCTCTGCCTGCTGCTCTGCCTACTTGTGCTCTCTCTCTGTCAAATAAATAAATAAAATCTTAAATAAATAAATAAATAAAATTTTAAAAAATAAAATCTTTAAAAAAATGTGAGAGAAGGGCACGTGATGTAATGAGCATTGGGTGTTATATGCAACTGATGAATCACTAAATTCTACCCCTGAAACTAATAATACACTATATGTTAGCTAAATTGAATTTAAATTAAAAATTTAAAAAAACATGATCATGTCTGTAAGCACATAGCGTGTGTTACCTAGCACACAGTGTGTGCTCAGTCAGTGTTTGCCAGCACCGTAGTTCAGAGGCTCACTGGCTCTGCGAGCCCTCCCCCCCCACCCCTACAAACACGCACACCCACACAGGCACATACACACCACCCCCACCACCACCACCACTGACGGGGAGCTGGGAAGATGGGGGAGGGGCTCCGGGAATGCTCCAGGGGGTGAGGGTAGGTGGTTTCCTTGGAGGGTTCAGATTTCCCTCCTCCTCTGGGCTTCTCCATCAGCTCCGTAACAGTTTTCAAGGAGCAGGCAAGGCTTTGGCAGATCCTGGCTGAGAGGAAGGGAGGAGCTCACTCTCTTCTCTCCCAAGGAATTTGAATCTGTGGGGCCCAGAGGTAGCCACAATAAGTCCCCTCCCCAGGGGGTCACGATAAGGCTAAGCAGCCTTGTTCCTGCCCAGGCTATTGGACCTAATCCTCCTTCCCTTGGGCCTCAGTTTCCCCATCTGTGGCCTGTGGAAAGAGAGTGCTTCCCGCCTCACAGTCTCCATGGCAACCACGATCGATGTTGGCGGTGTCCTCCTGGCTGGAGAGGTCACTGCCTTCCCCCCGCTTATATTCTCATACAGCTCCACGCAGATACAATTACACAATCGCTGTAGACCCATACTCCTAATATAGGACACATCTGTACTAGCAGTCTTCAGACCTACACCCACGTACCCCTCATACCCCATACACACTCAAATACTCCAGGGCACGCACACACACATACCATGGACAGCCAGGTCACTTACCCATATAGACAAGACACACACCTAATAGACAACACACGATCATGTGTAAACCACACACACAGACACACGTAAGAGGAGAAACACCTACTCTCCCTACAGTCAGACACAGGAATGCACACAAGAAAACACTTATATTCTGCCACATACATCTATTACTTATACACGTGCAGCTCATAGTTTCCCTCATACACACACATACACTGCCCTTCCCTGCCCTCTCCCTCAGCATAGCTCCTCCCTCTGCCCCCTCCCTTTGGCAGAGTAGCCCCAAGGTGTCTGGGGGAAGCTATCCTCAGGGACAGAGGCAGGTCACTGCCTTCCTCCTCTGGCCTGGCCTGTTCTGGCCCATATCCTTCTCGCCAAGGGCTCCTGAGATGCCAGTCTGTAGGCTGAACTGGCCCCGTAAAGAGGAAGAGGCCGTGGCTGGGAGGCGTGTGGGGCAGAGGCGGGGTGAGGGGGCGGGGGAGGGAGGAGATGCTGGGAGGGAGAGGGGGAGGGAGGCTGCAGGCGGTCCCTACACGGGCTGGGGAGCCTGAGGGGGAGGTGGTGTGAGGAGGGCTGCCAGTGTGTCTGAGCCTCAGCTGGTGGGGGCCATGCCCCAGGCCCACGATGAACCTGGAAGGGCTGGAGATGGTTGCTGTGCTTGTGGTCCTCGCTCTGTTTGTCAAGGTCCTGGAGCAGTTTGGCCTTTTTGAGCCTGTCTCCTTGGAAGGTAACCCAGGTGTCTGGCTGTGTCTGGGCTGCTGACTGGAGGAGCAACCGCCCGCAGCGCTGGGGAGGGCGTCACTCTGCTTTTATGACTGGGGGCAGGGGTAAACATGTTAGTGATGGAACAAGGCTTCTGGGGGAGGTGTGGAGGGGTGCTTGGGGAACAGGACATCTGAGAGAGCCAAAGAGGGAAATTCAAGGAGTGGGACTGGGGTAGGGGCTTCTAGGGGAGGTGAGGAGGGAATCTGGGGGCTGGGTGTCTGAGGGAGGTGAAGAGAGAGGGCCAGGGGCCAGGGTGTTTTGGGGGGGTGATGAGGGGCACAGCATGGGAGGACTGGGGTATGGAGATGAGGGGAATCTATCAGTATGAGGAGAGGTCTGGAAACAGGCAGGGCTATCAGGAGTAGAGGAAGGAGGTTCCAGGGATCCTGAGATAACGCCAGACTTCTGGGGAGTCCCTTTGGGGCCAGGGGCCCACCATGGCTCTGAAGACGTGTGTGACTCTCCACACCTCCATCCTTGCAGGTGTAGGTTACAGAGTGTGCGTGGACTCCGTGTGAGAGATAGAGGGGGTGTGACCATGGGTTCATCTGTGTGAAAAAGGACAAAGTGTGTGACTGGGTGAGACTTTGTATGTGACAGGGATGTGATTTAATGTGTCAGAAGGAAAGGGTATGTGGCTTTGTGAGATGGTGAATATGACTGCCTGAGGGGGACAGGTTGTGTGGCTGGGCCCCTTTGGGTACTGGATTGTGTGTGTGGCTGTTCCCAGAGTTCCCTGAGGAAATAGCAGCTCCATACTCAAGGCTTGGGATGGGGGTGGGTTCAGGAGGGACACAAGTGGGAACACTGTGAATGAGACATTTATAGATCAGCTCTGGCAGGAGGGGGAGGGGTAGAACAGATCAGGGACCTTGCTTCCCAGGCCCCCTTGCCCTCCCAGTTTGTCTCAGGATCTCCAGGTCCTGGGCATTGGGAATGAGAAATCAATTGTCCACATCACCCCAAAGTCGAGTGGAGAGAGTGATATTGGAGATACAGAGGGGAGCATGTTCTGCCTCCCCTGAGAGATTTGGCCTCTCCCTCCTCTTCACACCAAGAATTGTGCAGCTCCATAGCACAGCTATTCTCTAGTTCCACCAGGGACAGGAAAATAGGCAAGAACCGTGATAGGAGGGTTATAGGGTAGACACCGGGGAGAACTGAAAAGATGTGAAGGGAGCTGGAGACAAGAGAAAGGGCCAATGAATTGCCTGCTCTAGGGTTCAGTAAGAGCAGGAAACCCCCAACTCACCTTCCATCCTCTGCTGCATTTATCGGAGCGGGGTGGGGAGCAGGTTGGTCCTAGATGAACTAGGGCTCATCCAATCCTGAAACGATGAAGTCCATTTGGCTCTGACGTGCCATGCCCTTTAGACTGTTTGGTGGGAAGAGGGGTCATCCAGGAAACCCAGGTGTTCTGTAGGCTGAAGGCAGCCCTTTCCCTTCCCACCTTTCAGGGGAGCCTAGAGGAAACGGAGTCCTGGGAGCAGGGAGGGGACCAGGGAAGGGGGGGAAGTGTGAAGACGGGGAGGTTGGGAGAGGCGGGGGTGCCGTCCCCCTCCCCCCGCCCTTCCCAGTCCAGCTGCGACCACACCACCGGAGGCCCCAGACGCAATCCGGCTTCGGGAAACCAAAGTCGGGGCTAATGGAGCCCTGGGCTGGGGGCCAGGCCGCCATCGATCCCCTACTCGGCCCATGGTCTCCCTCCTACCTCTCCATAGCTCTGCGGGGGGAGGGGAAGAAAGGAAGTATCGGAGGGGGAGGCGTTGACTTTAAGCAGTTACCTCCTGGGAGTAGGGCCGGGTCCTGAAGGGTGGAGCCTGGTTTGGGGGGGCGGGGCCTGCGTGGGAGCTGGGATGCCCTAGTAACCTACAACCCAAGGAAGTTGGGCCCCTCCAGGAATGGACTGAGCAGTGTGCTAGGGCCCTGTGGACTCTGGTCCTGGAGTCTGGAGGTGGGTGCTGCGGGAGACAGGCACACCAACGCAGAGCCCTCCCTGGGATGCAATTAGAGCTGTAGGACACAGGTGTAAATAAGGGGAAGTGAGGGGAGCTGTGGTCAGTGGCTCTGGATAGCCCCACATTACAAAAAGTACTCATCTCCAAGGTCTGTTATTGCTTCAAAGTTTGCTATCATGTCACCTTCAAAGACATGAGAGGGGACACACTTTTAGGGTGGGTGAGTTAGCTGATGAGGAACTTTGTTCCACTGGTAGGGAGATTCCAGGTGCTCTGGGATGAGGGGTTATAGGAAGGAAAGGTGGGCAGAACAAACGGGTTCTGTTGGTGATGTGCAGTCTTAGGTAACTGGGCACCTAAGTCACAATATGATATGGGTATGTGTCGTGGTGACCTTGAGATGTGTCATAATGTTATAGGGTCACAGTGTATTATAGTGTGCTTAACACACCGTGTCATGATGTCCCATGTGTTTTTGTATGGTTTGATCATGCTGCATGTAAGATGGCCTATGTGGGTCCTCATATGTGTGTGTCGTTTTTCCTAGGCTACATTTGTATGTTTGTATTAAGGAATTCTATGTCAAAGTGTGTGTGTGCCTGTGTGTGTGCATGTGTTGGGGCCTGCTTGATTAGGCCATTGGGTTTGAGTGAGTTGCTGGGTATCAAGCTGTCCTTGTATGGCATCCATCACTGTGATTTATCATTCTATGTGTCACTGTACACGCTTGTCACTGTGTGTGTGAGAGAGAGAGAGAGAGAGACAGAGACAGAGAGGTGTTCCTACCCAGGCAGTCCTTGGGTTGGACGTCACCCTCAGACGTCCAGCTACAGCACCGGAGCCAAGGGCACTGGGTCAGCAGGCACTGAGGCCAGTGCCACCTCCCCTTGGTGGCCTCACTGTCCCCAACTGCGTCCCATTATACAAGATGCCTGAGTGGACTTTTTATGCCTGTGAAACCCACTGGGCTCCCCTAGCCCAGCCCCAGCTATTCTCACCATTCTCTTCCAGTCCTCTCCCAACACCCCTTCCCCTCAGGGTTGATTTGTGATGGTGGGGAGGGGAACGGAGGGATAGTAGAGGTTAATGTGCCTTCCTGGGGTCTTCTCTCTTCCCAGGCCACCCTCCAGGGCCCACTAAAAAAGCGCTGAAGCAGCGGTTCCTCAAGCTGCTGCCTTGCTGCGGGCCCCAGGCCCTGCCCTCAGTCAGTGAAAGCAAGTGCCTCTCCTGTGCTTCCGGGGGCGGGGCCCGTGTGTGTCGGGGTGTGACCAGTGTGACAGAAGCGGGCCTGCGTGTGTGTGTGTGTGCGTGTGCGTGCGCGCGCGTGACCGGTGGGGGTGGGTGGGCGCCGGTAGGTCCCAGTGTGGGGAGGGCGTAGCTTCAGTGCCAGGAGCAAGCGGAATGTGGGGCGTGGCCAGTTTGGGGGCGGGGCCCAAGTGTCTGTGGGCGTCACGGGTCAGCAAAATGAGTGAGCCCCGGGGTTTGGGCGTGGCCAGTGTGGCAGGGCTGAGGCCTGAGACTATGTGGGTATGGCCAATGTGGCCGGGCAAGACCAGTCTGCTGTGAGGTCTGTGCGTGGCTTAGTGTCTGCGACTGTGGCCGCCCGCTCTGTCCTGGGGAATGTTTTGGGCCCGGAGATGCATGTCGTCCCTGCCCTGACTGGATGGATGCAGGTGCCTACGATGGATCCCGTCTTCCTCCAGATGCCAGGACACTTGGGTTTTCTAGTCCCAGCCGGGCCCGAGCTGAGTGGCCTCACTTTGTCTCCAGGCCTGTTTCCTCAATTGGGCCTTGCCCACCCCATAGGATCATACTGAATTTTGCAAGCCACAGAGACCCATTTTGTAGTTATTTGAGAGTGTCATTGTGTTTGATTCCACTGGGTCCCTCATGCGGGTAGATTCGGGAAAATGACAGGCGTGAGTCCCACAAGCATGTGTGTGTGGGGTCTGTTTCGTGTGTGTCTGTGCTCGTTCATTATTTGTACCTCTGCGCGTGGGGCTGGGTGTGTGTGCATTGTAACACGCAGGTCTGTGAGATTTGCTGTTGCGTGTGAGGGGCGAGGTGTGTGTCTGCAGTTGGCCGGGTCTTCCACTTTCTCGGTGACAGTTCGCTCCCTTCAGCATTAGCAGTCCCAGCTTCCCTCCGCCCCCACAGACCCCGCCCGCTGGACCCAGGTGACTTACTGTCCTGGTGGGGGCGGGGGCGGGGGCCTTCGGGAGCGTGGGGTGGGGGCACTTGCCTGGGGACTGGATGTTGGGAGCCTGGGGCAGGACTGAGATGGGGCCAGGGATGAAGCCTTAGCTAAGGTTTACTGGGAGCAGGGTAGGGGTGGGGTCTGGATGGGCTTGGCTGGAGCTGGGCGGGGCATGGCTCGAGCATGGCTGGGATAGGCGGGGATTGGCTGGAGAGAAGGATCTGGGCGGGGCAAGTGTGGGGCTGGGCGGATCTGAGTGGGTCAGGGAAGGCCCGGAGCCTGGACCCTCAGACGCTTCCTCTTGAACCTATTCTTTCTACTCCTCCCTTCCCGGGATGAAGATGGGGCTGGGGGCCTTCCCCTTCAACGAGGGCCAAGGGCCCGGGGGCCAGCGATGAGTTGGACCCCTGGCTCCAGGGCCAGGCCTGCCCATGGGCCCAGCCACCTGATAGACCTGGAAGCTGACCAGCGTCTTCTCCTTGCCTTGATATCCTCAGACCGGGGTCCAAGGAACTGGCAGGCTGGTCTCTGGTGTTGGAGATGGGGAGGATGGGTGGGTCGGTGGTTTTGAAGAGGGTTCGTGGAGGCCGGGCCTGAGGCGCGGCTGTTCCCCCCTCCCCACACTGCCCCCCTGCAGACAGCGTGGAGGATGAGTTTGAACTGTCCACGGTGTGTCACCGGCCAGAGGGTCTGGAGCAGCTGCAGGAGCAAACCAAGTTCACACGCAAGGAATTGCAAGTCCTGTACCGGGGCTTCAAGAATGTGAGTGCAAAGCAAGGCCAAACTGGGTGAGGGGCCGGGCCTATCTCGGACTTCTAAGATTGGCCTGGATGCTTTAGGAATGTGAGAGGGAAGGGGAGGAGGAGGGACCCCTCTTCCCCAGAGACCAAACTTCTAGCCCGAGGCTCCTGCCAATTTGAGGCAAGGTGGAGCCTGTAGACTGGCCTGCTGGTTAGTTCCATTTTTTTAAACTTGTGCACTGAGAAGTCTTGCCTTCCTTAAAAGAACTACATGGTGAGCCCCCCGAAGACAGGAAGCTTTTCCTTCTCTGGGAGCCTCTGGCATGGAGTAGGTGGTGGTTAGTAGAAGGGGGTTTTGTTTCTGCACTCCGTCTGGTTTCTAACTTTCCTCCTACCTCCCAGGAATGTCCCAGTGGAATTGTCAATGAGGAGAACTTCAAGCAGATTTACTCTCAGTTCTTTCCTCAAGGAGGTGAGGGGACAAGGCCTGAGAGGAAGCAGCTGTCCATCTCTAGGCTGAGTTGGGGAGAGGGTTCTGGAGGGGCTGGGAATGCCAAGTAATAAGAGGGGTTCGGGGAACCCCATAGAAGTAGGAAGTCCTCTCCTGTCTGAAAGCCAAACTTATCCACGCTTATCCTACAGACTCCAGCACATATGCCACTTTTCTCTTCAATGCCTTTGACACCAACCATGATGGCTCCGTCAGTTTTGAGGTGAGCTGGAGGAAGTGGGTCAGGGAGGCCTGCTTCTTGGGGCTTCAGGGCCAGGATCCACAAGCCAAACCCATATTGGGGATTGGGTAAAGGGTATCTGAAAATACAGTTCCCCCTTGTCTCCTTCCCAGGACTTTGTGGCTGGTTTGTCGGTGATTCTTCGGGGAACCATAGACGACAGACTAAACTGGGCCTTCAACTTGTATGACCTCAACAAAGATGGCTGCATCACCAAGGAGGTGTGGAGCAACTGAAGAGTTGGAGAGCTTTTATGTGTGGGGGGAGGTGCATAGGGCCCTAAGGAGGAAAATGTGACCCATGCATGCTTCACCAGCAAGGGGTGAGGTCTGCCCTAGGCTCTAGGCCTCCTGATTTGGAGGCTGGAGGCTCTGAGGAAGGATCCTTTTCTTTCTTGGCCTAACAGGAAATGCTTGATATCATGAAATCCATCTATGACATGATGGGCAAGTATACTTATCCTGCACTCCGAGAGGAGGCCCCAAGGGAGCACGTGGAGAGCTTCTTCCAGGTGCCTGGGACTGGGTAGGCTGGAGGGTCCTGGAGTGAAGGGAAGGAGGCAAGGTCCTGGCAGGGAACTTACCTGAGTTCTGCCTGCCTCTCTCCCGTCATCCCTCCTGTTCTCTCTACCTGACTACCTTTTTGCAGAAGATGGACAGGAACAAGGATGGCGTGGTGACCATTGAGGAATTCATTGAGTCTTGCCAAAAGGTACAGACCCCTGCCCTCCACATTTCCATGATCTGGACTCAGGGTCCAATTCAGTGATATAGGAGAAAGCTCCTTTGGGCAGAGTATCGTCTCCCTAACTTGCCCATACTCCCAAGTCCTGTTCCTCCACAACTCGGGGAGGCCTGTCCCTTCCCTACTTCAGATCTCTCTGGGTGTCTCCTTCCTTGCTGCCTCTCTCTGTCTCTGAATGTCCCCATTTCAGGTGAATGTCCCTCTCTGTGTCCCTGATAAGCTCTTTTTTATTTCTCTCTCTCTCCAATCTGCCTCTCCCCCACCATGGCTACAGGACGAGAACATCATGAGGTCCATGCAGCTCTTTGACAATGTCATCTAGCTCCCCAGGAAAGGGGGTCAGTTGTCCTGGGGGGACTATACTCTAGCCCTAGTCCAGGTGGAACTCACCCTTCTCTTCCCAGGTCTGTCCTCATCCTAGCTGGGCCCTGGGGGCTGTAGGAATCTAAGAGTCTGGGGATTCAGTGTTCCAGATTGCTGGAGCTAAAGGGGCCAGGGCATGGGCAGAGTGTATCTGTGGGGTGTTCCCAACTTCCAACAGCTCCCACCCCCTTCCTGCCTGACACTCAGTGCTGAGGGTACCCCCGCTATAGGAAATAAATGGTCTCCACCTTCCATCCCCACTCTAGAAACTACAACACTAGACAGAATGTCTCCAGCTATGGTGCTTTCCCTATCCCTGATCTCATATGCATTTCCTCTAAGATTTCCTTCTCAGAGAGTCTGTTCTGTCTATGGCACTGACTGGCCTTTCAGACCAGGGCCTTTGAGAGCCTTATAGGAGGAGGGACAAGAATGGAGAGGGAGAAATCTTAGGCCTGAGCCAGGTGGTTAGGTCATAGGTGGCTGGGGTAGAGTGCAGAAAGGCCTGGAGATTGTCAGTGACAGCTCAGGCATGCCAGACTATAGCTCTGAGCTCCATAGGTCTACCACCCCCAGGCTATCAGAATTTGGGTTCCAGGCCCTTCAGAAGACTCTGTCTCCTTGGAAATGCCCCAGAAATTTCCATACTCTCCTCAGTATTCCAGGAGAGCCTGGGATCCTGATGTCTGGCTCATGCCTGGAATTCCTTCCTCTCCTTCCTTCCTGTTTGTGTGGGTGGTGGCAGCAGCAGGGGAATATGGGTGGGAGATGTCCCAGCTGATACCTGCCAAAGTTTCAGGCTACCCTGTCTGAAGGCTACAACTTAAGTTTTCATTTGCCATTTCTTCTAGACTTGGAGGCATGGAATGAGTCAGGGACCATCCAGTGGATGCCTTAGAAGAAAGGGGAAGGAGGGAGGCAGGCATAGCATCTGAACCCTGTGAGGGGGGGCATTCACTAGAATCTTTGATCTACCCAGGCTCTATTCCAACCCCCCACATAGTCTCCTCAATTCCTACTTAGGGTCTTCTTTTGCTCTATTCAGTCTACCCAGAGATGCCCCCGTACACACCTAGAAGGCAGAGACCACTCTTGCCATGCTGCCACCCTTTAATATACCTGCTCGTTCCATTTAGCTCACCCTCCCAGTCAGTCAGGATCTGAGGGGAAGGGCCCCGAGGGAGCCCCCTTTCCCATCAGAACACTGTTGACTGCTTTGCATTTTTGGCTCCTCTGTATATTTTGTAAAATAAAAAAATACACCAACCCAATAAAACACAATGGCTATGCACAGGCTGCTGTCTCTGCCTTTTTGTCCCTCCTGCTCCACACATACCTCACAACACTAATTCCTGTACCTACAATAGCCTTTTAGATTCCAAAGAAAGTGCCTCTCTTTTCCATAGCATAGCCAACCCTTGGCAGGAAATTGAGACACAGGTTCTGGAAGGGTTGGAAACCTACCTGACCTCAGAGAGGTCCCCATGTGAATCTCTCTCCCACATCCTTAGAGGAGATGAGAGACAGGGTATTAATATCCCAAAGATTATGCCAAACCAGCTGTCTTTTGGCTAGACATTCTTACAAGTTGAATCAAAAATTTCTAATTTACAGACATCTTAGTTAACCTCGAAGTGCTTTCTTTGGAGGGGGGATTCCCTTTAGTTTCTAAAGAAAGTTCCTTTGTGTAAACATCCCAACCTTGCCTCCAATATGGACATAGTTTGTGTCTATACTCCAGCCAAGAATGAGGAGGGATCAGATGGGGTGGACCGAGGCACCATGGAGCAAGTGACACAAAGGATAATAGAGACTTCCTATGTGGAATGGCTGCCTTTCTTTGTTCTGTTTCTGGAGAGGGGCCACCAGTGGTAGGTTCATCCCATCCTTTCTCTAGGGCACCATTATATGGTGACTAAGCTTCACCATCCATAGAAGGGGGATCAGGCCTTCTCTTCCATCACTGTATACATTGACAAGGTCAACGGAGGAGTATGGTGTCCAAGAGAGAAAAACTTACTTTCACAAGCCATCATTTTGTCATCTGTGTTTCCTGCTCACATTATCACACAACCATCTGCTCCATAGGATTTCTTTGGGTCACAGCCCCTCTAAAGGATCTGATGGAAATTATGGGCCCACTGTCCATATATTTTTGTATCCCTGAAGCCCGGTCATGGACCTGAAGTTAAGAACCTGTGGTCTAGTCTTTTCTCTCAGCCTTCCATTGTACATAAAAGGAAACAGCCCCAAAGAGGGGAGAGGACCTGCTCAAGGTCACCTAGTGAGTTTATAGGAGGATTGAGACTAGACCCGGTCTCCCAAGTCTCTGTCCAGGTTGCCTTGGGACATAGTAAAGATTTGTGAGTGAAAGATGGATGCTATGCATATCATGCAGAATCTAAACAAGTTGGCACTGTGACAGGCTCTCATGGCACCCTCTACTTGTCCTTTGTGGCACTTCTCCGTTTGTCACTATATATTTATTTGAGTGATTGTCTTCTTTGATACACCATAAGCTCCTGAGGGCTCCTTGAATGCCTGGACTAGGTTTCTTGCCCCCACCCCACCATCCTATCCTTGAGGCCTAGCATATAATAGGTATTCAATAATTGTATAATTGTATGATTGGATGAATGAGCATGGTGAGTGTGTGTATGTATCTCAGGTATGGAGATGGTCTCTATGTTTCAGGGTAGATTCAAGTTTAAGGGAAGTTGAAGTCTGAGGCTGAGTGAGGTGAGAAGTGTCCCAGAGCCAGGGAACACAAATGGGATCCAGAAAAAAACAGCAGGTTGGCATTCTGATAATTTTTTTCTGGCCACTGGTTGGATTCTGAATATTGTCAACTGCTCCTTCTCAAAACACTCCTTTCATGCCTTCCGGTATTTCATACTCTCCTGGTTTTCCTCTTACCTTTCTGGCCACTGCTTCTCCGCACCTGCTTGGAGACTCATCCTTTTCAACTGGAATTCTAAACGTTGAGCCCCATAGCTCAGACCTGAGTCTCTTCTCCGAATCACATCCAGTCCCATGGCTTTAAATGCCGTCTATATGTAAGGGATTCCTAAATTTTGTATTCTCAGAATTCTCTTCTGAGCTTCAAAACCCATATATCCAATTGCCTATTTGACATATTCATGTGGACCTGTAATGGTCAAACTTAACGTTCATTTTTTAAAAAAGATTTTTATTTATTTATTTGAGAGAGAGAGAGAGAGAGAACACAAGCACCGACTGAGCCACCCAGGACTGAGCCACCCAGGTGCCCCATTTTTAAAAAATTTTTAGGGGCGCCTGGGTGGCTCAGTCGTTAGGTGTCTGCCTTCGGCTCAGGTCATGATCCCAGGGTCCTGGGATCGAGCCCCACATCGGGATCCCTGCTCGTCGAGAAGCCTGCTTCTCCCTCTCCCACTTGCGCTGCTTGTGTTCCCTCTCTCGCTGTGTCTCTCTCTTCAAATAATATTTAAAAATTAGATATTATTTGACAGAGAGAGAGAGAAAAACTTAACATGTTCAAAATGGAGTTTTGATTCCTGCTTTTTCAGTCTTTCCATCTTAATAAATGACACCATCTACCTGGTTGCTCAGGTCTTTAGTAGTCTTCATTTCTTCCTCTCCCTCTACTCCTTTATTTTAGTATTATTATATTTTAAGTAATCTCTATGCCTAACATGGGGCTTGCACTCATGATTCCCAGGCTCTACCAACTGTGCCAGGTAGGCACCCCCTCCCTCTACTACTTTAATCAATCACAATTCCACCACCAAAGGTGCACTGCCTGCCTCCACTGCTCTTTCCTAGGCCAAGCCATTATCATGGTTCACTCACAGATTACTAGTTATTTTTCCATCTGAAGTAGCCCTTCCTTGCTGTGGTTACTCTTTATCACATTACTTGATTCCCTCCCTTCATGGCACTTATTACAAACTGAGACACTGTGTATGTAATGAATTTATTATTGTATGTTTCTCTAATCAGAATTTAAACTGTGAGTGCAGAGCTCTATTTCATTCATTCCACAAGTATTTATCATAGGCCTACTAACCTCTGGTTCCTGTTGGAGATACTAGGGGGTAGAGGTGTGGTTTGCGGAGAGCGTGTGTGGCAGGAATTTCCCTTCAAGTTTGAAAGGTGCAGATATGGAAAGTGGATCTTGCCTAGGCCATGGACCCCAGAGTCTGGACAGTGGATGAAATAGCGGCTGCTGACTTGCTAGCAGTTGCCAAGCATGAGGCAAAGATGAAAGTGTCATGAGACTAAGGGCTGAGGTCAGCTGGAATGATAACCCCAAATCCTCCAAGGGACCACAATACCCACTGAAGCTGCTTATGGCCTCCAACTGGCATCACAAGAGGTCCCCTAAGAAAATGCTTGCCTCTAACCCCCATCTCAACACCCCAGGACTAAAAAGAAAGATGGACTGTAAGAGCCCCTGGAGCTACAAGTTGGGCTACCGCTGGAGTTGAATATATTGACAATACTAAGTCTTAATGATCAGAATGAGACTGAGATGCTCATTTCACATTTACACCTCGCAAGCTGAAACAGATCTCTTAACCGACGTAAATGTAAATAAAGTGCGTATGACGGGACTACAGGGAGTTCTGAGCACAAATGGCCGCAAGAGGACCCAAGTCCATCTAGGGCTCAGGGAAGGATTCCTTAAGGAAATGATGTTTATGCTAAGGCCCAAGGATTTCACTTCTCCCTTAAACACAGTTCACGCTCCCCATTCCCAAAGATGCCAGGCCTTTTCACCCCTCGCCACAATTGTACTCTGTTCCACCAGCCTGCAGTGCTCTCTTCGCTTCCCCTCTATTCAGTCTCACTCCTACTCGTCCTTACGTTCCAACTCAAAAGCAAAGCATGGCTGCCACCTCTCACCAAAGGAGGATTAAGTCAGTTCCTCCTCTGAGTTCCCGCAACACTTGGGTATACCATGTGGGGATTGTGCATGTACTTGCTTGTCTCCACCACCCACTGTGAGCTCATAGTGGCCAAAGAGCCCAGCAAGAGGCAAGCTCAATTGGTCTCTGCCGAACGAAGGCATGAACTAATGACTTAATTTTTTAAAAGGGGTTAGCGCCAAGCTGGGGGTAGGGGAAAATGATTCAAGGCAGAGGGGTGAGCTGAGCTCCTTGGAATGTCATCTTCACAGAACCGATCCTGGGTCGGGCTGATGTGATGAGACAACCTATTAGAAGAATCTCAATAGAAAATAGGTCAGTTTCTTCCTACCTCTTTAAGAACTAGAGGCTTCGTTTCCGCGCCTGCGCATTGAGAGAGTAAACACCTCTTTTTCACCCCCCCATCCCTATTGCCCCAACCAGCTGCAGCCTCCTCCCATACTCCCCTTCTTCAGGAGAGGTAATGGTCCGTTCCAGGGCGCCCGGCTCGTTCTAGAGGTGGCGAACATAAATGGTACGCTCCACTACCTTCATTACCTTCCGCTTTTCTCGTATCCTCTGTTCTATTTCCCCCTACCAAATGAAGCTCAATAGGCTGGCCCAAAAGAAGGGGGGGGGAGTCGGGCTGAGGGGACCGGTCTGAGCCGGTCTCCGGCGCAGGCGCAGTGCGGATAAACAGGAAGCGGGCGGTGGAGGCAGCGGTGGAGGAGATCTAGGGGTTTCGGGGGGCAAACAGCGAAGAACTAAGATTATCCGGAGGCAGCAGAGGCTAACTGCGAACAAGAAAAGGAGGTTTGGCTATCTGCCTCCAGGGGACGAGAGGTCGCGGCCTCGCTCTCCGTTTAGGCTTCCGGCTCCCCAGCTTAGGCTGAGGCAGCGGCTGACAAAGGGCTCGCGCCGGTGCCGCCGCCCTTCTCATCCGGGCATTCGGGTCCCTGCGGAGAGGGAGGGGGAAGGGTAGAGGGGGAGGGGAAGGAGCAGGAAGGGCGCGCGCTTGGAGCCGAGGCCCTCTCCAGGGCTCCGGGCCGGCGGCCCAACGGACGGAGGCCGAGGAGGACCCGCAGAGGTGGCGGCGGCCGGGGGCAGGAGGATGGTGCAGAAGGAGAGCCAGGCGGCGCTGGAGGAGCGGGAGAGCGAGCTCAACTCCAACCCTGCCGCCTCCGCGGGGGCATCGTTGGAGCCGCCAGCAGCTACAGCCCCTGGAGAAGACAACTCAGCCGGGGCCGGGGGAGCAGCGGTGGCCGGGGCGGCAGGAGGGGCTCGGAGGTTCCTGTGTGGCGTAGTGGAAGGTGAGCGCTCTGGCGCGGGCTGGGCGACAGCGTCCTCCGGTTCCGCCCCGGTACTAACACATTCTCTCCTCCTGAAGGGGATGCTTTAGGAGGCTCTAAAAGGGTGTCACTCCTTTGGCTCTGAAACCTGACCCTGCTTAGACGCGGGGAGAGGCGCGACGGTGGGCCAGTCTTTCCTCACGCTCGCCTCTCCCCTCACGTTGTTCTGCAGCGTTGGATTCCCCGCTGGCTATTAACTGGCCGGCCCCCACCCGCCTTGGGCTGGAGCCAGGCCTGCTCCTGCGGAGGCGGCGGTGAGGAGCCTGGTGTTAGGCTCCGAGTTGTACGTCTTTGTACCTCGGGATCTTGTTCCCTAGGGTGGTCTCTTCAAATGATAAAACGTATGTAATGCTGCTGTCCTCACCCTTTGGAAAAAAAATCAGCCCACACAGATGTGCTTGTATTCCTGGAGTGAAGAGACGCACGGTCGGCCTAGGGTTTTACAAATTCTCCCTTTGCTTAGTTTTTTTGGTTTGTTTTTTGTTTTTTGCTGGCCAGTCCCCACGCCCCCACCCATTGGAGTTTCTTTAGCAGCCTAGAAAATTGTCCTTAGCCAACTGCTGTGCTTTGGCTCTGGGGGATGAAGCTTTGACTTTAATAGTATCAGAGATACGGAATTTTAATTTAGGGCCTGCAGAAGAGGATTAAAAATGCCCTTCTGATTCTCCCTTCCCATTTCAAAAGATGCCGGCTTTTTTTTTTTTTTTTTTCTTTTTTTGGTCTTTGGGGAAAATGGCTTGAAGACTATCACAGTTTATGAATATAGTGGACAGATATTCAACTGAACATTATATGGAACCATGAGTTACTTGTGTTAATTGATTTTGCCTTGAATACAGAATGTATTTTACTTTTCTGAAGTCTTGGCTGTCTGCTTTATTAGTTGTCTCTAGTATATAATGGTGTGCATAGGGGTAACGCTGTATAAAAATTCGGAGAAATAGAAGGGTTGCCCTATTGGTTGACAGCTTCAGCTTTTCCAATGTTAGCATATATATTTATTTGAAGGATGGGTGGTGGTTGTGGTATTTTAGATAAAGTTTATAGGGGAGAACAAACTAATATGTAGTTACAGTAAGGAGTGAAATAATTCACAGGTTAATATCTTGGAGAATTTGGGGGAAAGACAAAATGGAAAACTACTTACGTATTTGGAGTCACTGTTTTTGAAAACATGATTGCTTTGTGTGACTTAATCTGTTGGTGCATTCATTGGGCTTGTTTCCGTGCAGGGAGAGTCTAGAAAAAGTATGTATTTTGTCATCACAGATCTTGGGGTGGAGGGTTGAGAAGTGCTAGGGGATATAGAAATTTTAGAGCTAGGCTAGAATGAAGCTAAGGAAACTTGCCTGCTACATCTTCAGTAATTACGGAGAAAATCTCGTTGTGGTTTAAATAAGTTGGTTTGTTTTTTTCAGAGTAGTATTGAAAGGAACTACTCAGAATAGAGTTGTCTGGCATCTATTGTTCCTCCTTCCATATGTATTTTTTTCTTGGTGACTGAGCACCTGATTGGGGGGGGGTAGTTCTAAGTTGGTGCCATTCTTAAAAAATGAATGAAGAAAGGAAATAACTGTGGGTATTGGCAGGATTCCTTTTTAAAAATTTTCTTTTCCTTACAGACCTTTGTTGGTCATAACTCGTGTAATAGCACTATTTCCTCTTTGTGGTGACAGTTAACCCAAACCATGAACCTGACTCTCAGCAAAGTTAGGGTTTGTGAAGATAAAATGTTTCTTTTATATATTGAAGCAACTCTAAAGGAGTGTTTAATGTTACTTAGAGTTAAGCAACTCTAAAGGAGTGTTTCCTTTAAGAGAAAAATGATAATGCCAAGTGTTGTAGGAAATCTAGAAAGACGTGTATAAAATTTACCTGATGGTTTAAATTACTTGTAAGCGGTAACACTGAATTGTCAAGATTGAAAGTGCTGCAGTTTCATACATAGGTATGCAATGAATTTTTCTTTGGTTGTCATTGTTCTTATTTGTGACACAGAGTAACCATCCTGTGTAGAGATTGGACTTTAATGCATTACAGAAATTTCAGTTTTAGGTAGTCTCTTAAGTAGACTGTGTGTGTGTGTGTGTGTGTGTGTGAGTGTGTGTGTGTGAAGAGCATTTTGGGTTCATGATACAATCTTAATCGTAGTACTCCTGAGAGGTTGTCTTTACCTCTTGCAGGTGATTAGACAGAGGTGGAAAATAAAGGTTAGGCAAGCTGTAGGGTGTGATTAGCACACGAGGGAGCTGCAAATACCAGTTTGGTGCTTATACCACTACTTAAGTCATTCCTCTGCGGATTTGTTTCCTGCAATATGTGTTGGTACTGCTTTGCCCCATTCTGGGACAGTGGAGCAAGTCACATTCTTGAATTTCCGGTTGTTCCGACCTTTGCTCTGGAATTGAGACTACTTGAGATTCCTATTTGGGCCAGCTCCAGTGTTGAATTTGTTGTGAATGTAGTTTAAGGCATTTTGGACCCTTTTATTATATCAGGAACTTAAAAAAAAAAAAAAGGTTATCATAAAATTAATTCAGTCAGATTTTTTTCTAATTCTCTTCCTGATTTTTTTTTGCCCCTACCTTTTTACTCTCCCACCCCCACTCTAAAGTCAGTTTAACTTCTCTCTCTGGTAGTAATTTTTACTATAAGCGGTTTGGGATTACTTTGCTTCCCCTTCCTCTGTTTTAAGATTGAGATCTTTTAAAAAGTTAGGTTTAGGGGCACCTAATCCTAACTGGGTCAGTCAGTAGAGCATCCAGTTCTTGGGTCATGAGTTCAAGCCCCACATTGGGTGTGGAGATTACTTAAAGAAAATAATGAAAAGTTAGTTTTAGGGGCGCCTGGCTGGCTCAGTCGGAGGAGCATGCGACTCTTGTTGTTGGGGTTGTGAGTTCGAGCCCCACATTGGGTGTAGAGATGAAAAAAAAAACACCTTAAATTAGATTTAAACATATTTGGTCTTTTTTGGCAGTGAAAAGAGATGATGTTATAGGTGTTTTAAAAATAGCTATTGTATAAGTAATAAGTGTTAATGGTAGAAAAATCAGAAAATTTACCTAAGCAAAAAGGGAGTAAAAGTCATTTTATAACATCACCATCCAAAGACACCTTAATGTTTTACTAAATAGCCTTCATATACTGGTATATTGTACACGCTTTTTTACAAAATGGGATTGTACTGTATGTTTTGTAATCTGCTTTTCTCAACAGTTTACCACATTTTGAAACTTGAAAATAATTTCATTCTTACTTTGAATCTAGGATTTTATGGAAGACCTTGGGTTATGGAACAGAGAAAAGAACTCTTTAGAAGGTAAATTTTTTACTTTCTGAAGGAGAGCCTTAAACCATTAACATTTCCTTTTGTTTGAAGAAAAACTAACACTGAGTAGGCCAGGTGCGTTTTGATGATTTCTCAGTTGCAGAAGTTAATTTTACCTTGGTCTTTTACCTCTTCTTCACCTATGCCAGGGGTTTTCAAAGTTTCTTGGGGAAACTGAATAGGTTTTGGGCTTCACCTGTGTCACTCGGAGCTGTTTTTATTTAAGACTTTAATATGTTGACATTTCTTGTAATACTTAAATTTTTTTACATTTCTACTGGATTACAAAAAGGTTAAAAGCTACTGCCCTAGAATATTATTAGCTGTTTAAGAGATGGAGATGCTCCAAGAAAAGGGAAATATTGTGATTTATAGCCTATACTTGTTGCCTATTTATACATATGTAATCTTCTTTCCCTTAAGGCTCCAGAAATGGGAATTAAATACATACTTGTATGCCCCAAAAGATGACTACAAACATAGGATGTTTTGGCGAGAGATGTATTCTGTGGAGGAAGCTGGTAATCTTTCTCTTTTTAATCCATAAATTCAGAATATGTTAAGAAAACAGCTATATTTCAGATGTAGTTATACAAAAATTTTATTAAGTATTTCATTTTCTCTTCATAGGTAGTTTCCTTTTCTTCTTTCTGATAATTCTATGTGAGTTGTAGTGCAGATTGAAAGAGTAGCACTAACGATGCACAGCCATGGTGTGATTCATGGTTATGCGTCTGACTCCAACCTGTTCTGTAATCATAAATTGTACTTTTTAACTTCTGTCAGTGGTCTGAACGGTAGGCCACTGGACAAAAGGGTGCTGAAGCAGTAGGCCTAGGGCAAGGCAAGCGAGGCACTTGCCTTGGGTGCAAAGTTTAAGGGACTCCAAAAAAATCAGTGGTCAAGATAAATAATATCTTAAGCAATTTTTAAACCAAAATTAATGCAAAAAAAAAAAAATCCACGAACAAGATACCAAAATTTTAAGTAAAGACAGGATCCGTATTACTGATCCTTTTGCTTCAGACTCAAGTATGGCTTGGTCTTGACCACTTGATTACTTGTCTGTATTTAAAATAAAGATCTCACCCTAGTCTAGGCTTATACTAAAGTGAAAAGCCATCACAAACTATCCTTGCTACGTGTCATCTTATGTTGAGTTAAGTACATAAAATTTGTACATAAGATAGTACATCACAGAACCTCCTTCTAAATTAGATAAGTGGTACTTTTCTTTGGGGACTTGTAAATGGGGAAACATTTTTATACTTGGAATTAAATGGTATACACATGTAGCTAATAAGATACTTGGTTACAGTGTAGCCAAGGCACTGAAGGCAGAAAGTTTTCTTAAATTATGAAGAAGCAATTAAAACGTATTCCATCTCCATCTAGTGTTGTTGCTTACTACTCTATATAATTTAAGTGTGTGTTCAACTTAATTATTTTTTGGTGGTGCCGGTAATGAAATTTTATGTGATCAGTAATCAAAATATAGTCAAATGACTATCTTGAGATACCACTGAAAGTTATGTAAAGATACATCCTGTGGTATATAGAATAGGATTTTATTTTACTTAGGAAAATTGTCTATCACATTTTAAAAACTTAAAGGATAAGGATTGTTAAGGCCATCACTTAACCCTGGTTGTTAAGAACATGTTTTTCTTTTTTTCAATTATAAAGTAGTTATATGTAGATTTTTTTATTTAAGAATGTCAGTTGTTCAGAGACTACAAAAACAGAAACCATCTCAAATACTGTAGGAAATAAAAATGGTTTATATTCAGTAAGAGAAGTGATGCTTAATTGAATATTTTTGAGAAATGGCAGTGAAAGGAAGAGAATGCTTATTGATTTTAGGGTGACATTAAGACACATGAGGTTCGTGGCATTTTATATGGCCTGTTGTCACATTGGACATGACAGTTTGTAAAACTTAAGGGACTTTTCCTTTCTTGAGCTATTGCAAACTGGAGAAAATGACCTCTTCTCTTTAGTTGAAAGGTGAAGGTTCTTTTAGTTTTCTGTGCTGCTTTCTAAAAACATGGACTCTTTTCTGTAGAGCAACTTATGACTCTCATCTCTGCTGCACGGGAATACGAGATAGAGTTCATCTATGCTATCTCACCTGGTTTGGATATTACCTTTTCTAACCCCAAGGAAGTATCGACATTGAAACGCAAACTGGACCAGGTAACTTCGTTACTTTCTCATTATTTGTCCCTAAATCAGTAAACACTGTTTTCTGAGTTGCTTTTATGAAGTTAAAGGGAAAGCAAACTTTGGGGTTCCTGGGTGGCTCAGTTCGTTGTGTCTGACTCTTGATCTCAGTTCAGGTTTTGATCTCAGGGTCATGAGTTCAGGCCCCCTGTTGGGCTCCACACTGGACATGGAGCCTACTTAAAAAAAAAAAAAAAAGGAAACCAAATTTATTCTTCTTTGCTTCTGTACCATTTTTTTACTTTAATGCTCTTCACAGAAGGATATTTTGTGAGTCAAGAGAGCTTTACTGGAGCTACCAGTGCTTCTCAGACTTCAGTTTGCATGAGAACTACCTTAAAAGAAATGCTTAGAAGTGATTCTTAAAAGAATGCTGATAGGGTCCATTTCCAGAGAATCTTAAACTCACTTGGGGTGGGAATACGGACTTGGGTGGGACTTGTCTCAGAATTCAGGTTGTCCAGAATCACATTTTGAGAAACTCTGTATATTATTGGGTACTTGACTGAATTTGTGACCAGGGTTATAGAAACAGGGTTTTACCTGTTAAGACGTCAGTTTCGTTTGTTGATATGGACAAGAGAGATAATTCAGTCTGGAAATGGTTGGCTGGTTTCCCAAGATTAGAAGGAAAACAGACTAGGTAGACGTGTAAACTGATTAGAATCTAAGTTCTGCTTAACATAAAAGCTGCGCATCTTGGGATGCCTGGGTCGCTCAGTCAGTTAAGCAGCTACCTTCGGCTCAGGTCATGATCCCAGGGTCCTGGGATTAAGTCCCCCATTGGGCTCCTTGCTCAGCGGGGAGCCTGCTTCTCCTTCTGCCTGCCACTCCCCCTGCTTGTGTGCATGCTTGTGCGCACTCTCTCTCCTCTGACAAATAAATCTTGAAAAAGCTGCACGTCTTTTCTGGTAAATTTGCTGAACATTACACATATAAACGTGTGCATGTTTCTTTAGGCAAAGGTTTACATTTTTTTAAAGACTTTTTTAGGGGCGCCTGGGTGGCTTAGTTGTTAAGCGTCTATCTTCGGCTCAGGTCATGATTCCAGGGTCCTGGGATCGAGCCCCACATTGGGCTCCCTGCTCGTAGGAAGCCTGCTTCTCCCTCTCCCACTCCCCCTGCTTGTGTTCCCTCTCTCGCTGTGTCTCTCTCTGTCAAATAAATAAAATCTTTAAAAATAAAAATTTTTTTTTAGAATTTATTTTAGAGAGAGTGAGGGGAGGGGCAGAGGGAGAGGAAGAGAGAGTCCTAAGCAGACTCCACACTGATTGCAGAGCCTGCTTGGGGCTCCATCTCACAACCCTGAGATCACGACCTGAGCTGAAACCGAGTTGGAAGCTTAACCAACTGCACCACCCAGGCACCCTGGCACAGGTTTATATTATTGATGGCATTAAGATGATTAAAAATTAATGAGGTTAGGGCGCCTGGGTGGCTCAGTCGTTAAGCGTCTGCCTTCAGCTCGGGTCATGATCCCAGGGTCCTGGGATCGAGCCCCACGTTGGGCTCCCTGCTCCGCGGGAAGCCTGCTTCTCCCGCTCCCACTCCCCCTGCTTGTGTTCCCTCTCTCTCTCTGGGTCTCTCTCTGTCAAATAAATAAATAAAATCTTTAAAAAAAAAAAATTAGGTTAAATTTCCATGAATATGCTTTTTTTTTTTTTTAAGAGCGTGGTGGGGGCAGAGGAAGAGTGAGTTTTGTTTTTTGTTTGTTTGTTTGAGAAAGAATCTTGAGCAAGTTCCACGCCCAGCACAGAGCCTGATATGGGGCTCGATCTCACAAACCTGAGATCATGACCTGAGCAGAAATCAAGAGTGGGCCACCTGACTGACTGAGCCACCCAGGCTTTTTAAGAGGTTATTTTCCTGTTTGTTCAAATACTACTGCTACGTTCCTTTAGATTCATGGACTAGTTAGGTTTATGTGCAGAGATTAATTAAGATCAGTGTGTCTTTGGAACTAGAACAGGCCTAGGTTTTTCGCCTCTTGAGTTCACTTATTTGTGTTTTTGTATTTTTCTGTTTGGTCTTCTATAATCATCAGCCAAGGAGGTGTAGGATAGGCCATATTGTTGAAGCTTTATTGGAACATACTGCATTCAAACCCAAATGAAAAATGTTTCCTAAACTTGTCTAGCTGTTTAACATAGAAAATATAAAAACAATAGGTTTGGCTTTGAACACCCTAAAGAAAATGTTTGATTTAGGTACAACTGTTACATGTCTGCTTTAATATTTGGAATCCTGTTTTTTATGTAAGCTCTATGCCCATTGTGGGGCTTGGAATTCAAGATCCCGAGATCAAGAGTTGCCTGCTCTACTGATCGAGCCAGACGCCCCTTGTATTTTTACTCTAAAATGAGCTGCTAAAGGGATGCCTGGGTTGCGCTAGTTGGTTGAGCGCTTGACTCTTGGTTTCAGCTCGGGTCATGATCTTGGGGTCCTGAGATTGAGCCCCATTTCTGTGCTGGTCTCCCTGCTCAGCAAGGAGTCTGCTTGTTTCTCCCTCTCTCTGCCCCTTCCCCTGCTTGCGTGTGCATACGCGCTCTCTCTCAAATAAAGGAATAAATCTTTTTAAAAAATGAGCTACTAAAACATCTTGGTTTTTTTGTTGTTGTTTTGTTTTACCTTTTCTAGGTTTCTCAGTTTGGGTGCAGGTCATTTGCCTTGCTTTTTGATGATATTGATCATAATATGTGTGCAGCAGACAAAGAGGTATTCAGTTCTTTCGCTCATGCCCAGGTCTCCATCACAAATGAAATTTATCAGTACCTAGGAGAGCCAGAAACTTTCCTCTTCTGTCCCACAGGTATTGTATATAATAGCTTTATATTTAACTAGTCTTAAGATTTTTTTAGAATTTATTTTAGAGAGAGTGGGGGGAGGGGTAGAGGGAGAGGAAGAGAGAGTCCTAAGCAGACTCCACACTGATTGCAGAGCCTGCTTGGGGCTCCATCTCACAACCCTGAGATGGTTTCAAAGAATCCTGTATGGGTTTTACTGTGTTGTCCCCTCTCCCTTTGTGGTGTATAAAGGTAGGAATTACTTTTCTAGAAGACGTTTCTCAAGGCCTTACACTAGAGAAGTTTTAGGGACTAATAAATGGCAACTGAACAAGCAAAAGATTTCATGTATTTTTAGTGCTGGAAGTATCTGAACAGTACATTTTCAGGATTGAAGGAAGGATAGTATTATCAAAATGAAAAACTAGAAAAAAGCAAATTTACATTGCTTTTAACTTAGTCACTTCTCATTTCCTCCTACTTGTTCCTTTTTTCTGCCTGTGCATATCTGTATCCTTTTTCACTCTTCCCACTTCCATCTGGGCTCTTATTTCCAGTAGTCAGCCTAGAAAACTTGCCAATTTTTTCTCCTTTCCCTCCCCTCTAGGTCCTTCCATTGAAAATATATTAGCCTCTCTTAGTTCCCTCTCAAAATTTGGCTTATAAGAAATTTCCCCCTGACTTGATTTCTTTTTCAGGAAGAGATAAATAAGTTCTAGGAAATTTTAGTCTGAGTTTATTTAACTTTGTGTGTATGTCTGTTTTCAAGTACTATGAACCGTGAACCTTGTATCAGTGGTCTGATACTACATGAATACTCAAGTAATGTTTAATAAGATTATGTGGGAAATACTTAATTCACTGCAAATTACAGTTTACTTGCAGTTGAATACTAATAGCCATGGGCATAATGTTGCATTCTTTCTGTTATGATATTACCAATTTGTTCTATTTGGCCTCTAATTGTTACTGAGAAATGTAGGCAGTTCAGAAGTATGTAGAAAATGCTAAAAATTCCAATTATTTCTTTAGTAAAATTGTGTTTTTAGTGACTGTAGGGTAATAAGGATCGGTCTGTATTATTGGAGGAAGAATATCAGATTTTATGAATTGAGTCACTTTTATTTTTTTGAGTTGATTCTTTAATGAACTACCCACTTCGGAATTTAGAATTGATAGACATTTTTTCCCCCATTTAAAAACCCATGACCATTTTATTCCTGACTATTTTACTTAATTTTCCCTCCTACATTCAGAATATTGTGGCACTTTCTGTTACCCAAATGTGTCTCAGTCTCCTTATTTAAGGACTGTGGGTGAAAAGCTTCTACCCGGAATTGAGGTGCTTTGGACAGGTAAGTCTTTAAGATTTATACAGTAAAACTTTAGGTAACTAGAACTTAAAAAAATTGGTTGTTCTGCTTAATTGGATGCTTTTTGAAAACTGAGCCTGAACCAGAAAACTTTGTTGTTAAAATTCTCTTTTATGAAGTATACATTCTTCATTTAGTATAAAAAACATCTCTGAGGATTTTGCAGTGAATCTGAGTATTGGTTGTTGATAAATAATAGGGAACTGGGCTAAAGGATATTGATCTCAGCCTTAGGGAGAGTATTTTATTTTATCAAATGAAAGCTATCATGCTGGATTGTCAGCTAGTAATCACTGTGTTGTATTATAATGGAAAAAATTTGTTCACATGAAAATTTGTTTCTTAATGTATCAGTTTGAGGGAGCCTGCACAAATCTCTTATCTTTTTACTACTATTTCCATTTCTAATAATGTGATCTGAGGGAATACTGGGGGTGGTTGGGTAAAACTGAGTAAAAAGACATGTTGTGTTACTTTGAAAAGAAAAATTGTTGGAAAGTATATATATAACAAAATACAATCAAAAATTGAATGCAGTATATTTTGAAGAGTCATGTTGGAGGGTCTTTTAACAAATGGTCATCATTATTTCTAGGTCCCAAAGTTGTTTCTAAAGAAATTACGGTGGAGTCCATTGAAGAGGTTTCTAAGATTATTAAGAGAGCTCCAGTAATCTGGGATAACATTCATGCTAATGATTATGATCAGAAGAGACTATTTCTGGGGCCATACAAAGGAAGATCCACAGAACTCATCCCACGGTTAAAAGGAGTCCTTACTAATCCAAATTGTGAATTTGAAGCCAACTATGTTGCTATCCACACCCTTGCCACCTGGTACAAATCAAACATGAATGGAGTGAGAAAAGATGTAGTGATGAGTAAGTCGACAACTTTGGGGGGAGAGGTGGAGTTAACTAGAGCTGTTGGCAAGTATGTGTTCCTTTGTCGTCATAATTTAAGAGGTTTTTAAAGTGTGTTGTTTAGTCCTGTGAATGAGATATATATGTGATTAGAAGAAGGGCTGAGTGGCTTTGGACAAATTATTTAATAACTTCTTGGGCTCAGTTCTTTGCTTCCCCTTTTCTCCCAGTTCTTTGCTTTTTTTCTTTTTCTTTTTCCCCAGTTCTTTGCTTTTAAAATGTGACTTAGTCTTTGAAGTCTGAGTACTAGACAAGTAGTCTTTGAGTGTTCTTGTTATCCCTAGAATTATTCTGATTCAGTTTGTGTTTTCTGGTGATTTTTATTAAATGGGATATTTAATTTAATTTATTTGAGAGAGAGAGCATGAGCACAAGCCTAGGGAGGAGCAGGCAGAGGGACAAGCAGACTCCCCGCTGAGCAGGGAGACTGATGTGGGACCCAAGACCCTGGGATCATGACCTGAGCCGAAGGCAGATGCTTAACCGACTGAGCCTCTCAGGCACCTCACATTCATTGACATTTAAACACATATTAAGATGTGGCAAGTGCACCTTCCTGGCACTAAGATGCAAAGAATAAAGTAGTCCCCACTTTTGAAGAACATAGTCTGGTTTTGAATAAAGCATGTAGGCGACTGTGCTGTGGTTTGATAAATACTGAGGTAGTTGTCTACAGAGTGCTGTGGGAATACAGAGGAGAGACTGTTTATTTCTGCTAAGCAGAAGTGGTGGTAAGAAACAGTCTCATAGAGGAGGGAGTACTTAAAATGCATCAAAGTATGCGTAAAGGTTGCTGGGCCTTAAAGTGTTGGTGGGCAAGACGAAAACACTGGACACTGAAAATTTGAAGTTACCTGAATTTTGGCCCATTTAGGAGGTGTGGAAATGTCACATTATGATGCTTTGGGTGTGGTATGTAGTCAAATAGTTGTGTTTTTTCCTGAGTTCTGTACTACTACTTCAAAATCTGTTTATTGGGATAATACCTCCCATTAAGGCTCATTGTGGATCTCCCCATTAAAAAATAAAATAAAATTTCAGTCTTCTCTGTATATATGGCACCTACCTCCTATATCTCTTTTTTCAAAGATTCCATTTATTTGAGAGAGCGCACAAGCAGGGGGAGCAGCAGGCAGAAGGAGAGGGAGAAGCAGGCTCCCCACTGAGCAGAAAGCCTGACGTGGGGCTCGATCCTAGGACACCGGGAATCATGACCTGAGCCAAAGGCAGATGCTTAACTGACTGAGCCACCCAGGCTCCCACCTCTACCTCCTACCTCTTTTAAGGCAGAGCATGAAGCACATTAAGGACTAGTAGATAATTAGCCAAACTGGGCCGTATGCAGGGAAATACAAAGGAAAGCTAAGAATAGGAGGGTTTTGGATACTAAGCCAAAGAGTTCAGACCTTATTTATTTATTTATTTTTTAAGATTTTATTTATTTATTTGACAGAGAGAGGCACAGCGAGAGAGGGAACACAAGCAGGGGGAATGGGAGAGGGAGAAGTAGGTTTCCCGCGGAGCAGGGAGCCTGAAGCGGGGCTCGATCCCAGGACCCTGGGATCACGACCTGAGCCAAAGGCAGACGCTTAAGAACTGAGCCACCCAGGCGCCCAGACCTTCTTTTTTCTAACACTATCCTGGTTCAGAGCTTCATTATGTGCTTATTATCTGTGCTCATATGTGGGTTCTCTACTGATTTTTCTCTTCCCCCCTCAATACAGTTACTAATTTGCTTATTATTTTTTCGTAATGATTTGCCCATTAAGTTATAAGCTCTGAAGGGTTGGGAATGTTTTCTTTATGGAAATCATAGTGCCTTAAACCTCACGTTCCCAATGATTGGTACTCAGTGAACCTTTATGAATGACTTCCAGTGATTCTAAACTTAGTGTTCCGTATTTCAAGTGGGATGTTACATGCAGCAATGCATTTAGATGACTTATAGGTGAAGTGGTTCAGTTAGGTTGTGTTTGCATTTTTATGTTTAAGTTTTGTTCTTTTTCCTATTCTTTGTTTCTCTAGTTGTACTGTGATAAGTGGTGTTTTGCATTTGTTCCTCTCATCAGGAGGCTTTTGTAATCAAAACTGTTTTTTGTGTTCTTTCTTTTTTTTTTTGCAGCCGACAGTGAAGACAGTACTGTATCGATCCAGATAAAGTTAGAAAATGAAGGCAGTGATGAAGATATTGAAACTGACGTGCTCTATAGTCCACAGATGGCCCTAAAGTTAGCTTTAACAGAATGGTTGCAGGAGTTTGGTGTACCTCATCAGTATAGCAGTAAGTTTGGCCCTTTTAACGGAGTTAGATCATATGGTTGAGTCCTAAAGTAAAGAACATTTGATGTGCCTATCATAGGCCCACCAAACAAAATTTAGGAAGGGATCTAGAGAATAAGGTCTTTAAAATCTTAACTTTTGGTCTTAAGTAGGTTTTATCTTGATGGAATGCTGATTTGTTTTAAAAAGTCTTTTTTGGAATAGTGGTTTTTAGATCTAGATCTTCAAAAGAGAAGATAATAATACGTGTTGGCATATTTAGGGGATGTTTATCATGTTTCTTTTTTCCTCTCTTCCCTCCCTACCTCCCTGATGGTTTAGAGAAATTGCACTTTTTTTTTTTTTAAGATTTTATTTATTTATTTATTTGACAGAGAGAGCAAAGTAGGGGAAGCAGCAGGCAGAGGAAGAGGGAGAAGCAGACTCCCTACTGAGCAGGGAGCCCAATGTGGGGCTCAATCCCAGGACCCTGGGATCATGACCTGAGCCGAAGGCAGCTGCTTAACGACTGAGCCACCCAGGCGCCCCATATTGCACTTTTCTCAGGGCTAAGTATTATTTGGAATCTCAAATTGAGGTTCCAGTTACAGATATGATAAAACATTTCTCAAAAGACAAGTATCATATGATCTCACTGATACGACGAATTTGAGAAACAGGACATTTGAGAAACAGGACATCATAGGGGAAGGGAGGGAAAAATGAAACAAGACGAAACGGAGAGGGAGACAAACCATAAGAGACTCTTCTCTCAGGAAACAAACTGAGGGTTGCCGGAGTGGAGGGGGGTGGGAGGGATGGGGTGGCTGGGTGATGGGCATTGGGGAGGGTAAATACTACGGTGAGCACTGGGAATTGTGTAAGGCTGATGAATCACAGACCTGTACCCCTGAAACAAATAATACATTGTATGTTAATAAAAAAAATAAACATTTCTCTAGATCTGATTTGTTCTATTTCTAACTCTGATTATTTTTGTGGTAATTTATCTTTGTAGGTCGGCAGGTTGCACACAGTGGAGCTAAAGCAAGTGTAGTTGATGGGACTCCCTTAGTTGCAGCGCCCTCTTTAAATGCCACAACTGTAGTTACAACAGTTTATCAGGAGCCCATTATGAGCCAGGGAGCAGCCTTGAGTGGTGAGCCTACAGCTTTGACCAAGGAAGAAGAAAAGAAACAGCCAGATGAGGAACCCATGGACATGGTAGTGGAAAAACAAGAAGAAACAGACCACAAGAATGACAATCAAATACTAACTGAAATTGTTGAAGCTAAAATGGCTGAGGAATTGAAACCAATGGACACAGATAAAGAGAGCATAGCTGAATCAAAATCCCCAGAAATGTCTATGCAGGAAGATTGCATTAGTGATATTGCCCCTATGCAGACTGATGAACAGACAAACAAGGAGCAGTTTGTGCCAGGTCCAAATGAAAAGCCTTTGTACACTGTGGAACCAGTGACTTTGGAGGATTTGCAGTTGCTTGCTGACCTATTCTACCTTCCTTATGAGCATGGACCCAAAGGAGCACAGATGTTAAGGGAGTTCCAGTGGCTTCGAGCAAATAGCAGTGTTGTCAGTGTCAATTGCAAAGGAAAAGACTCTGAAAAAGTGAGTATGCTTAATTTATTCTCTTCTCTAGCCTGGGTGGGTCCCCATGCTGATGATATGGAGGAAGCCTTTAATGAGTATAATTCTGAAAATTGACCACATCTTAGAATATGCTCTGTAAAGTGGATGTGGACTCTGCTGATTCTGGTGCATAGAGTTCCATAGTTTGACCTTAGAGTGAGGAACGAAGGAAAGTCATCACAGTTGATAATTTTAGAAATGTTTGTCAGTTTGGGAGACACAGACTTACTGCTTATCTGAAGAGTTTAAGCCCAGTGATCCTTTAATGTTTAGGATATGTTGCAGGTACCTGATAATACAAACAGTTTATAAGTATGTTTTAGGTTATTTTGTTTTTTCTTGCAGTTTTTTGAGTCATATTTTTATTGATCTTCAATAGATTGAAGAATGGCGGTCACGAGCAGCCAAGTTTGAGGAGATGTGCGGACTGGTGATGGGAATGTTCACTCGGCTCTCCAATTGTGCCAACAGGACAATCCTTTATGACATGTACTCCTATGTTTGGGATATCAAGAGTATAATGTCTATGGTGAAGTCTTTTGTACAGTGGTTAGGTAGGTGCACCAGGAATAATCTCTTCCTCAGATATATTGTCCCTTAAAAACGAAAAAAAAAAAAAAAAGATTATCCCACAGGGAGAAAAATATTTAAGGAATTGACAGATTTCCAACTCTTTAAATTCTTTGCTTAGATTTCTTTCAAAGGTATAGCCATTGTTGGCAAACTTGAGATGCAAGTCTCCGTAAATACATCAAGCACATTGATTTTTCTCCCTTGGGCTAATTCAGCATAAATATCTTTAAAATGTGTTAGAAAAGTACTGACTTTAACTTGCTCTGACTGAATGCTTCCTGGATGGAACCCTGTATAGCACTTTTATCTGATTTGGAGATGAGACACTATGAATTGTGACTGTAAGCTCTCTGCTGCTTGCTGTGTCGTGGTAACATTAATTGCTGTGTTTAACAGAACAATTGCTGAAATGACCTAAGGGGCCTGGCAAGAGGAAGCTATCCTCCCAGCCCTGTGCGCATGCGAGCTTTAGTGGTAGGCTATTCTGGTGCTACTTGGTATTATTTCACATGGCTTTTTCTTTATTCCTCTACCAAGTAATTGGTTTTAGCAGGGGATGAAAATTGCAATCTCCTGAAAATTCTCTCCTTAATTAAATGGACTTCTGTATGTCTCTTTTGAAAACTGATTTTTTTTTTTTTTTTTGGGAAATTCTCAACAAACTTGGTAAAAAGCACCAGCATGGCCAAGTTTCTCCAGGGACCTCATTTCATTTCCAGGTTTTCAATCCAGCTATAAGGAATGTAATGGACTTACATACAGCACACAGCAGGCAGCAAGGCTAACTGACATGTCACAGTTTTCATGGTAGTCACAAATACTGTCATGGGTTACTTGGTCTTTGTTGTGAAACAGTTGTGTGAAACATTGTGAGCTTAGATTAAGAGTGGTAGCAATGAGATTTCTCACCTTCTGCCTATATACTTTTGGACTCTTTTTTTTAAAGATTTTATTTATTTGACAGAGAGACACAGTGAGAGAGGCAACACAAGCAGGGGAAGTGGGAGAGGAAGAAGTAGGCTCCCCGTGGAGCAGGGAGCCCGATGTGGGGCTCGATCCCAGGACCCTGGGATCATGACCTGAGCCGAAGGCAGACGCTTAATGACTGGGCCACCCAGGTGCCCCTGGACTCCTAAATATTAAAAAAAAAATAATAGCTTTCCTTTGACACAACTGATTAGCAGTTAAAAGTAGTGTGTCTGTTAGTTTGAAAATAACCTTGAGTTTCTGTGTATTTAGCACAACAGCTAGAGAATTTTTACCTCTTTTTTTTTTTTTTTTTTTAAGATTTTATTTATTTATTTGAGAGAGAGAGAATGAGAGACAGAGAGCACGAGAGGGAAGAGGGTCAGAGGGAGAAGCAGACCCCCTGCTGAGCAGGGAGCCCGATGCGGGACTCGATCCCAGGACTCCAGGATCATGACCTGAGCCGAAGGCAGTCGCTTAACCAACTGAGCCACCCAGGCGCCCGAGAATTTTTACCTCTTGTTAAAAGGCTCCAAGCACCTCTTTTCTGTGATGTCTGTATTTAGGCTCAGGAAAAACCTCTATATTGGTTATTGGATGACAGCATTTGCCTTCCAGGCTTCTGGCCAGGGAGTTATAATTAAATCTCTTACAGGGATTTAAATCTTAATGTTTCCAGTGTGAAGTCTGGATTCTTGAGCTTGGGAAAGTATCATTTAAAACATTTGATATTGAACTTTTAATTCAAGAATTATTCAAAATTAAATTCTTGATTATATACAGTATTGTTTCTATTTCCTCTCAGGTTTTATTTCTGTACTGTGCAAATATGGGGCAGCTTTCCCAAAGTGTGTAGATAGCTACTGTACGATCTAAAGGTCAGAGCATCTTAGAAGTTTGTTTGTTTTTTTAATTTTATTTATGTATTTGAGTGAGAGAGAATGAGAGCACGAGAGGGAAGAGGGTCAGAGGGAGAAGCAGACTCCCTGCTGAGCAGGGAGCCCGATGTGGGACTCCATCCCAAGACTCCAGGATTATGACCTGAGCCGAAGGCAGTTGCTTAACCAATTGAGCCACCCAGGCGCCCAGAAGTTTTAAATAATTATCTTGGCATCCGCATAGCTTTACAAAAAGCTCATGACAAGGAGAGTATTTTCATGGATCTATAGTAATTTCAGGGAGTTACTGGTTAGAACCCTTTGTTTTCCTCCTCTCTCCAGTCCAGCTGGCATTCAGTCCTTTAAAGAATGTGGCTATGCAGTACTTTTGATTACTAACGACTTCTATTATCTTCTTCCCCATTGTGTACAGATGGGAGAATCCTCAGCACAAGTGTCTACTGCTATTGGATGGACAGCGGCAGATGTTCACAGCGCGTCATGATTAATTAGTTTAAATTGAAAGGTTCTATCTGTGAGGTAGCTCAGATTTAAGGGCAGTAGGCATGAACTGAAGTCACGTTTGCGCAGCGACTGAGGCATTAACCATGTTTTCATTTACACAGCTCTTCGTACATGCAGCTTTTTATTGTAATAGTTGGAAGTGCTAGTTATGTTGTAGTCTCAAAGTGGGGGGTAGGGGAAATTGGCTGATCTTAAAGTTTGAGAGTATAGTATTTTTCTGCAGTGTAAATTTACACTGAGCTATGGAATGGGGCACATTCTCTTAGCCTAAATTTTGACCCTATTTCATATTTATTTTACAAATTTACATATTACGTATGTTTTCTTAAAGCACCCCTACCCCTAAAAAATGACAAACCTGGATATAATCTCTTAATGGGTCTGAATTGTGAACAAAAAAATTGGTTTGCTTTGGGACTGTCTGACTAGCACACTATATCTTGTACTGATGAGACTGTTAACTTGAACAGGAGGTAGAATGCTGTCTTCAAATGGAAAAGAACTATATTGCGCTGCTTTATCTTGTCAGAAGACTAGGCAGGTGATTTTGATTTGGCCTCCAAATACTTGCTTTCAATTATTTCTTGTTGTTAGTTTCCTTTATTGCCTCTGAGGTTGGTTAAGTCGTGACCTTAGTGCTGACTTCTGGACCTTACACCCTGCCACTCTGTGCATGTGTTCAGTGCGCTGCAAAGATTATAATGGTCAGTCAGAAGAGCCAGATACTGTCATACTTTTCAGAAAAGTATGTTTTAGCTCTGGATAAATTAGGAGCATCAGTTGGCTCTCCTTAGCTCTTAGAATTTGTCTGACTGCTATTATTATTAGCCAAGTCTAAATTGGATTGTCCTTGTTAGAAAAAATAGTTTTCATTGTGTTTTGTTGTCAACTTACTGAACAATTTCTTCTGTTTATTCTGCTGACCTTAGTTTTCTGACAAGATTAATCCCCCCCTCCCTCTTTTTCCCTTCCTTACCCTTCCTTGTAATGTAAAATGTGACTTCAGACAGGTTTAATTCCTTCATGGGCTGTGATAATAAAATGTCCTAACCTATTTCCTTCATTTCACTTCATGATTACTGTAATTTCACTACAGAGCAAGCAGCTGGCTTGATTTTTTTTTTTATAGCTGTATCTAGGGAATATATAAACTTGACCCAAACAAACTTGAGACTGACTTCCAATAATTAAAGGGTAGAACTCTTTACAGTGATTATTCATTAATCAGAGGAAGAAACATTGGTATTGAAATTCCATTACAAATTAAAAAAAATTATTATCACAGCCTTGTTCTGAAACCCTGGATTATTATTGTTAGAGAGCTATTTCCACAAAGTGTTTGTTAGTGTGTTGGACGTTTGAGACCCCAGGAAATCCCCTTTCTCGTAACGTTCTCCGCTTGGATCTGATCTCAACAGGGTGTCGTAGTCATTCTTCAGCACAGTTCTTAATTGGAGACCAAGAACCCTGGGCCTTTAGAGGTGGTCTAGCAGGAGAGTTCCAGGTATCAATATGAATTCACAACTGAATTGACATTTTCTTTGTTTTATGAGAAACCTTATGTTGCGCATCAGATGGCTGGAAGGATTGGTCTGCCGAAGGCTTTCTAGTCCCAAATTCAATTTAGTTACATAGCTGGATTTTAAATCAAATTTTCCTCCTCTTTCACAGTAATTTCTGAAGGAGATGCTGCCAATTCCCCCCGCGCCTGCGAAGCGCAGCGGCTCTAGGTATACACTTCACATTGTTTCTTTGCAGGTCGCACACCATTTTAATCTGCGCCCGCAATGCACAATGCGCGCATGCTTGTCTGCCAGTGGAAACTCCATGAGCAAAGAGGATGAATAATTATGCAAGTGAATGGTGAAAGGACTTTTGGATACTTTCCCAATTATTTTATAAATAAAACTTGTACTCTAAAGAACAGCCTGTTAATGAATTTGAACAAAATGAGAAGCTTTTTTGGTGTTGAAATTTGTTCATGGACTTTTCAGGTGCTCTACTTTTCTCCCCCCAACAGGTGCTCTGCTGCGCACAGCAAACTGAAGCGCATTGCTTTGGGAATAAAGCGTCTCCTGGACAGATAACCCTCTTCAGACCAAACCTCTCCTCCTGACATTCTGTTCTGCCATCTTTTAGTACAGAGATGGTCTATATAAGATTGGTTTAAAAAAATAGATTTGTGATACTGGAATAGATTTTTTTTTTTTTTACTATAAATTTAAATCCCCATTAATATGCCACTAAAGCTATGTAACTCAGTTTGGGTAATTTCTATTCAGAAGCACCCCCTTCCCCCAGCAAAGAGGTGTTTATTTTAGTAAAGCATAGTACACCCCTCTTCTTTAGGTCTGCCTGCAGTAGCCAGTTAATGTTAAGTTGGTAATCTGCAGTGCACACCCATTTAAAGAAATGGAGATCTTCCCAACACTAATCCATCTTCTTTTTGTTTCTTCCCACAGCGTTTGCTGCCAATTGATGGGGCAAATGATCTCTTTTTTCAACCACCCCCACTGACTCCTACCTCCAAAGTTTATACTATCAGACCATATTTTCCTAAAGATGAGGTAATTGTCTGTCTACGCACTTGGTATATGGTTATGGTGCTCACTTACTACTTTTCCTTTGAACTCCCTGGTTAAAAGAATCAGTTGTGGTGCTCTCTTTGCAGCAAAATTGGAACGGTCCAGAGACGATTAGCATGACCATGACCCTTGTGCAAGCATGACACACAAATTGTGAAGCGTTCCATATTTTTAATTTTATTAATTTATTTGTTTAAAGATTTTATTTATTTATTTGACAGAGAGAGACACAGCGAGAGAGGGAACACAAGCAGGGGGAGTGGGAGAGGGAGAAGCAGGCTTCCCGCAGAGGAGGGAGCCCGACGCGGGGCTCGATCCCAGGACCCTGGGATCATGACCTGAGCTGAAGGCAGACGCTTAGACTGAGCCACCCAGGCGCCCCTAATTTTATTTTTTAAAAAATTTTTAAAAGATTTTATTTGTTTGAGAGAGAGAGAGCACGAGGGGGGAACATCAGGAAGAAGCAGACTCCCCGCTTGAGCAGGGGCCCCGATGAGGGACTTGATCCCAGGATTTGAGGATCATGACCTGAGCCGAAGGCAGTCTCCCAGCCAACTGAGCCGCCCAGGTGCCCTATGTTCCATATTTTTAAAGGAAAAAAAAAAAAAAAATTTCTGTGTCTTCAAAAAGGTACTTTAGGTAGAAAAGTTAACTAAAACATCGAACACAGGAGGGGTGATATTTAAGGAAGAACCTGATAAAGAACTTAGTCTCATAACATCTTGAGCTAAGTCCTTTAAGTCCTCTTTATGAAAATCAGCTAAATTGTATTTAGAGTTGGAATTAATCAGTGTGTCCAAATGATACGTTGTCCTTGACTGATTTTCTCTCTTAGTAATTCTGTAATTTTCAGTTGTGAAGTATCAATAGGCTGTTGATAATCAGCTTACAGGAAACAGCAAGTCTGTTTAAAGACTAACATGTTTAAAACATTTTGGACATACACAAAACAGAGGCTCAACAGCATTATTTGCTGCATTTTGAATTCACTGCTTAACTACCTAAAACTATCCCCTGTGAAGCAGTTCTCTGTGTTTCCTATAACCATACTGTTTTCTACTGATCCTAACAAATACGATTCTGTAAATAAATATTTAACAAAGCCAAGTGATATTTATGACAGGCCAGGCATTTTGTTATTCCCTATACTAGAAGTCTAGTCTAACTTACGAGTCTATTGTTAAATTCTGTTGCTGTATTTCTTGCTTTGTTGCTTAACTAGATTATATTTTCAGGCTTCCGTGTACAAGATTTGCAGAGAAATGTATGACGATGGAGTGGGTTTACCTTTTCAAAGTCAGCCTGACCTTATTGGAGACAAGTATGTGATGAAGTATTTGGATTTGTTGGATTTGGGAGTAGCATTTCATAGCCAGGTTTATCAGGTTGAGGGGAAGTGATGACTAGAAATAAAGTTTCCTAGAAATCCCACTTTAGTTTTAATAAAATTTGAATATATTAAAGGGTATTTTCAGTTTCTTCTTACACCAGATGTAGTTTCCATAGATTGCCATTCAAGTACATTAGACCTACATCACTGAAGTCTAAAGTTTTGTGTTAGAAACTCATTCTGCCCTCTTTTCTTCTGAGCAGGTTAGTAGGAGGGCTGCTTTCCCTCAGCCTGGATTACTGTTTTGTCCTAGAAGATGAAGATGGCATATGTGGTTATGCCCTGGGCACTGTAGATGTGACCCCCTTCATTAAAAAATGTAAAATTTCCTGGATTCCCTTCATGCAGGAGAAGTATACCAAGCCAAATGGTGACAAAGAACTCTCTGAGGCTGAGGTAATAACAGGTTTAGAGATTATACTACAGTAATTTTTCTTAAATGAAGTAAGCAGATACATTGTAAAATCCCAGTGCTTTCTAAATTTCCTGTAAAAAAGAATTCTTGCCGCTGATTCTTAAGTGTGATACTTTTTTTTTTATATCAGGCCTTTTTTTTTTTTAAGAGATTTATAATTAATTTATTAGAGAGCATGTGTGAGCGGGGGGCATGGGGTGGGGGGAGAGCAGAGGGAGAAGGACAAGCAGAGCCTGTTCCCAGAGCGGAGCCTGACACAGGGCTGGATCCCATGACCCCTGAGATCTCGACCTGTGCCGAAATCAAGAATCAGATGCTTAACCAACTGAGCCACCCAGGCGCCCCCCCACTTAAAAAAAAAAAAAAGATTTATTTATTTTAAGGGGTAGGGGCAGAAGGAGAGAATGACTCCCCACTGAGCGTGGAGCCCATTGGTTGCAGGGGCCATGGGACACTTGGGGCTCAATCCCATGATCTGAGTTGAAATCAAGAATCAGACACTTAACTGACTGACCCACCCAGGGGCCCCCTTAAGCATGGCATTTTCCATTGTTCCCTCAGCATGATGGAGTTTTTTTATTTGGAAGTGTTATAATACTTCCTCAAGTAAAAACAAAATATAGACAGAGAACCTTTTTTTTTTTCCTCCCTGTTTTGAAGCACCAAACTTAAATGGTCTCTTCTTTGGGGACTCAGGGCAAGTTTAGGTAATTAAAATCTCTCATTTGCTTGGTTGTCAGGCTCACTTGCCTTCTCAGTAATGTATTTTTCATTGTAATAAAAAAATAATAGGGGTGAGCTGCTCTGAGAGTCTGTTTTCAGATATGAGCACTTTTTTTTTTTTTTTCTTTAAGTAAGCTCCACGCCCAGCATGGAGCCCAGTGCAGGGCTTGCTCTCATAACCCTGGGATCAAGACCTGAGCAGAGATCAAGAGTCAGATGCTTAACCAACTGAGCCACCCAGGCGCCTCCAGATAGGAGTACTTGTCATATGTCAGCCCTGTCCCAACTTCAGTGAATTTTTCCTCTACAGTTACAGATATACATCAGCATATATATATATTTAAAAATAGTTCCTTTTTGATAATGTTTATGCTCAATAAATACTTTTAGATACATATTTGGAACCTTCTTTTTGTGACATTTATCTTTTTTCTTCCATGTTGTTCCTCTTCCCCTTTTCTGAAATTCTTTACTTCTCTTCCCCATACAAATGTACTTATATTCTCTTACAGTTTATTACTACTTTTTACCTTCTGCCCCTAGCCAGATGGCTGTGTAATAAGAGGGTGGTGTGGATGGCCTCACTTACTCGGAATTACATAGATATTATAACTACAGCGTACTGATGATTGAGCTGTTGATGTTTTACTGTTTCAAATCTGATAATTACAGTTTTCAGCACAGGAACATATAAAGAATAACCAGGGTGTCTACTACATTTTTTACATGCACATTTGGTGCAAGCAATAGAAACTTAAATTTTTTAAAAATTTTAAATATTTTTAGATTTAGCAAAGATAATACAGAGTTCCTATATGCCCCTCACCCATTTTCTACATTTGTCCAAGTCTTAAGAAACCAACTTTAGTGCATTATTATAAATTACACATTTTATTCACCTCTTTTTCCACTAATGTCCTTTTTTTGTTCCAGGATCCAATCCAGGATACCACATTACCTTTAGACAAACTTTTGAAAACAAAAATGCTAGAGTTATAAGCTAATTAATTCTTCATGTGATAATTACATAATGACTGGAAGAGTTATTGAATGTTGTTCTCCTTTTCCTATTGCTGGGTTCTATAGTTGGGATATAGATACATAATGACTATCTGCTAAAAGTCAAGAGATCTTTCAAATTTTTACAGAAAATAATGTTGAGTTTCCATGAAGAGCAGGAAGTGTTGCCAGAAACTTTCCTTGCCAACTTCCCTTCTCTGATAAAGATGGATATTCACAAAAAAGTAACTGACCCAAGTGTAGCCAAAAGCATGATGGCTTGCCTCCTGTCTTCACTGAAGGCTAACGGTGAGTACGTTATTTGTGTAGTTGCTGGTGTTTGGGCTAAGTGGGGACAGGATAAAAAGTAAATTACGGTGAATTTACATTCCCTTCCCCACCATTTATGGTTTGGCTTCTGAATTATTAGTGGTGTGAGCATTGCATGTGTATTAATAATTGGAAAATGCTCCTTTTTTACACTATAAATGCTTGTTTTGAGCTCCGTTGAAATGAGACATGAACACATTGAGGTTAAATTTATTTTGCCAGGAGACTCACTATGATAATTGAAAATTAAATGAACCTTGGGGAGAAACTTCATTTAGGAATGCAGAGTTGCCAATTTTTTTTGAGTTTGTTTGCCAAATTCAACCTTCAGAAATACTTTGCTTTATATTAGTGGTATGAAAACTTTTTCTGTAAAGGGCTGGATAATAAATACCCTAGACTTTAATTAATTAATTTATTTATTTATTTTTTTATTTTTATTTTTATTTATTTTATTTATTTTTTTTTTTTAAAGATTTTTTATTTATTTATCTGAGAGAGAGAATGGGAGACAGAGAGCATGAGAGGGGGAGGATCAGAGGGAGAAGCAGACTCCCCGCTGAGCAGGGAGTCCGATGCGGGACTCGATCCCGGGACTCCAGGATCATGACCTGAGCCGAAGGCAGTTGCTTAACCAACTGAGCCACCCAGGCGCCCCTATTTATTTATTTTTAAAGAAGATAGTAGGAAGGGAAAAAAGGGGGAAATTATTTTATTTATTTATTTATTTATTTTAAAGATTTTATTTATTTATTTTGACAGAGAGAGAGACAACGAGAGAGGGAACACAAGCAGGGGGAGTGGGAGAGAGAGAAGCAGGCTCCCTGCTGAGCAGGGAGCCCGGGATCATGACCTGAGCCGAAGGCAGATGCTTAACGACTGAGTACACTCTATGTCCAGTGTAGGGCTTGAACTCAAAGTCACATGCTCTACCTAGTGAGCCAGCCAGATGCCCCTATATATATTTGTTTTTTACACCTTTAAGAAGTGTAAAAAACTATTTTTAGTTCTTGTGCAATACAAAAATGGATGGCTTGTTTGAGACCATGTTTGAGACCAATCCTTAGAGGGTCGTTGATACATGGGAATGCACTTATTTGCATCTTTGTATCATTTGAGTCAGTGGTGTCCCCTTTGTGGAATAATTTAAACAACTCTGAAGATAGCATAATTCTCAGTGTTGTGCTTTGGACAGAATCACACAGGTATATGAGGTATGTCTTAGAATATACAACATACTCTGATTATATTGGCTTGTGACGTAGGCTGAAATGGCCTTTGCCCTGTGGGCCCTTCAAAGGTACTTTATATTAAAAACATTAAACAGGGGCGCCTGGGTGGCTCAGTTGTTAAGTGTCTGCCTTCGGCTTAGGTCGTGATCCCAGGGTCCTGGGATCGGGCCCCGCATCGGGCTCCCTGCTCCGCGGGAAGCCTGCTTCTCCCTCTCCCACTTCGCCCTGCTTGTGTTCCCTCTCTCACTGTGTCTCTCTCTGTCAAATAAATAAATAAAATCTTAAAAAAAAAAAAAAAAAAAAATTAAACAGAGGTATTCTTTGCCTTGCTCCATGTATTTTATTTTGAGGTTTCTTAGCCTTTTCCTCAAAAGATTTTCTTTCTGGGGAAGAGTTTCACTGACAGTTGAATTTTTTTTACATTGAGGTATTTTTGACAGTTAAGAATTGTATATATTTAAGGTGCACAATTTGATGATTTGAAATCGTGAATAATCACATTCAAGCTAGTTTAACATATCCATCACTGAAGATAGTTGCCACTGCAATATTTGGTATTGATAAATATTAATATTCATTGAATATTAATATGAATTTTAAAAATTGTGTTATGAAATTTAGGAGCTGTTATAGACAAGTTCTACTATCATCTATTTGAAATATATTAAAAATTCATCACAATTCCTAGCCATGATTCGAACTGACCTTTACATTTTTGAATATTTGTTTTATTTCTAGGCTCCCGCGGGGCTTTCTGTGAAGTGAGACCAGATGATAAAAGAATTCTGGAATTTTACAGCAAGTTAGGCTGTTTTGAAATTGCAAAAATGGAAGGATTTCCAAAGGATGTGGTTATACTTGGTCGGAGCCTGTGACATTTGTTGGCACTTTGAACTGTCCAAAAGTCTCTTAACTTCACCTGGTGGGTGGTGGTTGGGGTCTTCATACAGTTGAGCCTCTGGAATGGCAACAAATCAGCCAATTGGGATTGGAAACGAAGACTGTGTAAAACTCACCAATCACACTTTGAGATTACTCACTGGTTGGAAGATAGTATTGATGCAAATCCTGTTTGAAACAGATGTGGGCCTCCTTTCTGGGTCTTGTGTTAGGTGCCAAGACCTCTACATGGGCTTATAGGGAGGGGGTCTTCAATAAATATAGTCAGCACTGTGTTCTGCATCCAGTGTGGTTGCATTTCTCATCTAATAAGAGTAATCAAAATCATTTGTCATCCTCTTTGGCTTATTGAATGAAATGTCTTTCATTCTTTGGGGACATGTCAGAAATGAGAAAGATTTAGTAGGTTTCAGAGGCTTCAGGGTAGAGATTCCAAGTGGGATGATTGTTGGCATAGTTTTAAGCTGAATAAATGATTTTAATTTGGGGCAGTTTTTCTGCTCTTTGTAAAGCCATGGCCAATTGTCTCTTGTAGTGACCATTGGTTCAGGCATGTTGTGCTTTTGTAGGGACAAATGTGCAGTTGTTTGTGGCAAAAGCTTAAAAATGGCAAACTTGTAAATTTTTGTATATAAACTAGTTGTAACCTGACTTTTGTGTTCACTGTTTTTGTAATTTTTTTTTCCTTTTGAAAATGAAAGGGTGTGGTTCAGGATGGCACTTTGAATAATGTAAATCAGTGGAAGATGGATTTTCTTTACTTTTCCCTTTGTTTGTTTTTTGGATTTTTTTTGTTTTTTGTTTTTTTTTTTTAGAAGTTTTATTATTTTTGAAGTGCCTCCCACCTAGGGCTAGGCCATGACCACTTTGGGTACGAGAGCCTAACTTCATGGGACTCAATCTGTTGCAAGGTGCAGTCACTTCTGGAAATTAACCTCGATGCAGGTCAGCATGTGAAATGTTAGTTTTGACATCTGTCAAGTAGGGTTCAGGGACTGATTGGTCCCATATGCCCTGAGATCAGTTGTCCTTTAATGTCAAGACCTGTTACAACTGGTTTTATTAAATCAGAGTCTTTAATTCTTGCATGTTTGTATCTAATTTTTAAAAGAAACAATGAGCACACTTTAACCAATGACTTATGGTTACCCTTTTCTTTTTTCCTTTAACCACAGATTCTGAAAGCTCCATGTATTTTGATTTAGATTTGGTGTTTTTAGGGGTTCTGAGCATGAGGCTAGCAGGTAATCTCTGCAGGATTCATTTTTTCATCATGGCTGGCTGACTTTTCCATGGATTCAGAACAGTATTTTGTTATCTTGCTTCCCTGCAGTTTTGTTAAATCGGCTGTTTTACTTTGATCTGAGGTGGGAGGGGCAAGGAGAAGGAAACCTGAAACATTTTCCTTCATGAAGTTCCTTCAGTGTGGGCTTGGAATCTTATCTTAAAGCATTGTACCTAGTGGTATCTAGTGACTTTCAACGAGGGCCTGTGAGTGTGCACTGAATTTGTAAGATGAAGGGAGGGGAAGAAGGAGACCTCTTCATTTTCAGGGTAGAAACCTTTAACTGATAGAAGGGTATGATGTTGGAAAGCTGGAACCAAGTTTGCATTTTCAAGGGCTCTAGGGGGAAGGGAAGATCTCTACAAAATACTGTTTAAAACAGCTTAGTGCCACTTGGTTGTCTCTTTAAGTACATGTTGTACACTAGTAGTTCTAGCATTTATCTGGAGGATTTCAGGGTCAATCTATGGAATCAGGATTTTTAGCAAGTTTGCTTGTGGTTTTATCTTGGCTTACAATAATCATTTGGCTGGTCTTCTGGTCATAGATGCTAACTATGAAACCGATGTCCAGGCCTATACTTTCATCACTCTAGGATGGTAAAGTGCTATGCTCTCTTCTATGGTTATGAATATTTATTAAGGTTGGAATGACATTTCATTGATTGTTTAGATCACAGCTCAGTTCCTGTAGAAAACGAACTGTAAAACTATCTGAAGACCATGCAAGAGGCAAAATAAAACTTGAAGTGAATGTGTGTGGTGGTGTACTGTGTAAACCTACTTCTTGTTCCTGCCTGGTACCTTTTCTCCTGCCTTTCATGCCTCACCTATAAGCAAGTATTCACAGCTGTTCCAAGTTAGGGGCTGCATCTTCCCATTCCCATCTTCAGCAAAAACACTTCCTTCCAGATTTTCCTCAAGGCAAGCAAGGTAAAAGATGAAAGTAGACTAGTCTTGGCCAAGCCACCCTCTTCCCACAGTTAACAGCCTGGGCGTGAGTTAGGGCAGCTAGTTTGAATGAGTTCCCTTAATCTAGTGGGATAAGGAGTACAGTTTCAGTTTATCAGATTCTTTGGTCAAAAGGTGAATGATGGGGGTTGGAGAGTTGCCCTGCCCAAACTATGTGACAGAGGAGTGTAAGGTGGAAGGATGTTTTGGGTTGATTCGTAATAAGCTCCAAAACGTGCCTGCCAGGAGTAGCATCCCCAAATCTGATGTGATATCCTTTGCTAGCAAGCTCCCGCATCAAGGCAGCATCTGAAGCTTAATAAAGCTATGCCTTCTGGATAGTAAACTTAAGGTCGTTAGAGCAGGAAGCATACTAGGAAGAGGACCGAGTAGTTCAAATAGAAAATACCTCTAGCTGAAAAGTCTTTCAGGATCCTCGGCTCTCTTGGAGCAAAGGCAAATAGCGTGATTCCTCTGCTTTCATAAGAAAAGCGCTGCCCTGAAATTCGCCTTTACAAGGGGAGTTGGAAATGTTTACACTTTTGTATCTATTCTGCCTTTAACGAAAGCTTACCTGGATCGGGGAAGTGGAGACAGCAGAGGGTGAGAGGAACTAGAGAAAATGGAGGCAGGAGCCACCTTCGGGAGCCGTGGTCATGGAAATAAGCAAGGGTATTAACATTAAAAAGAAAAATCCATGCTTCTGTGATGTTACTCCCCGCAGTCCCGACACAACGGTCTGACCAGAGGCCGGACGGGCTCCCCAGGACCGGTTGCGCCCCGCTCCCTTCTCTCTCAAACGCCAGCGGCTCCTTTAATAGGCGGGGCCGGAGCCAGCGACGAGTCCCCCCGCTTTGTACGTGTCGGGGGCGGAGTTCCCAGACGGCCCTTGCAGCATGGCCGCCGGCGCCGCCGCCGCCTTAGCGTTCCTGAGTCAGGAGAGCCGAGCCCGGGCCGGAGGGATCGGGGGTCTGCGGGTCCCGGCTCCGGTCACGATGGACAGTTTTTTCTTCGGTATTGAAGAAAGGAGGGGATGAAGGTGGTGCTGGGGCGGTTGGGCAGGGCTGAACAGGAGTGCAACGTGGGTGAACACGACGTGGGTGGGGGCGAAGGGGGCCCCCCCGCACGCTGCAGCCCAAGCGGAAGGGGGCGGTGCGACCCCTTCTCCTTCTGTGCAGGGAGGGGCCCAGGGCCGAGTGCCCCAGGTGTTCCTAAGAAGTGGGCCCGTAAATGGCCGGTCTGACCTTGGCTACACGTGACAGAGGTTTGGTGGAACGCTCAGACACACACTGTTACCTCTTCCAGGCTGTGAGCTCTCCGGCCACACCCGCTCTTTCACCTTCAAGGTAGAAGAAGAAGATGATTCGGAGCATGTGCTGGCTTTGACCATGGTGAGGGGCGGGGAAGGGTGGTGAAGAGTTGGTCCAGAGCAGGCAACTCGGGGGGCCTCCAACTGTCCCCCCAATCCCTTTTACTGGGAGTCACCTCTTCCTGACCCCCACATGGGCGATTCCCTGGCTAGGTGATCCGGGGACCACTGGGGCGGGGCAAGTTCTAGGGTAGATGCCTCCACTTGTGGTGCCAACCCTTGTTTGGGGAGACCCAGAGGCCCTGTGTACCCTTCCCAGCTCTGTCTCACTGAGGGGGCCAAAGATGAGTGTAATGTGATAGAAGTCGTGGCCAGGAATCATGACCACCAGGAGATTGCAGTCCCTGTAGCCAACCTCAAGTTGTCCTGCCAACCCATGGTGAGTTCCCCTGCCATGCTGGGTGATGGAGGTGGGGGGTAGGGCTAGGGGTGGGGGTGAGGAATTGAGGACTGAAGGACTAACTCATCACGAGGTTGGGCGGGCCAGGCCTTCATCCTTGTCTTCCTTCCAGCTCAGTTTGGATGACTTCCAGCTCCAGCCACCTGTAACCTTCCGCCTAAAGTCAGGTTCTGGCCCTGTGCGGATCACTGGGAGGCACCAGATTGGTGAGAGCCCTCTCCTTTGCCTCTAGTGGATTCTCCATCAGGTCTCCCCCACTGCTTCACACTCCTGCCCCATCCCAGCCTTATCTCCTAGTGCAGGTCCCATACAGGCTATACCCTCCACTTTCTGTCCTACTCGAGCCTACCTCCTGCATAAAACCTGTCCCAACTTCTCCACCTCCATTAATGTGGTCTTCTTTAGCTCTCTGTCATCTTAGTATCTGAGGTTCTTCCCACCTAGATCATAAGCTCTGGGAGGTCAGGGTCCCTGCAAGCCTGGCACCACAGGGCATGAATAAATGACATATGGTATGAAGGGGGTCTGGCTTGAACCTCCTCTTTCTTTACTGCTTACATTTCCACCAGTTACTATAAGCAATGACGTTTCTGAGGAAGAAGAGAGTGAAGAAGAAGGTAGTGAGGAGGAGGAAGCTGAGTTGTGCCCCATCCTGCCTGCCAAGAAGCAGGGGGGTAGGCCCTAGCCTCCTTGGTGAGTTGGGGGAAGGGGTCCAGCAAGGTCTGGGATGAAGTAGGACAAGCAGGTGAAGGCCTAGATGCTGACCCCTTGTTTGCTCTTCTCAGGTCAGCTAGCTACATGTGCCATGCACCATGTTCCTGTACAAGTTTCAAGAAATTTAAATGTGTCTTCTCCGTTGAAGAGGATGGGTGGGTGGGTGGGGTCTTGGGCTGGTGCTAGGAGAGAGGGTGGTCCTATCCCTCATAGAGCCCTGGTATTTTTCTAATCTTATGCCCTACCTGGGACTTCCCTTTTCTCCAGGATTGGGAGGAACTCTGAACTTCTGTCCTCACCCTCTCTCCCCACTTGCCTATGAGATTGGAGATCAGCATCTGAAGCTCAGGACTGCACATTTTTAATACTTTTTACATTTTTGGATAAAGGTTGAAATAAAGTGATGCGGAGTTTTTTGCAACTCATTTGTGTGGCTTCTTTACCTGCTGGTGTGGCATTCCCCTAGGGACCACCAGGTGGCACTGTGGCAGCATCGAGGGTGGCCCTGGGCCTGGGGAGGGTGAAGAAATGTGGGATCCTGCTATCCCTAGGACCCCGGGGGCAGGCCAGGCCTGGGCCCCAACTGCCTTGCTAAAAGAGGACCTCCCAACACCAAGCCCATTCCCAGTCCCTACAGGTGGGGGAGGGCCATCCCAGGAGGTTATCAGCATCCAAACAAGGGGCTTGGGCCTCTGTCAGCACTCAGGCTGATGGGCAGGGGGGCAGATAAGGGGGCTTAAGCAGTCCAAGGAATGTGCATCCCTAGATCCACGAAGGGGCTCAGGCCCTGAGAGGGCCTGTGAGGGGTAGGGCAGAAGCCAGTCTTTACTCCTCCTTCCAGTCTTACAGGCTGTCTCTGAGCGGGTCTGGGCCCTTAGAAACCTGATTCCGGGGGCCAGATGGAGGGGGCTGGCCAGATTGGGTGACAGGGAAACCAGAATCCGGGTGGCCTGGCATATGGGGGCAGAGAGGGGCTCCTGGGATTCAGCCTCCTGGGCTAAGGGGTTCCTGATTCCCAGCACATTGCCTGGTCTGGGGGTCTCTGGTGCCCGTAATCAGGTGTTCTGAGGTTTGACTGCTGCTATGCCAGGAAGAGAAAGGGAAGTACCTGGTGTGAGCATTCGTGTGTATGTGACCAACTCTGGGGTCAGCAGTTCAGCAGCTGTGTTGATGTGGGGTGGGGGGCGCGTATTTCAGTGTCCCACATACAAACAAACAAACAAGAGGTTAACTCCTGAGACAGCCTGGGGCCAGACATGCTGAGGATGGACAAAGTACAGTGCCTGGTGGGGTGTGGGGTGGTAGGGCCAGGCCCACTCCCTCCCACACTGCCTGCAGGGCAAATGAGTGAACAAGTGGGAGGGGTCCCTAGGTAACCCGAAGAGGCTGGTATTGGGGCAGGTAAGGTAAACTTTGGGGAGTGTCCCACAACACGGAAAAGCATTCCCACTTCAACACACATCCCTGGAGTAGGTTCCCCCCTCCCCGTGGTGAGGAGCTCTAACTTCCCTTTTCTCTCAAGTTGAGGATGAAGGAAGGTGATTTCTCTCTGTGTTGCAGTGATCGGGGTCGCAGGCCCCTTTCTCCTCTCCAGGAGGGCTTTGCTGAAGTGCTTACATCCGGAACCAGCGTGGTGGGCCGACCAGGCTCCAGACCATTCACCTTCCTGTGGCAGGGGTCCCGAGGGAGGGGGCATTGCAGCTAGCGCCCTCTGGTGGGCGAGATTGAAACCGCCTTTGGCCGTGGGCTCCCCACGCCGCCTTGCAGGGGGGCTACGTGAGTGATCTCGCCCGTGAGTGGCCTGGGGTGCCGAAGTTTAGGCAGAAAGCGAGGAGTAAGTCACTGAGGCTGACTGTATTGGTTCTTTGATTGATTGATTGATTGATTCGTTCGCTAGAAGAGCTCTTGTTATAGCCCTTCTCTTCTTCCTCTCACCCATAACCTCCAGAGGCCTCGGCACGTGCTTGGTTGGGGGCGCGGGAGACTGGCTGAGTGCAGCGAAAAGTCATCTCTGGGGGAAGCCTCCCCAACCCACCCATCTACGCCCTGTGCGTGGCCCAGCTCGGACATTTACCCCCTGCGAAGCCGCTGAGCGATCATTGTAAGCCTTGACTGTTTGCTGGGTGGCTCTCCCCGCGACCCAGGCAGGCGCCGAGCGCGCTCCTGCCCGCAGTAGGGGCCCAATCCACATCTTCCCCTTCTTGCAGGACTTTCCCGGCCCGAAGGGGCGCCCGGCCGACAGAGCTGGGAACTGTTTTTTCTCCCTCTCCGCCCCGCCTCTCGGTGCCCGTTCTGTCGGCTCAGCGCACAGTAGGAGCACTGCCAGTTCGCTTTGGCCCGGAGCACTGAGGGATGAAGGCGTCCGCCGGGGTTTGCAGACTGCTGGAGGACGGGCAGGCCTGTATTCGGGGGGCGAGGGAGACGACTCCCAGGCAGCGGCCCCAAGTGCTTAACGTAGTCTCGGCGATTTGCATTTGAACAGTCGGTGGAGAGTCGGCGGCGCTTTGAACGCCAGGCGCCGGAGGCGCGCAGGGGAGCTCTCGGCAGTCCGGGCGGCCCCGCGCCGGCTGGTGTGGATGTGAGGGGCCCAGGGTGGGCCGGGCACGAGGGATGCGTTCGGAAAGAGGCTGAAGGTGTGTGTTTGGGTCCCTGCGAGGGCGTGTTTGCGGAGAGGGGCTGTTTGTGTTGGCGAGGAGTGTGTGTTTGTGTTTGCAGGAGGCGAGGGTGAGGGTGTGTGTGTGTGTGTGTGTGTGTTTGCGGAGTGTGGGGGCGGCCGGGAAAGGTGGCCGGGCTGTCACTCAGCGATCAGGTTGACAGGCGCTCCCTCATCAGGGCTGGGGAGCTCTGATTGCAGATTCGAGGAAACAAAATAGCAATTGTAATTACGGGGCTTTGATAAGATAAAGGAAGGAGCGAGCTGGCCGGGAAGGGAGCAAGCGAGGGAGGGAGAGAGTGGCCTGCTGGGGCCCCGACGGAATATTTGCATCTGTCACTCACCGGGCGTGCCGGGGCGGTGCCGGCGCCCTACGTGAGGGTGTCCCCATCTGCTCCCTCCTCCCTCCCCCCACACCCCCACCACAAGACATAGACTTTTGGGGAGATGAGAAGAATCTCTAAAACTGATGAGGGTTCATTTCGGGGGAAGTTCTCAAAATGTAAAGGAATTCTGTCCTATAGAAAGGTCCCTTGATAGAGGTTAAAGTGTATATACTAAAACCTTGACCTCCACACTTTTAGGTCCCAGGACGCCCATCTCTTCTGGGGACTGGGTTAAGATCATTGAGGCTCAGCTCAGGGACTTCAGAACCAGGGTTGTGGGAGCTCCAGAACCAGGGTTGGACCTGAGTCAGCTGCTCTCTGGCCTCCATCCCCGCCCCAGGGAAGGGCTAGTGCTCAGAGTGACTCCAGTTGTGGCTCCAAGACTCTGCACACTGAGCATGGGCTAGACTGCCCTGACTCCGGCCCGGGTCCTGCTCCACGCTGTTCTCATCAGACTGTTTTCAGAGGGCTGAGTCCCCAGTGGGGAGAAGGCCCTTCCCACCCTCTGCTCTCCATCTCTCCACTCACTCATTCATTCATGCACAGAAATAAACATTTTCAGGGGCCTACTATGTGCAGGGCATGCATTTAAGATGGTGAGCATCCTGCCTGATTGCAGCAGTAGAGCTGGGGGGGTGGAGACTCGGCAAGCAGCCTGCAGGCCTCTAAGACAGAGGACAGTAAGGAAAAGAGCTGGTTTGGGCTGTGGGCACCAGAGCCCACCTCACCTGTCTCCCTTCTAATGGGCTCACCTCTTAGTGGGGTTGAGAGGAGACAGTGCAAGTCCAGCCTTTAGCAAATACGAGTGCTCAATAAATAGTGGTGCTTATGATTATTATCCGAAGGCAAGTCTTCCTGGGGAAGCCACTCCTGGGCTGAGGTCTAAAGGCTCAGCCAGTTTCTTCATTGTTCATTCATCAAATGCCAACTGCAGAACAACCCTGCCCAGCTCAGTGCCATGAGCTGCAAGTTCCGATCTAAAAGACGTGGTCCTTGCCTGGAGGTCTGTGTGTGCAAGAGCCAGAAGAGTGAACAGACTCCTGGAGCGGGGGGTGGGGGGACACGGGACAGGTAGGCTCAGGGAGTCTCCTTCTCTGAGGAGGGATGAGGTCTTGAGACAAGTCCTCTGACTGTTCTCCCATCTATGCATTGCTCAGTGTTAGCATTATGGCTGGGAGTAGGAACAGGTGGGGCATCGGGACAGGTGAAGCACGGAGAGAGGGGAGGTAGGCAGAACTTGATTGTACTGCTGGGCAAGGACCTGCCTACTGCCCCTGGCCTAATAGCTTCCCAGGACCACCCCAACCCCTCCAGTCCAAGCCCCAAGGACATGGGGTGCCAGTGGGGCAGGGGAGGTCATGGGTGGATGCAGCAGCTGGGTAGGGCATCAGTGGCTCAAGCTGCTCCTCAGTAGTGTCAGTCCCAGGGCGTCTCTGCCCACCCAAGCTGCTGCCAAAGAAGCACCATGGCTCAGGGTTTCCAGAAGCCTCTGGGGGGAAGCAATGAGGGGCTGGGAGAGGTTTAGACACTACTTCCTTCGGGGACCCCCCCCCATGCTTGACACAAAGCGCCAGTCCACCTCTAGTCCAGTAGGTGTGTAAATGCCTCAGTGCACAAATACTGAGGCTCAGAGAGGGAAAGGCAAGGCGGCCTGGATCTGAGTCTCTTCTCCAGGAAAAGCAGCTCACAGTCGTTATTTTTGCCCCCTCCGCCTGCTGCTCTGGGAGGGCGGCAGCGACTATAGGTCCTGCCAGGGACCCACAATGGTGGCTCATGGTGCCTCTCAAGCTTCAGGTTAGTGTGTGGGGGACGGACGCAGGGGTGAAGGTGATAGTAAGGGAGGGGACATTCCTCGCTCTCAGGGTCTTTTTGGAGACGGGGCGAGACAGAAGAGACCCGCAGCAAGGGTTACTCAGCAGGAAGGCGGGGGTGGGGGTTCGGGTCCCCGTCGCAGGGAGCTCACAGCCATTCCCTCCCGCGTCAGCGGCCACTTCCAGGGGACACACAGGGCCGAAGCACACAGTAGGTGGCTCAGAGACCCGCCGCCTAGTCTGAGGCATAAGCGGACCCGGCCCCACGGTGGAGACTTGGCACCTTCCGACCCCGGCGCACCCGCGGTCCAGGAAGCCCAAGCCCGAGGCGCCCCCCCACCCCCCATCCCCGCGGGTCCAGACCCCTAGAGCGCGCAAGGGGTCAGCCCCGGGATGGGGGGGAGGCGTCCCCACCGGCCGCCCCCCGCCCCTCCCGCGGTCCTCAGACCCCTCCCCTAGCCCAGACCCCCAATCCCAGACCCGCCGGCCGCCCCGCCCCGGTCCGCCCCGCCCCCGCCCCGGGCTGCGTCCGGGCCCCAGCTCCCAGCCGGGGGCTGCGGGCTCCGGCCGCCCGCCCGCCCCGCGCTCCCCCCTCGCGCCCGGTGCGGCGCCCCCCGCCCCTACCCCTCCCCCTCCCTTCCCACCTACCCACCCACCCTGCCGGCCCGTTACCCTCCCGCCCGCTCCGGCTCCTGAGCAGCCAGCGGCCACCGGCTCCGGCAGCGGCGCAGAGCCACTCGGCACGGCGCGGCGCGGCGAGCTCGACATTCCACGGGACCCGCGGAGCCGCGTCCGGACCGCCGCCCGCCTCCCGCGCTCCAGCCTTCCTCGGCCGCCGCCGCCCTCGGCTCGTCCGTCGCGGCCGCCCGCGGGCCGGCGCGATCCCGCCGGGGTTCTCGGTGCTCCCCGGGCCGCGCGCCATGGGCAGTCCCCGCTCGGCGCTGAGCTGCCTGTGAGTACGGCCGCCGCCCCCGCGTCCCCGCCGGGCCCGCGCCGCCGCGCCCTCTCCGCTCACCCCGCGCCCTCTCTCTCCCGCCCGCTTTTGTCTCCCACAGGCTGTTGCACTTGCTGGTTCTCTGCCTCCAAGCCCAGGTAAGGCGCACTGCGCGGCGGCGGGGCCCGGGCGGGCCGGCGGGGGCCGCCGGTTGGCAAGGTCGGGCAGGGGCCCGAGGACCGACCCTGCGGCCAGCGCGGCAGGGCTGGAAGGAACCTTAGGAATCCAGCCCCGCACTTGCCCTAGGAGGGAGCTAGGGAACAGAGAGGGAGCGCCCCGCCTGAGGTCACACAGCTGGTGTGCGGCGAGGCTCGAACCCAAGGTTTCGGACTCCAGCGCTGTCTCCCGCGCATCCTAGCCAGGTTGGGGTGGATAGGGAGCTCGAGGGGCAGCCACACCTGGCTGCCGAGGAAGTGGGGGAGCTGGGGCCTGGGAGCGTTCGTTGTCAGAAGTCCCGGTGACCGCCGCAGGGACTCTCTCCGCGGCTCTCTGGGGAGACTGGTGGCGGGTCTGGCCGAAAGATCAGGTGCCTAGGCTCTCTGCGCTCTCAACATTTGCTCCGTAAATTTGTCTTTATAAATGTCAGGGGTCGGGCAGCGCTGTCTCCCTACTTACAAGCGCCCTGCTTTTCTAGGAAGGCGTGGTGGTGCGTGGGGGTTGGGGGGGGGCGGCGGCGCTGGGCAGGGAGCTTGCTTCCCTGATCCTGGCCAGGAGTCCCAGGGTGTTTCCCAACAGGTAGGTCCAGATCGTTCCGGGATCATCCTTGCTAGGCTGGGTCTGCCCGACTGTCCTGGGTTGGGTGTTGTGGCCCGAGCTGGCATGTTGGGGGGACCACCCAGCCCCTGCCGGCGGCCTGGGGTAGTGGAGGCGCGTGCAGGGCGATGGGGGCCACTCGGGCCCCTGGGCAGAGTAGCATTATAATGGCGTGTTGTGTATTTTTCAATTTCCTAAAGGTAACTGTTCAGTCCTCACCTAATTTTACACAGCATGTGAGGGAGCAGAGCCTGGTGACGGATCAGCTCAGCCGCCGCCTCATCCGGACCTACCAGCTCTACAGCCGCACCAGCGGGAAGCACGTGCAGGTCCTGGCCAACAAGCGCATCAACGCCATGGCGGAAGACGGGGACCCCTTCGGTAAGGCGAGCTGCCCCGGGCACGGTGAGGGTAGACTGTGGAACATGCCCTCCTTCCCCTGGCTGGCCCGCCCGCCCCATCTGTGCTGGCCAGAGGCCTCTCCAGCTCAGAGGGAAGGAGTTGAGGCAAAAAAGCATCTTGGGGGTCAGCTGGAGAAGAGAGGGCTAGGAAAGGGACCCTGGGGAGTACTTGGCCCACAGGTACTCCTTTCCTGCCCAGCAAATGAATGAATCCAGGAGTCTCCCTCTCCACCTCCGCCATTCACACACCCCTCCCCAGCTGCAGGTGGAGACAGAGGGTTCTGCGGGAGGGGCCACAGGTTTAAGGGAAGCGCTTGAAAGAGGATATGTCACCAGGGTCCAGAAAAGGAGAGTTGGGAAAGAGAAAGGAGAAAAATCCCCACCCCACCCCCAGCCCTTCCAGCTTGTATAGGGGGTGCCACAAACCTTTAAATATTTTGATCAGAAGGGCCAATTGCGCATAGGCACTGGGCTTGGGAAGGGCCCTTTCCACTCCACTGACCCAGGAACCCAGGTGGTGGTCGGAACCGGGCTCCTGACTCCTCATGGGGTGGTGAGTCCAGGGAGCTACTGCAGGGCAGAGAGGCTGAGGACTGATTGATTTCTAAAACATTCAATATTCCTGCCTTGAAACCAGGCCAATTTCCAGAGTCCTGGACGTACCAAGAGAAAAGCAAGCCCTCTGGGCGGCTGGTGTTGTTTTTAGAGAGCGATTATTGTGAGTTTAAAAACCTTTAAATAATGACCAAGTTAAACAAGCATGAAAGGAGAGGGGAAGACTCTATTAAAATGTAATAAAAAGGTGAGGCATTTTAAGAGCTAAGAAGAAAAATGAATGATATAAAACAGAAAAAGAACGAGCCTTTTTTCAGATGTGGAGTTTGAAAGGAGTTGCAAGTCTGTAAATGTTAAAAAAGAGGTTCAAGATTGTTCTCTATGAATCTCTGGAGAGACCCCCGCGTCTGGCAGAGCGATTAAAACTCTTCTTACTTTCACCTTTTTTAACATTTCCTGAATACTTTCTCCTCTTCTCGAGCCAGTTTGGGGGATCGAGTATGTCTCACTGCATTTTTTCTGCATCGACGTAGCTGACTTCCCTTCAAAGCTGGAGAAGGAGACATAATTTTCCCGGGATAAATCTGTCACTGGGGTGGAAGAATAGGTTTGAAAATGTTAAGCTTTCCAAAAGGCCGTTCGGGAAAGCTGCCGCAAACTGCGGCCCCAGCTCCCCAGCGCCATCCAGGAAGGGGAGTGGGGGCTCTCAGTGGAGAGGGTGGGGGGCGGCCTGCCCGGTGGCCGAGCTCCCCCGCTGGGCTGGCAGGGCCAGCCTGCCGTCCCTTTGTCCCTCCAAACTGGCTGCTTGCTGCCCTTCTCAGCTTCCAAGGAAAGGGAACGAATGCTTAGCTCCTCCTGGGTTCACTCCACTGGAGCAAATGGTCCAGCATCCTTGGGTTTTGGGGAGGGAAGAAGAGGCTACGCTGGCCATGGCGGAGCTCATCTTCAGACCTCAGAAGTCTGATGCCCACTTCTGTCCTTACAAGTGTAGGAAGCTTTCCAGGTTCCCTGATCCCTGCCTGCCAGGCAGGAGTGGGAGCTGGAGGGCCCAAGAGCAGAGGCGTAGGGTGTGCAGCTGGGACAGTATGAGTCTGGGGGAGAATAGCAGAGAGGTCCGAGTTGCTTCCCTGCGGGTCCCAGGAAGGAAGAGAGGGATTGTTCAGCCCCGTCTGCCCCATTTGGCCGGAATCCTCAGAGTGGGATCCTCTCGCCCCTTCTCCCGTCAGTGTCCCTCCTGGCCCTAGCAGCAGTGACTCCTTGCTCTGGAAGGCAGATCAGGAGAGGGATGAGCAGACTGACTGGGTCCAAGAGGAGGTGGGTGGGAGGGGAGGTGACAGCTGCATTTCCCTGGCTGACTTGGAGCCAGACTGGAGAGTTGGCCATTGGGTCCCAGCTCTGTGCTTATGTGAAGGGGTGGGGGGCAGTCACAGGCTGGGCAGTGAGGGCTGCCTTGCTGACCTTGGTGCCCATCTCCCCCCATTAATTTTGGGGACAAAGAAGGCGCTGCCTTGTTAGTGCAGGCTGGGAGACAGCTCTGGGAGTCCCAGAACTGCTTTCTCAAGGAGGGAAAAGGAGTAGAGAGGACAGGAGACCCAGCCCCTCCTGTCCTATTCCCAACAGCTAAGTCAGCCCTCATTCCCTTCTTGGGGACAGCCTCAAAGGGAGGAATTACACAGGGGCGAGACAGGGACCAGGACTTCTGTGGCAAGTTGGCTGTCTGAGGGAAGGGCACAGGGGAAGAAGGCACAGAATTCAGCTCCCTGTCTCATCAGCTTTCCAGACTGAGAGGCAAGCATGCCTGATTTTCTCCCCTCCTCACCCACAGAAAGTGTTTGGTCACTGGGGTGAGAAGCCCAGCTGTGATGGGGGTTGAGAGAGAAAAGACTATTTGAGTCATTGCTTTCTGGACACTGGGGCTGGGGACAGTGGTGACTGGGAAGCGTGGAGAAGAGCAGAAGCCTCCTGGCTGGGGTCTGAGGTTCTGGGGAAGCAGCTGGTTGTGCTCAGGCTGCGTGTGTAGGGAGAGTGGTCCGCATCCCTGTCAGAGCAGGGGGGGGGGGTGGCCAAGGCTGTGAGTTAGAACCCGAGGTGTTAGAAACGGGAGAGAGTGCTTTTAGTTTTCGCCTCAGAACTCATGTCACTGCTGCACCCCAGAAGTTTCTAGTGGTCTGTGAGGCATGTGCACATACTGCTTTGAGTTTGAAGGATTCCCAGAGATCTTCTGATGAGAGTAGAACTCTAGTCATGAAGCCTTGACATGGAAGTCAGTACTGTCCGGTTTTAGACGAGGGTCTGTTCAGTTTGATGGCTCCAAGATTCCTCTGCAGAACCCAGTTTGTGCTTCATGATCTTGTCCATCCCCCTGTGTACCGTCAGGTGAGGGACCTGAGGCCCAGGAAGGGGACGTGATCTTTCCCAATGTCGCACAGCATATCGGCAGCTGGGCTGGGGCTGGAGCCCACGTCTTGGGTACCTGCTCTTGGAGCAGTTGCTACTGGGATGTGACAGGTCTGAGGGTCAGCTGGGGTGAAGATGTGGTACAGTGGGGGTCAGGGCGCTTCCAATAACCATCCCCCCACCTTCCCTGACAGCAAAGCTCATTGTGGAGACAGATACCTTTGGGAGCCGTGTTCGAGTCCGAGGAGCTGAGACTGGCCTCTACATCTGCATGAATAAGAAGGGGAAGCTGATCGCCAAGGTGAGGCCCCAGAAGGAATGGAGGGTCCCTGGGGCCTGGGGAGGGGGCTGGGCTGGCAGAGCTCCTCCAGGATCCCAGAGAGACACAGGGCCACCTTGGGGTTACCTAATGACTGGGTGGGGGTGGGGGAGGTGAGAGAGAAGGAAACTGCTTGAGAGATGAAAAGCTATAAAGGCCAAGGAGGAAGAAGGAAGGCTAGGGAAGGGGCTGGTGGGGGGGTTGGTAAATTCCATATATCTTTTTAACAAATCGCCAAATTGCTTTGCTATTATGTCCAATTACATGGTACCAGCATTTGGAATGTTCAGTAAGCCGCAGGCCCAGCCCCTCAGCCGAGCTCTGAAATGGCCCCATTAGTCACGGCTCTTCTCCAGCCTCAAGCTCCCCGCTTCCTGGGCTCCGCGTCTCCCCGAAGGCCTCCCCTCCCCCATGGGGTGGCTGCCCTGGGGCCCCTGGGGTCCTGAGGGGCGGGTGGGGGGGATGTGTGGTGCAGCTGGGGAAACGGGTGCGAGCCGCTCGGCCAGACTGGTGGGCAGGAGGCCAGGGCAGGCAGGGTCTGGGCCCCCTCTCTGGCCCTCTGTGTTGGGGCCCAGCCCCTCCGGAGACAGCCATGTGTCACTGCTGCCCGGGAGGACAGGAAGTTGCCGGGTGGGCTGCGGCTTGTGAGGGATTAGAGAGCGGGTGCCCGGGCGGGGGTGGGGCTGTCGCTCGTGCCCACCCTGCCATCTGCTGGGGTGCCCACCTGCTGTCTGGGGCCGCCTGCCCTCTGCCTCTGCTGGGGTGGGGGTGGGGTGGGGGTGCGGCTCGGGCCGGAGCCCAGTAACGCCCGCGTCTGGCCCACTACCTGCAGAGCAACGGCAAGGGCAAGGACTGCGTGTTCACGGAGATCGTGCTGGAGAACAACTACACGGCCCTGCAGAACGCCAAGTACGAAGGCTGGTACATGGCCTTCACACGCAAGGGCCGGCCCCGCAAGGGCTCCAAGACGCGGCAGCACCAGCGCGAGGTCCACTTCATGAAGCGGCTGCCCCGCGGCCACCACACCACGGAGCAGAGCCTGCGCTTCGAGTTCCTCAACTACCCGCCCTTCACGCGCAGCCTGCGCGGCAGCCAGAGGACTTGGGCCCCGGAGCCCCGGTAGGCGCCGCCGCCCTCCCCGCCGCGCGGAGCCGCTGCTCGCGGGGGAGCACAGAGAAACTCCGGGAGCCGAGGTCCGCGCTGCTGAAGGCTGGGGAGGAGCTGGGGGAGCCCCGGGTTCTAGCCTTTGATAATTGTTTGCCGTTGGGTTTTTTGTTGTTGTTGTTGTTGTTTTGTTTTGTTTTGTTTTTTTAAACAAAAGAGAGGCTCTATTTTTGTATTCCATTTGGCTGTGGTGTCTGTCTTCTTCAGTTTCGGGAAGGCCGGTAGTGGCCTAGACTGGGATTCTGGCGGGGTTCCCTCCGGGTCGGGGGGCTTTTCCAGGCCCGCAGAGGTGCTCCTGAGATCCCGGCGCCTGCAGGACAAGCTGGCTGGGCAGCCGGGAGCCCACTCCCCCCCACACCCAGGCGGGGGCAGGGAGGAAAGGGTGGGGACTTAGAGCAGGTTTTTTAAGGCTGGGTGTGGGGAGGGGGTGGATGTGTATTAGTTGTTATTAAATGACTGAAATATTTATTTAACTTGCCTATTAAAAATGTGTGTTGGAGAGCAAGTCCTGTGGGGGTCGGCCCCTCCCCCTTCCCCAGCTGCCTGGGCGGCCCTAACCCTAACCAGTTCCCACTGGAGCCTCCCTCCAGCCTGACTTAGGACCTGTGCCTGTCATTGTTACGGAGGGGCTCTCCTGATGGGACAGAAGCAGGGAAAGGGGCAAGAAGAGGCTCTTAGCTGGTCCTGGGAGCTCTCAGACCAGGACCTCCTCGCTCCTTGGGGGAGTCATTGCCAACACTTCCCCTAGCCACCTCTAGGGCAGAAAAGAGGGCTCTGCTAGGACCAGAGCTGCTTTCATGGTTTCCGTGAATCTTTATTTTTATTTTTTTAATATTTTATTTCTTTATTTGTCGGGGGGGGGCGGGGAGTGGCAGGCAGAGGGAGAGGGAGAAGCAGGCCCCTGCTGAGTGAGGAGCCTGATGTGGGACTCGACCCCAGGACCCCGGGATCATGGCCTGAGCGGAAGGCAGATGCTTAACCGACTGAGCCGCCCAAGCGCCCCTCAATGAATCTTTAAAAAGTGCCTCTGTGTGTGTGTCTAGATCTGTGTGGAGGACAGGCTGGAGATGCCAGAGCTGGTGCTTTCTGAGTATCAGGCTCCAGCAGATGAAAGAAAAGCAGCTGCCAGGGCCCAAGGTGGGGTTACGCTGGAGGGCAGACCGCCAAGACCGGTGCTGGTGACTGAGACACGGAGCGGTGCTGACTTTTGAGGCTCTGGTTAGAGAGCTGTGAGCGGAAGTTGCTGAGCTCAGGTGCTGCACCAGGGCCCAGGGACCATGGCCCTGGGAGAGGCTGCCGACCCTGGAGAGATGGGGCCCAGAGGGAGAGGAGCTGGGCAGGGGACCAGGAGGGAAGTTCACGGGTGGAGAGCAGGACTCAGACTCTGGCCCCGGAGGAGAAGCAACAGCTCATGGGTCAGAAGGACTGGCCCAAGATGGACCTGCTGTGGAGGAAGGAAGCCCAGGCCGCGCTAGGACGATGATGGAGCAGGTCACGGTGTGGGCACAAGGGCTGGCCTGTGGTGGGCAGGGAGCTGTGTGTTTGGATGTGGACTGGAGAGCCAGGCATCACAGCACATCGAGGGACAGCCCAAGCCCAGAGGCAGCAGGTCTCCTGAGGGCAGAGCTGGCCCCGTCTTCATAACTGAGGCCTCCCATTCTGGCCGTTTCTGCTGCCTTCTTTTGACAGTGCAGCTACCGGGCCAATCCAGAAACCTCTTCCCTCTGGGCCTCTGTTCCTCGGCACTTCCTTGGAGTGGGGGGCACCCCAAGGCTTCCTAACCACGTGGGCCTCTCAGAGCTGAAGCCGCAGGTTCCAGGGTCAGGCCATCCAGGTGGACCAGGAGCTCCATGACTCAAGGGGAAGCCTTGGAGGAGAGAGGCTGGGGATACCCTGGGCTCTGGCCATGCCACCTCCTCTGGCTTGCTACGGGGGTGAGGGGCTCTGGAGAGAGGAGGTGTCTCCCGGGCGCATAGACACCGGGGATGTGGGGAGGGGCTCTAGACATCTCTGTTCCAGCTCCCCCAGCTCTTAGTGCCTCCTCCTCTGCTCCATCCCCTCCCCTCCCCCTTTAATTAATTCTGGGTGAGCAGCCTGGCTTTATTGTGCAAGGAGCTCGGGTCTCACTGTGGGAAAAGTCACACCTTCTGAGCAGCTTCTGATGCCATGCAAATGAAGAGACCGTCCAGGAAACGCTTTCATCTGCACGGCCGCCTGTCCAGCCCCCAGCCCAGTAATTGCCCACATTTCATTTGTTTGAGAGCAATTCCTGGGGGAAGCCATAGGGTAGGAGGGAGTCTGGGGTGGGGGTGGAATGTCAGGCTCTCCCTGCCTGTGATCCTGGCCACGGAGCGGCGGCTGGTCACTGGCTAGGCCAAAGCCATTCCTGCAGCCCCCCGGGGCCAGGGACGCTCGAGGTCTCTGGCGTGGTGGATGGAACTGTGCCGTGGTGGCCGTGAGGGAGAAGCGGTGGGCTGTCCGCAGAGCCAGACCTGCCTTACAGAGAGGAGGGAGATGCCTGGTGGTGGTGGCTGGGGGCAGCGGAGAGGTGGCTGGGAGGTGGGAGTCCTCGAGGCTGCCCAGCGCTTTGGGAAGGGCTGACTTCTGGCAGGACCCCGGGCTGGGGACCCATGGGAGCAGAGCCCAGAGCGGTGGGGCCAGGCTGGGCTAGAGCACCCACCACCTTGTTTATCTTCGCCTTGCTGCCTCCACAGAGCCCTCGCTGATGGGGTTTTACAGCCACTCAAGCTGCAACTGGCCAAGAATCAATCATTACCGGCACTTAGTGGTTTGATAGTTAACAGCCTGAACTGAAGCCAAACTGGTTGTTAACTGTGATAACAACTGATTTCAAGGGGTTATTGCCGGCCCAATATGCTCAGTCCATTTATTTCGGGGAAAACAAGCAGGGAGCCGTGGCAAGGCCCAGAAAAGGGAGGAAGACTGGGCTCTTCTCAGCCAAAAGGTCTGCCACTCTGCCCTAGAGTGGACACTGGCTGTGAGGGCCCTGGGGGCCGCCTGAGGCCTGTGCCAGGCTTGACCTCCCAGGACTCCCTGAGGACCCGCCTGCAGGCCCAGGGGACCCACACAGAAGGCCTTCTCTTCAGTGCTTACCTCATCCTGATCCCCCCTCCTTTTTTTCTAGCAGTACTGCCCATGAGACCTTCACTGGGACCGACCCCCCATGAGGAGGAAGCAGGCCTAGTGGCCAGGCCTCTGCTCGTCCCCACCCAAAGGGTGGGGCTGGACCCCCTCACTCATTTCTCCCTCCCCCAGGCCTCCCAGAACCCTGCCAACTCCAAACTAGAACCTTGTCTTCCATTTCAAGGCCAGCGAAGACTCCACCCAAGCCTTGATGAGAAAGAATGAGTGAGGGCTCTCTCCTCTCACTCCACCAGGTTCTTGTCCAACCCTTCCTTCTACCCTAGCTGAATGACAGAAGGGGAGGCTGTGCGCAAGCATCATTCTAGAATGCTGCTGCAGCGAAGGACCTTAGGAGTTCTTCAGCATCTATAGCTAGACAACCTAGGGCCCGCCCGGAAGACACATTTCTAGCTAGTACTAGAAATCAGGTGTTAATTTCCAGACCAAGGCTGCCTCTTGAGGATTGTAGGTCTTTCCCTAATTCCATTCATTCATTTGATATTTATTGAGTGCCTATCGTGGGCCAGGCTCTATTCTGGGTAGAGGGACAAGCAGGAAATGAGACAAAAGCCCTGTCATTATGGAGCTCATATTCTGGGGGCGGGGGGTGCAGAGCAAATGGTATATAGTATGGCAGACACTGAGAACCACATTGGGAAAAATGCAGAGAACGGAATGAGTGTAAAAGGAGGGTAGGGTTGTAGCAATTTTGAATAGGGTGCTCAGGGAAGGCTTCACTCAAATCTTAATGTTTAAGCAGCACCTGGCCAAGGTGAGGCTTTCAGGTATCTGGGGAGGGGCCATCCAGGTGGAGGGAAGAGCAAATGCAAAGCTTTCTGCATTTAGGGGAAGAGGAAGGAGGCCAGTGAGGTTGAAGCAAAGAAGGGAGGATAGGGGTGTGTTGGGGGGGAGGGGCGTGGAGAAGGCTAGAGGCTGAGGTGAGGCCAGAGAAATAGAAGGGGTGGTGGTAGAGGGCAGATCACATAGGGCCACTGAAAAGACTTTAGTTTTGATTCTGAATGAGATGGCAGACCATCGGGAGTCTTTGAGCAGTAGAGTGACATGCTCTGAATGAAGTTTTAACAAGATTACTTTGGCTGCTGTGTGGAGAACAGGCAGCCGGGGGCGGGGGGGGGGGGGCAAGGGAGACCAGTTACGAAGTTATTGCAGTAATCTAGGCTAGAGATAATAGCGGATTGGAGGCAGTGAGAAGAGATTGGGATTTGGGGCAGTTTTTACAAGTGGGGATGGCAAGATTTGCTGATGGATTTGAATATGGGCTGTGAGAGAGAGGGGTTGAGGGGTCTCCAGGGGTTTTGGCCTGAGCCACTGAAAGGATGGAGGGGTCATTTGCTGACACAAAGAAGATTCCAGAAGGGGCAGATTTTGAGGGGAAGAGTAGGAGTTTAGTTTTGGATACATTACATCTCAGCTGACTAAAGAAATATGCAAGGGGAGACGGTGAGTGAGCAGTTGTGCATGAGTCTGGAATTCCGGGGAGGGGTCTAGTGTTGAAGATACAACTTTGGGAGTATTTGGCACACAGGTGATTTTTTTTTTTTTTAAGATTTTATTTATTTATTTGACAGACACAGTGAGAGAGGGAACACAAGCAGGGGGAGTGGGAGAGGGAGAAGCAGGCTTCCCACTGAGCAGGGAGCCCGATGTGGGGCTCGATCCCAGGACCCTGGGATCATGACCCGAGCCGAAGGCAGACGCTTAACGACTGAGCCACCCAGGCGCCCCGCACAGGTGATTTTTAAAGCAGGAGATGGAATGGGTTCCCTCGGAAGTGAGCGTAGCTAGAGAAGAGAGGAGCCCCAAGCCTAAGCCCTGGCGCACTCCAAACATGCAGAGGTCAGGGCGGAGGGGGAGCCCAGGGAGGAGACTGAGAAAGTGTGGCCCGTGAGGTAGGTGGGAGGAAAACCAAGACAGTGTGGCATCCTGATGATATAGGACCAAGACAACAATTTCTGGGCCCGAAGATTTCAGTGTCCTACTCCCCAGCCAACACCAGGGCCAAAAGGAAGTAGCCGACAAGTAGGGTTGGTTTGACCTGGGAGTCTCCTGGGCTCTTCTTTCAGCCTCTCCCGGCCTCTCACCATGCTGCCTTTACCTCCAGAGCCTAACTCAACTCCAGTCCACTTACTCTTTGACTTCTCCACCACCCTCACCCTGCTCTAAGCCGTCATCAGCTCGTGTCTGGCTTTATGGCAACAGCTCCTAACTGCGCTCCCTGATTCCTCTCCTATCCCCCGACAATCCTTTCTGTGCTCGGTAGTCAGAATTTACAAAACACAAATCTCATCTTTTCATTCCCACCTTATCTAGAATTGAACTCAGACTCCTTTCCGTGGCCCACACGGTCCCTGGCTTGCTCTGGCCCGGCTGTCCATCTAACCTTAGGGCTTAACCACTTAACCACTGGGGTCACACCTCCTTCCAGCTTCTCAAACCAGGCTGGCATCTGCCCCAGGGCCTTTGCACATGTTGTTCCCTCTGCTTGCAATGCTGTTCTTCTCGAACTTGCAGGACTGACTGCTCATTCTGTAGATCTCTGCTAGAACTCTTTGCTTTATTTCTTTATTATCTTTATCCCTATCTGATATTATCTTGTTTCTTATTTGCTTGCTTTTGGTCTGTCTGTCCCCCCCACCCCCAGGAGAGCAGGGACTTGACTCGCTCACTGATGCATATCTAGTGCCTGAACTAGTGCCTAGCATGTCGTGGGTTTTCAGTAAACGTTGGTGGGAGCAATGAACTGATAAAGTGAGAGGAGACTGGGAGGCTGTTGACTGGACATGCAGGCCGGGCGTTCTCTGTATCCAGGGTTGGGTCAGCCTTGAAATGCCTGAAGGTCAAGGAGACTTGAGGGTGGTCCTGGGATGGGTGACCCCTGGAACCCATCCAGACATGCACAATCTTACTAAAAGGAGACCCAGGGCTGTCCGACACAGGCTCATCCCCAATTTCCTCAAGCTGGAATGCCTGTTTCCAAAACTTGGACAAACGAGCATCTAAGCAGGGCCTGGTGGGATGGATATACCAGAACCACCTCAAATTCTGCTTCCTTCCCTACCCCTGGATGTCCATAGTAACCAGGGGACTTCAAAGGAGGGAGTGAAGGGGAATGGAGCCAGAGAGTGGAGGAGAGATGAGGAGTAAGTAGCAAGACAGATGGGGAGTTGGCAGGGACTCTGGGGGTCCCCACGTCCCATGGAACTGTGGAGGGTTGGGCCAGTATGGTCCTTTTGGTTGCCCTGCTTCCCCATCTGGGTCTCTTGCTGACCCTCAAGAGCTCACTGTCCATCTGGGCAGGCCCCAGAGCTGACCCTCATGCGTGACCCCCTCCTACTGGCTGGCAGATGCTGAGAAGGGCTCCGGCTCAGTCCTGCAGCCTGTCACCCACCCTTTTTTTTTATTATTTGACAGAGAGAGAGACAGCGAGAGAGGGAACACAAGCAGGAGGAGTGGGAGAGGGAGAAGCAGGCTTCCCGTGGAGCAGGGAGCCCGATGCGGGGCTCGATCCCAGGACCCTGGGATCATGACCTGAGCCGAAGGCAGACGCTTAACGACTGAGCCACCCAGGCACCCCCTGTCACCCCCCCTTAGCCCCTCTCTCTGGGAAAGGAGCTCAGGCTGCTGGACCAGTCTGGGAGCTGCATTTCTTCTCCCTTTCTTCCCAGGTTGTGGATGGTGGAGGGAGGACATGGTGAAGGGGAGAGTCAGGGCATTAGCCCACGCCAACCGATGTCTGTAGCTTTGCAGTGGGCGACGAAGGCCCCCAGTCATGAAGAATCAGCTGGGCCCTGGCTTGTGGCCTGGCTGGAGCTACTTAGAACAAGGGACCCAAACTGGACACTGCTGTGAGGAGGTAAGGAGAAGCCTGGACAGAGCTCTTCATGGCTTGCAGCTCCCACTCCCTCGAGCCCAGAGAACCAGAAAATGCCTGGGCCTGAGGCTTGGGAGTGGCAGAATAGCAAGCCCTCGAGGAGCCAGGGCACAGGGCTCTGAGGGGGACCTGCGACATTTAACATTTCAACTTGACAAACATCACCAACTCTTGCTACATCTTTCTTCACAGAGAAATGCCCCTGTCCCATCACAACCTATGCTGGGCCATTGCACGCCCTCCCACCTCATCGTCCTGCCCAGTCTCTCCCTGGGTTTTCTGGACACCCTCCCCTCCCTGCCTCCTGCAACCCTCAGTAATGAGGAACAAACTCATAAAACATTCATTGTGGGTAATACACCATGTAGGATCCGCCTGATCTCAGGTCTGATAGGAGAGCCGGCTCAGTAGGATGCTGGGTCTTTGGCTTCCGAGGGTTTGGGCTGACTTCCCCACCTTGGGCTCAAGTTCCAGCCACTTCCATTAAGCCAGGCCTGATCCTCCCTCGTAGAAGGGAGGGTGGGGGGGTCCTGGGGAGAGGTGTTAGCAGCCCAGGGAGGGAGAGGTGGCTTCTAGGGGTGCTCCTAAGTGAGGCATGACTGGCAGCTGGAAGACAAGGTGAGCTGTGACCAAAAGGCTGAAGCCAGAGGTGTGTGCTGAGAGCAGGGAGGGGAACAGGGTCAGAACCTAAGCACTCAGCGGTGTCTGGAATGGTTATTTTTGCCCCGGGGAGCCTGGTGAGGCAGGATTGTGTGAGGGACAGAAGGAATGGCCTTGGTGGTGGGCCTCCGTGTGGGGGCACTTCCATCACATCAGTGGGGCAGGTAGAGAGAGGGAAGAGAAGGGACCCTGATTGCCCATCCCCCGCTCCTGGCCAGGCCTAAGCAAATCAGGGATTTTGAAAAACGGCTACAGCAGCCCCCCGAGATCAGCTGGGGCTCCGTGTGACGTCAGGAGTCGGGGCTTCGGAGTCAGACAGAACTAACCTTGCATCCTGGCTCTGGAGCTCCCTAACTGTGTAAACTGCAAGCCACCTCACTGCTCTGAGCTGGAAGAATGGGAGGAGAGAGGAGTGAAGAGAACACGGAGGATCAGCATTCAAGGCTTTCTACCTTTCTTCCCAGCCAATGGCAAGCTTTCCCTTTCCCCAGGGCCTTGAACTGACACGTGCCAAGCCTACCGGACATCTCCTCTGTGCCGGACATTAAAGCAAGTATTAAGAGGCAACAGTGAGCAAATCAGATAGACCCCCGACTCCCAGAGCTTCCCTTCCAATGCAGATGGCCAGAGCTGGCCGGTCATTTCTGATGAGGTGTGGGAAAGGCTGAGACCGCTGAGGAGCAGGGAGTGTGCGAGGAGAGAGGGGTCCCGGGGAGGAGGGCACGTGGCTCAGAGTTGAGGCCATGCTGGCTGAGAGGCAGCCCGGTGGGAGCGGGGACCCCGGGCTGCTCCTGGTGGAATTCGGCTCAGCTCAGCTCGGCTCAGCTCAGCCCCGACTCGGTTCAGGGCACACCGGAGGTGGAGTTGCTGGAGATAAAGGGGTAGACAAAGCAAGGTCCCGGCCTTCAGGCTGCACCCCTTGCCTTGGGGTTCACAGACTAATGGCGTGGGCAAGATATGCGTTAGCACCGCGCACTCCGCGTGGCTGGATCGTGAAAGGGAGCCCAGAGAAGATGAGTCAAGAGGAGCAGCTGTGGAATGCTCAGGGAAATTCATCTTTCCTGAAACTTAATTTCCTCATCGAGAAGGTAAAAGGTTTGAACCAGAGTATTTGTTTTCAAAAAAAAAAAAAAATTAGCAGCAGAACCTAATTTCCCGAGGAAAACCTGTACAGAAGTCTATTTCATAAAAGAGACGTATACAATATTTGCTTCAGTCAGCTGAGGGATTGGCGTCCCCTCAGTTTCTTCCTTCACGCCTGACATTTCAGCTGGGGCAGGCGGTGAAGGAGATGGAGGGTCCGAGCTCTTTAGGGTTCTCTGGGGTATTCGGGGGGAAGATGCTGGCAAGGACCCTCCAGGAGGAAGGGCCGGGTGGGCTCCAGGCCTTCGGTCCAGGGCCGCCCCCTTGGCCCCGCCGCGGCCGGGAAGGTGCCTCCAGGAGGAGCAGCTGAGCCCGCTCCCTCCTCAGAGCACCTGGACCAGCGGGGCTGTTCCCACAGCCTCTGAGAGGCTCCCGTCTCTTCCTGCACTGACCACTCACACCCAGGGATTATCCCAACCAGAAACTTCCATTTGGAACAAAGCTCCCAGGAATGAAACCTGAGCTGCCACTGAGAGGCTCCCAGGCTAACTGGGAAGTGGCTGGGAAAGGGAGGGAAAGCTTGCAAAGCACTGGGAGCCTCAGGGAGGCCATGAAACCTGAAGACAAATGACCAGCCAGTGGACTGGTGCCGTGGGGCTGCCGCTGCCTTCTGCAGGACCAGAGGTCGGGGCTGAGCCGAGTGGGAAACGGGGGGGAGTGCACCCCCAGGCTTTTCGAGGGGAGAGTAATTGGTGCACCTGTGGCTAGGGCCAATATCCCCTGTGAGGCCCTCAGGGCTGGCCTGCAGTCACTCAAGCTGCCCCCCTTCCCCTCTCCCCGCCAACCCCCTCCCAGCTGCTTCCACTTACTCCAGTGGGGCTGCTGGACCCGTCAGTGACAGGCCGCCAGCTCACCCAAGGGAGGGCAGAGAGGGTCACAGCCACAGTTACCATTTGTCAAGCGCCCATCAGATGGCAGGTGTGCTGCCCGTGTTATTTCTAACCCTCAGGACAGCCCTGCAAGTTGGGCACTACTAGCCCCATTTTACAGATGGGGAAACGGAGGCTAGACACTGTAAGTAATCTGCCCCCAGAGATAGAGCTATTTAGTGGTTGACCTCGGATCTGAACCAAGGGCTTTTGGACTCGGAAGTACTAAAGCAACTTCTGCCACACCACACTCTTCAGTCTTAAACTCCCTCATTAGAGCCCAAGAACCTTAGTTGTTGTTTTTTTTTTTTTTAAATAAACTCTCTCAGGGCAGCTGGGTGGCTCAGTTGGTCGAATGTCCGACTCTTGATTTCGGCTCAGGTCTGAACGCAGGGTCATGGGATCGAGCCCTGTGCTGGGCTCCGAGCTGGGCATGGAGCCTGCTTAAGATTCTCTCTGGGGCGCCTGGGTGGCTCAGTCATTAAGCGTCTGCCTTCGGCTCAGGTCATGATCCCAGGGTCCTGGGATCGAGCCCCGCATCAGGCTCCCTGCTCCGCGGGAAGCCTGCTTCTCCCTCTCCCACTCCCCCTGCTTGTGTTCCCTCTCTCAATGTATGTCTCTCTCTGTCAAATAAATAAATAAAATCTTAAAAAAAAAAAAAAAAGGCTTTTCCCCCCCCCCCCCCCCCCCCCCCCCCCAGTAAAATGAACTCTCTCTTCCCCCTCATGTCATGGTATGACACAAAGGAAGTGCTGTGAGTGGTCCTTTCTCTAGCTTGGGTCCTGTGGCCATGTGAAAGCGACTCACTTCTCTGGGGTGAGGTGTCCTCATTTGTAAAATAGGATTCATTATAGTGCCTAGTTAGAAGTGGGGGTGCCAAAGATAACACATGTACTTATTTTTTATTTTTTTAAAGATTTTATTTATTCACTTGAGACACAGAGATACAGAGAGAGCGAGCATGAGCAGGGAGAGAGGCAGAAGCAGGCTCCCCGCCGAGCCAGGAGCCCAATGTGGGGCTCGATCCCAGGACCCCGGGATCGCGACCCGAGCCATCTGGGTTAACCATCTGAGCCACCCAGGCGCCCCACACATGGAAAGTACTTAGAAAGTGCTGGGCACAGAGGAAACACTCACTAAATGCTATCGTTCTTGTTGGAGGAGTTCCTTTCCCCCTTTGCCTGGGCAGCCCTGAGGAAGAAGCCCCGCAGCAGGCTGGGTGGATTATCCTCCACCCCTCCCGGCCTGCCTCTAGGGATTCCGATGTAGGTTAAAAGGCACCTCAGAGGGCTAAGGCCTTTCAGGCATTCTGGGAGCCAACAGGGAAACTTCTGCTCCCACCTGCAGAGCAGCTCCATGCCCTCCAGTGGCTGAGCCCCCAGATCTTCCACATAAATAAGGCGCTTAGCTGAGCTACTACTAGTTTGCCCTGTGTGGTTCTGAACGCCGCTGCGAGTCCCAATCCAGCAAAACGCTCCGTTTCTGAGGATCCTGGGAATGAAGCCAACCGGGGCAAAGGGAAGGCAGTTGGACTGGGTCCCAGGAGCCCAGCTGTTGTCTAGGTGTGGGACTCCCTGTGGTACTGCCGAGTGGCAGGCAGCTTTGGACTCTGAGAAGGAGTACGTTTGCCACGCTAAAGGCCAGGAGCAGAGCCAGAGGCTGTGGTCTTGCTGACTAGCCTTTCTCCTGCAGCCTCCCGAGCTCAGGCTTCCCTGATGACTGTCCCCTGGGCCAGCACAGAGGGCACCAAGGGCTGGTTCTACCCCACAGGTAGAGAGAGACCCTTGCTGGTCCCTGCTCAATTCCTCAACATCTGGGCATCTCAAGTCCTGGCTTGTGGCTGCCGTTAGTGACTGGGCTTAGGCTAAGAAGTCAACTTTTTTTTTTTTTAAGATTTTATTTATTTATTTGAGAGAGAGGGAGAGGGAGCACAAGTGGGGTGAGGGGCAGAGGAGAAGCAGACTCCCCGCTGAGCAGGGAACCCAATGAGGAGCTTGATCCCAGGCCCCTGGGATCATGACCTGAGCGGAAGCCAGATGCTTAACAGACTGAGCCACCCAGGCGCCCCCAGAAGTCCACTTTTGTGATGCCCGTGAGTGAGCCTGGGCAGGCAGCAGAAGGTGGCGACTCTGAGAATGGGTAGTGGGGCTGGCCAGGAGGGTGCCTCCCGGCTTGGGGACGGGCTCCATGTGGAATGTGGGGCTTAGAAATGCTTCTCTCTGCTGCGGTGCACTAAGCCCTCAGCTCCACTCCACTTCTCATCTGCAGAGAGAGCCGTGGTTTTGTTCCTGTCCCCGGGGAGTTCACACTCTAGTAAGAGAAACTGTATATACAAATGATGGCTGGATGTCAAGTAGGCAATTACAAATGGGTGTGCTTTTCAATTTTATTCCAACTATTCAGTGCAGATGAGTCAGATAGTATCATTACCTTTTAAAGATAAGAAAATCAAGGCGTAAATGCAATATCAATATTGATACTGAGCCCATACTCATAAATGATTTAAGTTAAATGCTTAGGTACCAAGCGTGCAGTGTGTGTCTATGTGTGTGTGAGGGCTTGTGTGTGTGTGTGTCTGTAGTAGGTTCACATAAATACTCTTTAGTGAGCGCTTTATGTTTCAGGCACTGTGTTTATATACTTTATTTCAATTATTCCTTCTGTTGACCTAATAACTCTGTGTGTTAAGCATCAATATTCCAGATTTGCAGAGGAGGACCTTAGGGTTCAGCAGGGTGAAATAACGTCTCTAAACCACACAGCTGGCAGGTGGCTGAGCCAGGACTAGAAGCCGGATCTGCGGACTCTAGACTTCCCACTCTGCAAAGCATGCTGATGACTAATAATGCAGAGCAGAATGTCATGGAAAAGGTGACCTAAGACAGGTACCAGCTTGGTGCTAGGGAATTTCTAGGAGGGAAGAGTTCCCACCTGGTGGAAGGGAGGAAGCACTGAGGAACAGAGACCTACAGGCCCAAGGTCACACAGCCCGTTCATTAGGCGTTAGAGGTAAAATTCCGGTGTCTGGACTCCAAGGTCAATACTGGTTTTGAATGCTACCGACAACAAGAACTTTGAGAGGAACTCACCTCAGCCCTGTTTTGTTAAAGAAAAAATTCCGCAGTCTTTGCAAGTCCCTCAAAACCTGTGTGAAATTTGGCTGACCTGAAAGCTCATAGCAGAGTGGAGAGGAATCTGACCCTCCTTTCTGGTGGGTCGGGATCCACTGCCCTGCCCCAAGGATTGGGACTCATTTGCACTCTTCCCACTATAGAGTAGCCAGAACAAAAATTTCTAAACAAAGCCAAGGACTCTTTCAAGTCACCTGCATGCTAAAAAATCTCCACTCCTTCCCCATGCCCACTGGATAAAATTCAAATTCCTGAACATGAGGCCCTTCACAATCTGGCCACAACTTTCCCAGCTTCTCTCCTTCCACTTTTGTGGGAGATTCTAGTGATACAGATCTTTTTACTGTTCCCCAAATACTCCATGCTCTTCCATGCATTTGTCTTTTCATGTACTGTTCCCTCTACCTAGACGATCCTCTACCCCCCTTTCAAAATCTAAATTGTCTCCTCCCCATTGTGTCTCCCAGGCAATCCTCTGTGGTGTGGTCTCATACATTATTCTGTTTATAACACCGAGTTACGACAATTTATTGAGAACTATAATTCTTCATGTGGTCTTGGAATATAGCAGGTACTTCATTAATTTTGGTGAATGAATGAATGAAGTCCCATCTGCTGGCTTAGTGCTTGGTCTTGCCATTATGGGGCAAATAAGAGGGCTGCAGACATGACCAACCATCTCTAGAGTCTGGGATCCTTCAAACACCAGAAGCAGTTTTAGAAAGGAAAATAAAAACAATAGCTAGCATTTATTAAGTGCTTACTATCTACCGTGGACTATGCTAAGTCCTTCATACGTCTCATCTCATTTTAGCCTTATGACGATGATACTCTAGTAGCTTGTTATCCCTAGGAGGATTTTATCCCCTAAATAAGTGGTTATTCTCATTTTACAATTGGAGAAACTGAGGTTTGGAAAAGTGAAGGAACATTTTCCCTCCAGTTACGCAGCCAGGATTTAAATCCAGAGCTGCCGGCCTTTAAAACCCAAGTTCTTAACTTCCAAGCTTTTCCGCCTCTGACTCCTCCAAGTGTGAACTTTTACTGTATGAAGGGGGTACCGGATCCCATTGCTCCTCCTGTCTACTTAGAAACGCCACTGGCATGAGGGTTCTGAGCTGCGTGGCATAGGGACCGGGGTTACACAGGTGGCTGTAAGGGATCAGAAGCTCCAGCCTGATGTCTGTGCTCAGAGAGACCTTGACATGCGCCCTCGGGGGGGGGGGGTCACTAATCATTTAGTTATGACTGCTCCCACTATCCCTGGGATGGCCTAGGCTGACAGCTAAAGCAAAAAATTAGAAAACAAAACAAAACAAAAAACCGATTTAGGATTGACTGGGGTTTCCCTCTTCAGGTTATAGGCACTTTGTTAGAAAAATAAAACCCCTCAATGGAAGCTCAAAAGGACTTCACTTCGAGGACTGAATCTGGGTTCTAGCCTGGCTTTTGTTACTAACCAGCTGTGTGACCTTGGTCAAGGGGTTTAACCTTATAAGCCTTCATGAGTGTGCAGAAAAATGGGCAAGAACACAATGCACTTAGGGAGGAAAGATCCAGATGACATCCAGAGAATGGGAGTCGGAGTTGGAGTACAGGTCCCCCCTGGGAAAGAAGCTCTAGAGCTATTGGTGCTGGTGTCCCAAGGTGTGCTGGACATGAGAGGCCGTTTACCAGCAGGAACCATGGGGAATGGGAGAGAAAACCAAAGACAAAGAAGGCATTCCTTTTTCCTCAAGTGGGGCCATCACAGTCCCTCTGGAAAGTCAAGCTGTGGGTGGGCATCTAGAAAATCCCAAGCTTCAGGAAGGACTAACTCCCCTTCTTCGGGCCTCCCAGTACCCAAAACATTCTTCTGTCTCAAATGCACTTCCTCGGCAACCTGCTCGGTAGCCAGTGAATTGGAGTGAAGGAAACTTGACTTCTTCGTCTCTGTTCCTCAGCCCCTATGCCTGGCACAGTAGGTACCTCGTCGGATTAGTGAATGAACGGATGAATGGATAAATCCCAGGTGAGTAAGAAGAGGTTCAATGTCACAGAGTAAACTTTTATTATTTATTTATTTTAAAGATTTCATTTATTTATTTTTTATTTTTTATTTTTTTTAAAGATTTTATTTATTTATTTGAGAGAGAGAATGAGAGAGAGAGAGAGAGCATGAGAGGGGGAGGGTCAGAGGGAGAAGCAGACTCCCTGCTGAGCAGGGAGCCCGATGCGGGACTCGATCCCGGGACTCCAGGATCATGACCTGAGCCGAAGGCAGTCGCTTAACCAACTGAGCCACCCAGGCGCCCAAGATTTCATTTATTTTTTGACAGAGAGAGAGACAGCGAGAGAGGGAACACAAGCAGGGGGAGTGGGGGAGGGAGAAGCAGGCTTCCCACTGAGCAGGGAGCCCGATGCGGGGCTCGATCCCAGGACCCCGGGACCATGACCTGAGCCGAAGGCAGATGCTTAAGACTGAGCCACCCAGGCACCCCGCAGGGTAAACTTTTAACGTTCATTACAAAAGAGGAGTTACATTCAAGAAGAAATAGAATCTCAAATGGCTTGGGGGATTTAGGAGCGAGGAACACCAATCCACATGGTCCCTGGGACCACTAGTGGCCACAGAATCCTTGCCTGGGTAGACTCTAGGCCATATGTCCTCATTTATACATATTTCCCAGAGTAATTATTAATACTTCAAGGGTGTCCTGATCCTGGCTTGGATGACAAACTTTCTTTTTTTTTTTAAAGATTTTATTTATTTATTTGACAGAGAGAGGCACAGCGAGAGAGGGAACACAAGCAGGGGGAGTGGGAGAGGGAGAAGCAGGCTTCCCGCAGAGCGAGGAGCCCAATGCGGGGCTTGATCCCAGGACCCTGAGATCATGACCTGAGCCGAAGGCAGACGCTTAACGACTGAGCCACCCAGGCGCCCCGACAAACTTTCTTTTTTAAGTGGCATTTCCCCCCATCTTTTCCTTTTTCTTTTTCGTTGAGATTCACATAGCACAAACTTTTCCCCTTTAAATTGTACAATTCAGTGGTTTTCAGTATATCATTGTCACTGTCTAATTCCAGAACATTTTTATCATGCCTGTTAACAGTCACTCTCCATCCCCTCTCCTCCCAGACCCTGGAAACTACTAATCTCCTTTCTGTCCCCATGGATTTACCTATTCTGGACATTTCATATGTTTGGATTCATATAATATGTGGCCTTTTGTGTCAGCTTCTTTTACTTAGCATAATGTTTTCAAGGTGCATCCATGTTGTAACATGAATTAGTACTTGGACAATAAATTATTTGGCCACTATACATATAGCTGTTGGTATTTAGCTGTTGCATTGTGGATGCTCCCCTGGGGTCAAAGAGGAACTGAGGTGGTGGAGGAGTCTGGCTAAGATTCTCCTGCTGGAGGAGCCGTTCTTTGACTCAAGGCAAAGAAACCCTGATGGGGGATAAAAGAGAGACACAACCTCATTTAGGATGTTAGACTCTTGAGTTGGCATTTTTATTGGCTTTGAGGTCCTTGACTCCCTGACAGTAGTTATAGAGAAATGACTACAGTCTAATCTATAGCCAGCTTTTTGGACAAAAGCAGAACTTAGTGAAATAAAAAATGAACCAGGTGGGGCACCTGGGTGGCTCAGTCATTAAGCATCTGCTTTCGGCTCAGGTCATGATCCCAGGGTCCTGGGATCAAGTCCCACGTCGGGCTCCCTGCTCAGCGGGAAGCCTGCTTCTCCCTCTCCCACTCTCCCAGCTTGTGTTCCCTCTCTCGCTGTCTCTCTCTATCAAACAAATAAATAAAATCTTAAAAAAAAATGAATCAGGGGAGCAATGAACAATAGGCTCTAGACTTGAGAGCTTGCTCAGCCACTGGCTTTGCGTGGTATCGACTCAGTCCCCCCATTTCTCGTCTCTGCAAAATGAGCACAGTGACAGTAAGGAAAACCCCAACGCTATTAGGTTTTAAGACATTTCCCAGAATCTTCTAGTGGGTTTTCGGGGCTGTTATGTAGATGTATAATGCTAAGATCCACACACTCAGGGCAGGCTGGACCTTTTGAAAAGAATATATAGCTCACAGAACTGTCTGTGGTTTTGAGCAGTCCAATCATTTGGGTAGTTTGTGTGGTAGGCAGTTAGGCCCAACTAGTTTGGGAATCTCTCACACTCTTTTAATGGCACAGGGTTAATGATGAGGAAATGTTATGGATGTTCCTGCGGATACATGTCTACGGTCTCACTTCCTCTACAGCATTGAGTTACTGGGGCCAAGGGCCAATTTTAATACGATTCTGTCTCTTCTGCACTACCCAACACAGGGTCCTACACACATAGGGGCCCCGTGTGTCCTGGAAGGAATGCAAGGGAAGGCTAAGCAAGTAATATTTGTTAGTGTGTGGAAGTATTTCCTCATCTTTGGGAGACTGATTCGCAATCTGCCCAAGACTCGGGGGTCAGGGTGAGGGGCCCTGTAGTTCCACCTGAGGTGCCGATCAGAAACCATCACGAGGGGCCACTGGTCTACCTAGCAGGAGGCAGGCCACCGAGCAGCAAGGGCTGTGAGTTGGCAGAACCAGGGAGGCTGTCCTCAGGGGAAAACTGAGGAGAGCAGGGCATGCGAGCCAGGCCTGCTGCGCTGAAAGCAGCAGACGGGTAATTTCCAAATGACCATTTCAAAGGAAGGTTGAATTTCTCTGAGATAAGAGGGAGAGCAGAGAGCATGCCTATATCTTCTAACCCCCTGAGCGAGCGGCCGTGATAACAGCTGTGGGGTTGGAAACCTAATGCTGATGAAAGAGTTAAAGGATGGCCGTGGGCAGCTATCGGTGACACTGCTAGGAATTGAGCATGCTCCTGGAGCGCGGCTGGGGACTGGTGGTACTCCATGAATAGAGGCCACTCTCAGGGAGTTTTTCCTGGAACAGAATGGGGTCAGGGAGCCGCTTGGGGAACAATGGTTGCCACCGACTAGCTGAATTTCTTACAATCACACACCATACCCCCTGATCAAATAGCTCCTTTGTCCGGCTGATATAAAAACATGTCATACAATGATGATTTGGAAGAATGACACGGGTTTGCCTTTCACAGAGATCAGAAGGGCTTGTTGTGCAGCAGGGGGAAAAACATCAGAGTCAAGGAAAACCTGGAGAATAAAAGGAGCAAATGGAAACAGACAGCAACAATAAGAAAGGGCTGGGTTGCTCGAAAGGCAGACAAGGGCTTGGTTACCAGCAGGGAGACCGAGCACTCAGGCAGCTCCAAGGAGGGAAGAGCCCGCTGGCTGCGGTAGCCGGCTTCACAGCGCCCCCTTGAAACTCTTGGGAAGCTCAAAGAATTAAAGAAACAACCCGGAGGAAGAGGCGGACGAAGGTGGTTGGTGGACGCAGGGCTGTGTGCCCAGACCAGAGGGAATGCAGAGGGACCTGAGAGATTATCCTACCCGCACTGTTATTTTACAGATGGGGAAACAGATCTGGGGAAGGACGGTGTCTTCACCATTTACTCGGGCTGTCTAGACTCAGGACTTGTTGTGCAGCGGCTTCTCCTATTTCCCTGACTTTGGAGATGGACATGCAAGAGCTTCTCAGGCATTCTCTGTTCAGAGAATGGAAGAGACAAGCTTTAGGGGTTGAACTGGGACTCTCGCCTACACCAGTGATTCCTTATATAATGGAACTCAGGCAAGGCAGTGCATTTCCGTGTGGCTCTATTTCCCTATCTATAAAAGGGGGGGCCCTCCTGAACTCAGCCAGCCATTAGTTCAGCCATCATTTATTAAATGCCTTCTGTGCATCTCACTCTAGATGAGAGCACTGGAGAGAGAAGGAATGGAGAACCTCATTAAAAGATAAGCCACAGTCACTGGACCTGGTTAGGCAAATGCTGTCTAGATAGACAGCGTGGACACCAAACACTGCCTCTCAGCTGAGACTTGTAATTGAGGTGGGCAGCTTTCCTGTCTGTTGCAGGTAGGTCAGACTGAGACTTTGTTGTTCAAAGAAAGAAGGCTCATATAGTAAGATCCCTGCAGCTCCCAGTCATCAAGTAGTTTTACAAAGAAAATGACAATTGTCAATGTCACTAATTAACATTCGTCTTCAGTGCAGCAACTGTAAGTGGATCTGAAGCCTTTATATTAGATTTCCCTAGAACTATGCGGGGTTAAAAAGCAGGAGTATTTTGTGTTAATATATTCTCTTTCATTCCCAGATCCTGAAATCCTTTACCAACAGATAGCTAGTTCTCAGTGCTACCCCTGTGGGGAATGTGGAAAAGGCCACTCTCCCCATTCCCCAGCTGGGAGGTCTGGGTCACAGAAGGGTTGGAACCCCTGCAGTGGGGGATGGAAACCAAGACTGTCACCCTCTCATTCACTGTTCCTGCTTTGGACTACAGAGCAAGGCAGTGGAAAGCGAAACTGGAGGCTAAGCCAACAGTGGACCTGGTATACCTCTGAATTTTAAAAATTTATTGGATTTGGATTTTTTATTGGATTTGTTTAAATAGATAATACATATACCTGGTTCCTCAGAAGGTACAAAGGAGTAGAAAGTAAGTCTCCCCACAACCTCTGTCTCCATGCACACCATTCCCCATCCTGGAGAAGACCAGTGACCAGGGTCTTACGAGCTATTCTATGCCTTTATAAACATATATATAAAATATTTTTCCTTTCTCACACATGATATATATAAACCATTCTGTACATAGAGACCATGTTAAAATGAATATGAAATTAACAGATAATCAGTGCTCTGTGAATGCAAAGGTTGTCACAGGGTCCTGGGGAGGAGGCCCAGCACTCTCAAATTAAACTGCTGGCTTTCTGGGCCCCAGAGAAAGGTACCCATAACACCAGAGGTGGGTGCAGGAGTTCCTCTGAGCTTCCTAGAGAGAACTACCCCAAAATGTGGGTAGTCGTGGTCTCACAATGGTTTTCCACATAAACAATGGGAAGTTAGCTCGAGTTTAAAAATAAGAGGTCAGGGGCATCTGGCCCCAGAGTGTTCTCCTAGCAGAGTCTCCTCCCTCAGGTAGGAACTGAGAGCCCTTTGATGTGATGCATTCCGTGGGGGGTTTAGGGCTGATATTTTGAGTGCTCATTGTGTCAGGCTCTTAAAAAGTGATAAGCACTTTTTACATGTTATGTTGCTTAACCCTCGTCATTTTATCATCTCCGTTGTACCTCTGAGGAGATGGAGGTTTAACTAATACATGGCAGAGCTAGGAAAACTTGACCTTAAGTCTGTGTTCTACCTTCCCACTTACTCCCATGGGGTTCTGACCAATATCTGTACCTGAAGAATCAAATCCAAACTCCTCAGCCGGGACTTGAAGACCTTCTCCCATCTGTACACAGTTCTTTCCTAGGTTTATCTCCTCCCTCCTTGTCAGGCACTGCTTGCTTGAGTCGCACTCAAGTGATCACTTGAGTGATCACTCGCTGTTACTGGGCCTCGCATTCATCCAGGCCTTTGCTCGGGCCATTCCTTCCACATGGGATCCTCTCTCCGCTCTGCCTGGCAAACTGCCAATGTGATTTTTCTAAAACTCAATCTGTCTTACCTCGCTGTTTAAAACCTCTCCATGTCTCCTCACCACCTAATGTGATCAAGATCAATGTCTTAACTTTAAACAGAGGATCTTCATATTCTAGGTCCCACTGACATCCAGGCTCGCCTTTCCCACTTCCACCTCCTACTTTTTTTTTTTTTTTAAGATTTTATTTATTTATTTTTGAGAGAGAGAGAGAGCACAAACTGGTGGGTGGCGGGAGGAGGGGCAGAAGGAGAAGCAGACTCCCTGCCAAGCAGGGATCCTGATATGGAGCTCGGTCCCAGGACCCTGGGATCATGACCTGAGAGGAAGGTAGACGCCTAACCGACTGAGCCACCCAGGCGCCCTTCCACCTCCTACTTAAAAATGTTCCATGCCTGTGATCTGCTTATGGTTCCCTAAATATTTTGGGCACTCTGTTCTAGGTCTTTGCATATAAAATATTCTTCCCACCCTCCCCTTTACTTGGCTAATTCCTACTTGTCCTTCTGATCATTGCTTGGGCCTTTTTAGTCTCCTTCCAAGAAATCCGTCCCTCCCCCACCCCCAGTATATATGTTTTAAAATATCTTTTTTCTATACTGAGCTCCTCAAGGTCAGTTAATGTCTGGGTTCTCAAAGCCTCACATGGGGCCTGGCACCCAGGCGGTCTCAAGAAATAAGTGATGATTGGAAGAACCAATGAATGGATGGAAGAATGAGCTAGAATTTAGAGTCCCTGAGTGGGGCCTAGGCCTAGACCTTTCCTTTTTTGTCAGCTCTTCCCTGATAGTCTTGCAATTACTCCTATTATTTGGAACCTCTTCACTGCAACATGACCTTGTTTATGTGAGTTTACCTCTTTGGGACTCAGTTTCCTCAAATGTAACATAAGAAGGTGGGACCATATGATCCCTACTGTCCCTTCCAGATCAAATGTTACGTGAATCCATGCGGCTTGCAGAGAAGGAATTTTCCAAGCACTGTGCGCTTGTGTGTGGGGAGAGTACCGGTGCTGCTGGTGGTTGCATGAGATTTTCAGAGACTCTAGCTTAATTCTTTAACTCAAGGTAGTTGGCAAACTATGGCCGATGGGCCAAATCTCTTTCACTGCCTGATTTTGTAGGGCCCACAAACTAAGAATGTTTTTTACATTTTTAAATGCTCAGAGAAAAAATAAAAAGAATGTTTCATGACATGTGAAAATTATGTGGGATTCAAATTTCAGGATCCATAAATAAAGTTGTATTAGAATGCATCTTTGATTATTTGTTTGTGCATTGTCCATAGCTGCTTTCATACAACAACAGCAGAGTTGAGTAGTTGCAACAGAGATTGTATGGTCCTCAAGTCCTAAAATATTTACCATCTGGCCTTTTACAGAAAACATTTGCCAACCCCTGTGCTGACTCAAGAATTCTCAATGGCTTCCCACTAATCTCTAACAGCTCTGTCCAATAGAAATATAATGGGAGTCACCTACGTAATTTAAAACTTTCTAGTAGCCATGTTAAAAAATAAAATAACTTTAAAAAGTTATTTTAAAAAGTAAGACTAACAATATATTTTATTTAACATGATAGAGAAAAATATCATTTCAACACACAATCAATACAAAAATTAATGAAATTTTACATTCTTTTTTTTATACTAAAATTTCAAAATCTGGCGTGTGTTTTGTGCCTACAGAACACCTCAGATTGGACTAGCCACATTTTAAGCACTTGGTAACCACATAAGGCTGGAGGCTACTATATTTGACAGCTCGGGGCTGTCAATCAAATTCAAACTCTGACGTGAAGTTCTAGGTCCTGCATTCTTTGGCCTTAGTTTCACTCTTACCTACTTCCTTAGGGGCACCTGGGTGGCTCAGTCGTTAAGCCTCTGCCTTCGGCTCAGGTCATGATCCCAGGGTCCTGGGATCGAGCCCCACATCGAGCCCAGCATCAGGCTCCCTGCTCCACGGGAAGCCTGTTTCTCCCTCTCCCACTCCCCCTGCTTGTGTTCCCTTGCTCGCTGTGTCTCTTTCTGTCAAATAAATAAATAAAATCTTAAAAACCAAAAAAACCCCAAAAAACTTCCTTAAATGCCAGCCACATGGATCCATTCTAGGCCCCTTAAATTAGATACAATCTTTCCCACCTCTGCTTCTTTGCTCACTCCTTCCTTCCTTCCCTCCCTCACTTGCTTCCTTCCCTCCCTCCCTCCCTCACCCCCCTTTCCTTCTTTCACAACTTTATTCAGATGCAATTCACATTCTATACAATTCATCCATCTAAAATGTACAATTCAATGGTTTTTAGTATATTCTGAGTTGTGCATCATCACTACAATCAATTTTAGAACATTTCATCTCCCTAAAAAGAAATTCCATTACCTTTAACAGTCACCCTCATCCCCCAAATCTCCCAGGCCTGGCAACCACTGATCTATTTTCTGTCTCTCTGAATTTTGCTGGTCATTTTATACAAATGGAATCATACAATATATAGTATTTTGTGACTGGCTTCTCTTAGCATGTTTTCAAGGTTCATCCTTGTTGGAGTGTGTAACACTACTTCATTCTTTTTTTTTTTTTTTTTTAAAGATTTTATTTTTATTTATTTACTGGAGAGAGAGAGAATGAGAGACAGAGAGCATGAGAGGGAGGAGGGTCAGAGGGAGAAGCAGACTCCCTGCCGAGCAGGGAGCCCGATGCGGGACTCGATCCAGGGACTCCAGGATCATGACCTGAGCCGAAGGCAGTCGCTTAACCAACTGAGCCACCCAGGCGCCCCTACTTCATTCTTTTTTATTGCTGAGTAATATTCCATTGCTCCTTCCTTTGTGCTATGCTCTCTTCCTCTAAGACCTTCCTTCAAGAGACTGAACCCCAGGGCCCCAACAAAAACCCAAGAAGGTAAAGAAAAATCTGCCCTTCTTAGTCTACAATGTTTAAGATCAAACAGAAGACCTGTTTAGATTTTATAGAGGATAAAAGGAGATAAAGACTTTTTAAAATCATTACCTTTGTAACAAAATACATCTTAAAAAAAACCCCAAAACCCCACAAACCACAACATGGCCCAAAGGGAAACCTTTGGATCAAACTGTTGATGACTCTAGAATAGTATACTGGGTGAGCCCATTCGGTGCACCAATAAACTGAACATGGCAACCCAGCCTCAGCTTAGAGATCCCCACAGCACAGGTCAGAAGGCAAGTTCTAACTTGCCTCCATCAGACTCTCTTGCTGAGCTGCTTAGCCATGCTCCACGCTTTCACAGCAAGACAAAACAAACCACAAATACCTACTAAACTCCAACCCTTGTTCTTTCAGCTTTTAGGATTATGCTCCAGGTGATCCTTTTTTTTTTTTTAAAGGATTTATTTATTTTAGAGAGAGAAAGGGAGAGAGAGTAGGGGGAGGGGCAGAGGGAGAGAATCTTCAAGTAGATTCCCGCTGAGCATGGAGCCCAGCTGGGCTGGATTCCATGACCCATGAGATCATGATCTGAGCCAAATCAAGAGTCTGGTGCCCAACCTACTGAGCTACCCAGGGGACCTGGATTATGATCCAGGTGATTCTGACTCTTTGAAGTTCCCACCATTATCCTCTCTCCACCTTCTCTGGCTTAAGCCCATGCTGGGCCATGGCTCCATCTTTCCTTCTCCTCTCCTGATTTCTTCTTTCCTATTGCTCCCCCTTAACTCTTCCCTTTTCTCCTCTCACTCCCTCCCTTTTTAGTCTCTTCTCCTTTGATCTTCCTCCTATTCAGAAACTCTTCTCTCCTTTTCCACATCAGCTTCCTCCTTCCCTTGCCTCCCTGCACTGTCATCACTTTACCTCTTCCCTGTCTTTTCTCTCAGGGTGTCCCACATAAGTAGGTGGAGCTGGGGCGTCCTTGGGCTCATCCCACAGGACACAGCCAAGGATCCAGGAGTCAGACCCAATAATGAAATTCCGCTACATCACTTAAGGTCAGCGGAACTATGAGCTAGGTTCCTCAGCCTCCCTTACAGTATTAAAGGTTATAAAGTGGCATAGAGTGAGCCTTGTCTTTTTTCCAACCCGCACTGGAGAGTAGGAGACGCTTGTGCACAGGTCCCAGAAGCACCAGTCACCTCTGCGATCTTTCCTTCACACCTTCTCCTCATCTTGGTGCCGCCCGTGCCCCAACACTCATTCTTTCTCTCTACTTCGGGGGAGGGGGCGCCCTTACGCTGTCTCCCCATCTTTGCTCTTCTCCCACCCTTTCCCCAGATGTGCTCCTCTCGCGATCCCTTCCCACTTTCCCAACTCTTTTCCGGTCTCTCCTCAAGCGAGAGCCACTCCGTGCCAGCATTGCTGGCACCCGCGCCACTTCAGGTCACGTGGCCCTCTGGGCCCAGGGGCCTCCGGGCAACAGAGAGACGCGGCTCACCCGAGTGCCTTCTGATTGGCTGGGCCTCTCGGACGGGTTTCCCTAGCGCCACTGCCTGTCTCTGCGCAGGCGCGCCCCAGTCACGTGGCCCAGTCCTCGTAGGCGAGGGATCAGTCCTGCTGTGGGTGAGCTCGGGGTGAATTTATTAAAAAAACTTCTAAGTTTTCCATGTTTTTCTAGTCACTGGTGCTTGCTAAAGAAACTCGAAGATACATAAAAGTGGAAACAGGCAATTTCTTCTAGTGCCATGCTGCCGCTCCCGATCTTAGTGTCTAGGTGGGAATGTGAGCTACATATGTATTGTTAAAACGTTGGAATCCTGCTGTAACAGTAAGAGAAGGAAGTAGTGATGGTAGATAAAGTTTATTGATATTTTCTACGTGGACTATGCTAAGTGCTCTTTACACTTAGCTACCATTATTCTCAATTACAGGTGAGAAACTGAGCAATTTGCCCTAGGTCTTAGAGTTACTAAATAAGTAGTAGTGCCAGGATTTAAATCCGAGTCTGACTCCAGAGCCCTTGTACAGCCTCTCCCCGGTGTGGGGTGCTTTTTACATGCAGTGTCTGTTCTCCCCCTGATTTGGGAACAATTCCCCTGTTGTTAACTCTCCTATCATTTTATGGCCTCTGTGCAACATCCCCTGTTGGTATATTTGGGAGAAGAGAAACGGCAAGCGGGGACTGGGCTAACTCCTTTGGAAAGGCCTATCAGGCCTGACGGAGAGCCAGCCATCCTAACCTGTCAACAAGGATACCAAGGGCTGGACCACAAAGAGGCTGCCCCTGAGGGTGAGAGGTTCTTCCTGGGAGTTAGTGATCCTGTCGCCACAGCTGCATATGCGCAATAATAATAAGAGTGAGGGCATGGGCGTGATGCCAGGCAATTTATAGACATTATTTCAGTCACCCCTCACAATAACTCTGCAAGGTGGATGAAATGACTTGCCCAAAGCCAGTGTTGTTAGGACTCGAACCCAGGCCTATCTGATGCTAGAATCTGGGTATTTCCATCTTGCCCTTTGCTTTTCTGTGAAAATGTAACGGTTACTAAGAGTGAGCCTCTGTTAGGTGCCTGGTACTCTGCTGGGATTTGTCCATGTATTGTTATCTCACTAAATCTGCACAGTAATCCTGTCAGAAAGATAAGATGATTTCCCTTCTACAAATGAGGAAGCTGAGGTTCAGAAAAGTTCTGTAAGGTACTCAAGATTGTATAACCTATCAGAAGGAGGAACAGTATTCACACTCTGACTGATTGACTCCTAAGCTTAATGCCCTCTGTTTGCTGCCCCATGCCAGGGCAAAGTTTTTATCTGGATTGAGGGTTTAGACCAGAGCTGGGTTCGACCTGGGAAGACACTTGTTTAGGGAACAGGTAAGAGCTCAGATCTGTCTGAAATTTCTTCAGAGCCCCAGGTTCTTCCTGTGACATCCACTATGGGGTGAACCAGAGCAAGGCCCCGAGAGGAGACAGTTGTTCCTCTTTCTATGAGGGGGTCACAAGGAAACTCTGATGTTTCCATTGTTGTGCTTTAGTTCCTCCATCCTGTGCATCTAGGTCCTGCTGAGCCTTTGGCTCTCCTGATTTTGTTTAAAAGAAAAATATCCCATGCCACAGATTCACAGGGGTGGAAAGAACTTTGAAGGAGAGTTATCAGTACAGCCTTCCATTTGATGGCTTCTCTGTGCCCCAGTTTCTTCCTCTGTTTCTCAGGATTTCACAAGGTCTTGGGTAGGAGAGGTAAAATAATGGATGTGGTAGCATTAGAACTGGAATAAATAGCTTTTGGTTCTAAACACTTTTTTTTTTAAAGATTTTTTTATTTATTTGACAGAGAGAGACACAGCGAGAGAGGGAACACAAGCAGGGGGAGTGGGAGAGGGAGAAGCAGGCCTCCTGCAGAGCAGGGAGCCCGATGCGGGGCTCGATCCCAGGACCCTGAGATCATGACCTGAGCCGAAGGCAGACGCTTAACGACTGAGCCACCCAGGCGCCCCCACTTTGATTTTTTTTTAAGATTTATTTATTTGAGAGAGAGAGAGAGAGCAAGCCAGGGGAGGGGTAGAGGCAGAGGGAGAGAGAGAACCTCAAGCAAACTCCCCGCTGAGTGCAGAGCCTGACTTGGAGATTGATCCCACGACCCAAGATTACTACTGGAGCTGAAATCAAGTCAGATGCTCAACCAGCTGAGCCACCCAGGCACCCCAGTTCTGAGCACTTTACATCAGCAGTTTTCAAAGTATAGTCTAGGGACCTCTGTGGGTTCCTAAGATCCTTTCACAGTTCTGCAAGGTCAAACTATTATTATAATAATATTAAGATGTTGTTTGCCCTTTTCACTCTCAATCTCTCACAAATATATAGTGGAATTTTCCAGAAGCTACAGAATATGAAGCTTCTGGAAAAGCTTCATTCATTGCATTCAGATTGTTGTATTTATTGCAACAGACTGAATGAAGAAGCAAATATGAGAGTCATGTCATCTATGAAGCCAGAAATAAGACAGATTTGCAAAAGTACAAAACAACCTTACTCCTCTTTGTAATTCATCTTTCCCTACACCCCATCCCCAGGCAACCACTGATCTGCTTTCTCTTACCATAGATTGGTTTGTGTTTTCTATAATTTTATGTACATGGATCCATACAGTAAATACTCTTTTTTTTTTTTTTTTTAAAGTAGGCTCCACACCTGGCCTGGAGCCCAATATAGGGCTTGAACTCACAACCCTGAGATTAAGACCTGAGCTGAGATCAAGAGTTGGATGCTTAACCGACTGAGCCACCCAGGAGCCCTGTAAGTACCTCTTTTTGTCCGGCTTCTTTCACTTCTGCAGAGTGATTTTGAGATTCATCCATGTTGTTGTGCTGGGGATGAGATTTGAACTCTGGTTCTGCCACTTATTAACTGCATGACTTTGGGGAAATCACTTGTCTCTTCTTCAGAGAGGAGACAGTAAATAACTCCTATCTTGCATAGTTGTGAAGATAAAATGAGTCAATATAAGTAAATAAAACACTTAGTTCAGTTCCTGGTACTTACTGGGCGCTTGATAAATAGTAGTTATTTTTGAATATATGATTGAGATAGGAATTAAGGAGGGTAACTAGTACAGCATGGGGATGGGGAGAATCTTGTTTAGACTAATTTGATTCATAGCTCAGGTTTAACTGTTTGTTAAACGTTTCTCACTTGCACACCCCAAACCTCCACACACGCCAACCTAACCAGGAAATTTTTCTTCAGGAGGGCTGGGGACATGGAAATTTGTAGCTTTGAAAGTCCTGCCAATTTGGAGTTACCCTGTTGGAAAAAAACAAAATCCCACTAGGCTGCTTTGAAAATGGAAAAGGTGTATTCTTTCTTCATCCTCGTTGATTCCAAGTCCAACTGGCCAGGTTTACTCATACTTGGAATGAAAACTCCATGTCTGGGGATGGTGTGGACTTCAGAAGGTTCTTGGCCAGAGGAAGTGGGAGATTGAGGTTTTCTGTGTGAGTCGTTGCAGCTGAGGGGTTTCTCAGAGAATCCATGCGGGATCCCCTGCTTCTCTGCCTTTCTAAGCACTGAGGGCCACGGGGACCTGTTATAATCATGTTGTGTTTGCTGCTGGCAGCTGAGGCTTCTTGTATCCTCATGCTGCTGGGAGGTAACTGCTTTTTCCTAAGCCTGAAGACACAGTCTGAGAGAAAAAGAACACAAAGAGGACAAGAGAAGAGAGAAGGAGAGAGGAGGGAGGGTGAGAGAGCGCTGAATTGATCGCTGTCTGTTCAGGTCTAGCTGGAAAACACAATGAAGTGAAAAGGCTTCTTGGTTGGTGTGCTTTTCTTCATTTTTTTTCCCAGGGTTTGAAGTGGGGAGGGAGGGATGGGAAAACAGAAAGGAAGAGGTGGAGGATTGGCAAGGCCTGAGCAGAAGCAGCACGAAGCCTTCAGGACTAGGGAGGAGAAAGTAACTCGGGGATTCTGGGACTCTCTTGGGTCACCCCCTTACTGGCCAATCCCTTCCTTCCCCAAGAGGCTGTGGCTCAGGGTGGTGCTGCTGGTACTGCATTTGGAGTGAAGAAAAGCCGAGGAGCTGAAGGCGGCCCATCCCTGCCCTAGAGAAAAAACACCATATAATTTTTCTTCCAGTTGAGTGTGGGATAGGTGTTGATGTTGGTTTTATTTTTTTTTCCAGTATAGAGTATTTTGCAAACTTTTATTTTAATATTTTGTACCCAGCACTATTGTAAGTGCTTTACAGGCCTTATCTCAGTTAATTCTTAGAACCACTTTGCGAGGTGTGGTTTCTATTATTAACTCCATTTTACAGATTAAGAAACAGAAGCTTAGAAAGGTTGAGTAAAGAACCTAAAGTAACTGGTAATCGGCAGAACCAGGCTTCCATCCTCAGGTCTGCCTGAACTCCGCTCGGAGCCTGCATTCTGAAGTCTTGCACTATGCATACATTTTGATACAGTCTCTTAAATAGCTCAGGGTTTACTGTTACTGGGAGGAAAGGAGGAAGAGAGTCATGTTAAAGCCACTATGATACAATGTAGTTACAACGGACCCTACTAGTGAGTTGAAATAAATGCCTTTGGAGGCCAAGGAGGAGAATACTTACTACTTGTACAGGCCTGGATTGATGGGTTTAAGGAAGTCTTTTTACTTCTTCTTTTTTTTTTTTTAAACATGACTTTTTAAAAGGTTAAAAGCGAAAGCTACAGAGCTTACTGCCTGGCATCAAACCCAGCTCTGGCACTTATTAGCACTGTAACCTTGGTTAAGTTACTTACCCTCTCTGAGATTCAATTCTTCATCTATAAGATGAAGATACATTTATTCAACAAATGTTTACTGAGAGCTGTTTTGTCTCAGGCACTGTTCTAAGCAACAGAGAGATATTGGTGGACAAGATAGAAAAGGCCCGATCATCCCAGAGTTTAACATTCCAGTTGGAATAATAATAATACCTACCTCACGGGGCTAATGGGTCTGGAACATCTATTTCTTTTTTTTTTTTTTTAATTTTATTATTTTTTTACTTTTTGAATGTTTTATTTATTTATTCATGAGAGTCAGAGAGAGAGAGAGAGGCAGAGGCAGAGGGAGAAGCAGGCTCCCCGCCTAGCAGGGAGCCCGATGCGGGACTCGATCCCAGGACCCTGGGATCATGACCTGAGCCGAAGGCAGACGCTTAACCATCTGAGCCAGCCAGGCGCCCCTGGAACATCTATTTCTTTCTTTTTCTTTTTTTTTTTTTTAAAGATTTTATTTATTTGACAGAGAGAGACACAGCGAGAGAGGGAACACAAGCAGGGGGAGTGGCAGAGGGAGAAGCAGGCCTCCCGCGGAGCTGGGAGCCTGATGTGGGGCTCGATCCCAGGACCCTGGGATCATGACCTGAGCCGAAGGCAGCCGCTTAACTGACTGAGCCACCCAGGCGCCCCGGAACATCTATTTCTTACCTCAACTCAAGCTCTATTTCCAGAGAAGTCTTCCCTGACCTGCCTGACCAGGTCACTTTCCCTAGGCCTGTGGACCTATCCTTTATGACACTAGGCATCATTGTAAGTTGTTCACTTCTTTGACCAAAGTCTGTAAATTCCTTGAGGGCAGGTGCAGTGTCTGATTTCTTGTTTTATTTTGTTTTTAGCTCAGCAGTGACTGGTTCATATTAGGCTTTCATCAGGTACTTGTTGAATGAATAAATGAAATGAGATAATGTATGTAAAGGACTTGGTGTGTGGACTTGGCACAGTCGGCACTCGATGAAATACCTTCTGTTAGGACTTGACACTTACCCTTCTTGATTGGAAAACTGAAACAAGCCCCATCCGTACCTACCTGCCTTTGACATCTACTGCTGTGTCATGGACTCTGTTGGTTGATCCTTAACTGCCATTCTCCCTTTCTTTCCTGTTGGCAGATCCTGGATTTTGTGTGGTTGTTCACCCTTCCCCCAAGACTAGTAAGTGGCACAACTAGGATCTGAATCTAAGCAGTAGGCTCTGTAGCGTGAACTTTTAACTTTATTTATTTATTTTTTTAAGTTTTTTTTTTTTTTAAGATTTTATTTATTTGACAGAGAGAGACACAGTGAGAGAGGGAACACAAGCAGGGGGAGTGGGAGAGGGAGAAGCAGGCTTCCCGCTGAGCAGGAAGCCTGATGCGGGGCTCGATCCCAGGACCCTGGGAACATGACCTGAGCCGAAGGCAGACGCTTAACAACTGAGCCACCCAGGCGCCCCTTAACTTTATTTTTTTAAAAAGATTTTTATTTATTTTTATTTGAGAGAGAATGAGAGCTAGAGAGATCACAGAGGGGGAGAGAGAAGCAGATTCGCCACTGAGCAGGGAGCCTGACGGGCTCGATCCCAGGACCCTGAGATCATGACCTGAGCCTAAGGCAGATGCTTAACAACTGAGCCACCCAGGTGCCCCTAAGCTTTTAACTTTAAAAAAGGTCACAGACTGGTAAATATTTGCAAATCATATATCTGATAAGGAATTAATATCTAAAATATATAAAGAACTTCTACAACTCAACAACAACAAAAAATGGCCTAATAAAAAAACTGGGGAAAGGACTTGAATAGACATCTTTCCAAAGATATACAAATGACCAATAAACGTGTGAAAGATGCTCAACATCACTAATTGTTAAGGAAAAGCAAATCAAAACCACAATGGGATACTACTTCATACCAATTAGGATGGCTACTGTATAAAAACACCAAAAAACCCCTAAACCACGGATGTGAAGAAGTTGGAACCCTTGTGTACCATGGGTGGGAATGTAAAATGGTGCAGCTGCTTTGGAAAACAGCACGGCAGTTCCTCAAAAAATAAAAAATATTAGACCCAGAAATTCCCCTTCTGGATATATGCCTGTCAGAATTGAAAGTAGGGTCTCAAAGAGGTATTTATACACCCACGTTCATAGCAGCGTTATTTGCAATAGCTGAAAGGTGGAAGAACCTAAGTGCACTGATGGATGATGGATAAGTAAAATTTGACATATACATTCAGGGGGAATATGGTTAGCCTTAAAAAGGAAGGAAATTCTGACACATACTGCAATATGGATGAACCTTGAGGACATTATGTTGAGTGAAACAAGCCAGACACAGAAGGACAAGTATTGCATGATTCCACTTACATGAAATATCTAGAGTAGTCAAATACATAGAGACAGAAAGTAGAATGGTGGTTACCAGGAGTTGGGAGAAAGAAGAATGGGGAGTTATGGATTAATAGGTACAGAATTTCAGTTTTATAAGATGAAAAGAGTTCTGTGGATGGATGGTGGTATATACAACAAAGTGGATGTACTTAATGCCACTGACATTTGAAAATGGTGAAGGGGCGCCTGGGTGGCTCAGTCGTTAAACATCTGCCTTTGGCTCAGGTCATGTTCCCAGGGTCCTGGGATCGAGCCCCGCATCAGGCTCCCAGCTCAGCAGGAAGCCTGCTTCTTCCTCTCCCACTCCTCTGCTCATGTTCCCTCTTTCGCTATATCTCTCTCTGTCAAATAAATAAAATCTTCATAAAAAATTTTTGTTTATTTATTTGAGAGAGAGAGAGCATGCGGGAGAGAAACACAAGCAGACTCTGCACTGAGCATGGAGCCCGATGTGGGGCTCTCGATCTTATGACTGAGATCGTGACCTGAGTCGATTTTTTTTTTTTTAAAGATTTTATTTATTTATTTGACAGAGAGATAGAGAGCACAAGTAGGCAGAGAGGCAGGCAGAGGGAGAGGGAGAAGCAGATTCTCCACCGAGCAGGGAGCCCGACGTGGGGCTCGATCCCAGGACCCTGGGATCATGACCTGAGCCGAAGGCAGCCGCTTAACCGACTGAGCCACCCAGGTGCCCCGTGACCTGAGTCGAAATCAAGAGTCGGATGCCCAGCTGACTGAGCCACTGAGGCGCTCCTAAACATGGTCAATTTTCTGTTATTTGTATTCTACCACAATTTTAAAAAACTTGATTGACAATTTTTTTCAGTTCAAAAAAACAAATTAGTATGGGAATTATCTTTGAATATAGCTAATATATATGTGTATATGTGTATGTATACATATATATTTATATAAAGTCACATATTAAAAATAAAAGTAGAAGGATTTTCTTAACCTCATCATCCCAGGTGTGCAGGCCCACCAGTCATGACCATCCCATTGGTCTTACTGGTGACTTGTGTACCGGTGGGTATGTGATGAGATTCTGGCTGATGGGACATGAGGGCAAGTCCACTGGAGGGGTTCTGAGAAAAGTTTTTTTTTAAAGATTTTATTTATTTGATAGAGGGAGACACAGCAGAGAGGGACCACAAGCAGGGAGAGTGTGAGAGGGAGAAGCAGGCTTCCCGTGGAGCAGGGAGCCTGATGCGGGGCTCGATCCCAGGACCCTGGGATCATGACCTGAGCCGAAGGCGGATGCTTAATGACTGAGCCACCCAGGCACCCCAGAAAAGTTTTTACATTGATAAAAAGAATGCACAGGAAGATAGGGCCTGTCTTCTGCTAGGTCTTCTCTTGTCCAGAAGAAAGTCCTAGAACTGTAGCAGCAGTCTTGAACCATGGAGGGTGCTAATGGAGTCTATGTTGATATTATGAGGATGTCAGAGTTGAAAAACAAGTCATGACACAGTGACACAATGATGACACAATGATGACATCATTGAATTATAAATTAAACAAACCTGGGCCCTCCTTCCTCCAGACTTTTTTTTTTTCCCTAGTCAATATATAAATTTGTATTTGTCTCAGAAATATTATAATCGGGTTTTTGTTTATAATTGTTAATTTGGGTTTTTTTACATTTACTTTTTATTTTTTTAAGATTTTATTTATTTATTTGACAGAGAGACAGCGAGAGAGGGAATACAAGCGGAGGAGTGGGAGAGGGAGAAGCAGGCTTCCCATGGAGCAATAAGCCCGATGCAGGGCTCCATCCGAGGACCCTGGGATCCTGGTGACCTGAGCTGAAAGCTTAATGACTGAGCCACCGAGGCACCCCTGCAATTACTTTTTTAAAAAAATTTAATTTAATTAACATATACTGTGTTACTAGTTTCAGAGGTAGAGTTCAGTGATTCATCAGTCTTACTTAATACCCAGTGCTCATTACATCACGTGCCCTCCTTAATGTCCATCACCCAGTAACCCCATCCTCCCAACCCCCCTCCCCGCTAGCAACCCTAAGTTTGTTTCCTATGATTAAGAGTCTCATGATTTGTCTCCCTCTCTGATTTTGTCTTGTTTTATTTTTCACTCCCTTCCCCTATGATCCTTATTTTGTTTCTTAAATTCCACATATGAGTGAGATCATATGATAATTGTCTTTCTTTGATTGACATATTTTGCTTAGCATAATACCCTCTAGTTCCATCCACATCATTGCCAATGGCAAGCTTTCATTTTTTTTTTTTTTTAAAGATTTTACTTACCTATTTGACAGAGAGAGACACAGCAAGAGAGGGAACACAAGCAGGGGGAATGGGAGAGGGAGAAGTAGGCTTCCCGCGGAGCAGGGAGCCCGATGCGGGGCTCGATCCCAGGACCCTGGGATCATGATCTGACCTGAAGGCAGATGCTTAACCGACTGAGCCACCCAGGTGCCCTGTACCACATCTTCTTTATCCATTCATTTGTTGATGGACATCTGGACTGTTTCCATAGTTTGGCTATTATGGACGTTGCTGCTATAAACATTGGGGTGAGGTCCCCCTCTGAATCACTACATTTGTATCTTTGGGGTAAATACCCAGTAGTGCAATTGCTGGGTCGTAGGGTAGCTCTATTTTCAACTTTTTGAGGAACCTCCATACTGTTTTCCAGAGTGGCTGCACGAGCTTGCATTCCTACCAACAGTGTAGGAGGGTTCCCCTTGCTCCGCATCCCCGCCAACATCTGTCATTTCCTGACTTGTTAATTTTAGTCATTCTGACCTATGTGAGGTGGTATCTCATTGTGGTTTTGATTTGTATTTCCCTGATGCCGAGTGATGTTGAGCATTTTTTCGTGTCTGTTGGCCATTTGTAGGTCTTCTTTTTTCCTCCAGACTTCTTATAGGAGATTACAAATGTTCTTTATTGTTCAAGCCATTTTGAATTGGGTTTTCTGTTACATGTGGCCAAAGACATCCTAATAGATACAGAATATCATAAAATCAGGATTCTCTGACAGTCAGAATGCTTTTCCTTTGTGCAGCTTCCCCAAGTCAGAGTAAATCACATTTTCCTCTCCCAAGGAAACACTGTTGCTTTGACAGCAAAAAGTGGACAGGATTCCCAGTGTAAGGCTGGGAGTTTGTGGGGCTATGGCTGCACACCGCTCCGATCTCCCTTCAAGGAAGAACTCACCATGTTGCTGCCCTTTTCAGCCAAACCCGTGCTCTTCATAGGCACCCCATGCTAAGCATGGTGGGGTTGCCTGAGCATGGTGGGAGTGCTGGGGCCTGGCCATTTCTGCCTGTGAAGGAGTCCTCTTAACCAGCAGTCTTTCCTCCAGACCCTTTCCTTGCCCAATCTGGCTTCTCCCCTCTTTTATCTTTCCCAGGCGTTACTGCCCCCTACCCCAGTCGGCTTGCATGCCTCACTGTGTCTCAGTACTCACTTCCTGGAGGACCCAGGTGACAGAGTTGAACATAGTAATGACTCCTTTTGAAGGATTTGTGCAACCTGGTCTGAAAATAGTAGGCCTGCTTGTTCCTTGTTGTCATTCTCTATTTTTTTTTTTTTTTTAAGATTTATTTATTAGAGAGAGTGAGAAAGAGAGAGTGTGTTTGTGGGACGAGAGGCAGAGGGAGAGAATCTCAAGCTGACTCCCTGCTGAGGGTGAGCCTGATGCAGAGCTCTATCCCATGATCCTGAGATCATGACCTGAGCTGAAACCAAGAGCCAGATGCTCAACTGACTGCGCCGCCTAGGCACCCGTGTATCATTCTAAACATATTCCTAGTACCTTGAATAACTGATCAGCAGACATTCAGTAATTGAGCAAATGTTAAGTGCTATTCATGCTAGCACTCCTGGAGGCCTTGCATTCCTTATCTCATTTAATCCTCAAGGAAGTCCTATGAGATGGGCATAAGTAGCCTTATTTACCAGATTGAGTAAAACTGAGTCTTGAAATGTTAGGTGATATATTCCAAGGTCACATCATCAGAAAGTGACAGATCTCATTTTATTCAGATCTCGCTGTCACCCTCTCAGAGAGCCCTGCTTTCCTGTCTAAAACACCTCCCCTACCTTCATTGTTCTCAACTCCTCTGCCCACTGTACCACTCTTGACACTATCTGTTTATGTGTTTATTGTCTGTCTCTCTCTCCGAAAGGGAAACTTTCCAGGGCAGTGGTCCTGACTTACTTAGTGCTGTATCCTCAGAACCTAGAACAGTGTCTGGCACTGAGCAGTGCTGAACTAGTCACTGAATGGATGCATAAAGGAAACCAAGCTCATCTTTAGGTCATGTTTATATTCATTGTTTTAAATAATAATACACCCTATTATTTGAATAATACTACAGTTTACCAAGTGTTTCCACTGTGTTCTCCTTTGGTCCTTGCAGAAGTCTTTGAGGAAGGACTGACACCGTTGCTCCTTCTGGAGGGTCTTCTCACACTAGCTGGTCTTTCTGCCTCCACTTCTTTGCCTACATCACTCTATGCTTCCTTTGTCACTTCCTTAAGGAGGCTGGCCGTGGTCTTACAGCCCAGGTTAAGAACCCGTGTTACATGCTCTTGGGGCACCTGGGTGGCTCAGTCGTTAAGCGTCTGCCTTCGGCTCAGGTCATGATCCCAGGGTCCTGGGATCGAGCCCCGCATCAGGCTCCCTGCTCCGTGGGAAGCCTGCTTCTCCCTCTCCCACTCCCCCTGCTTGTGTTCCCTCTCTTGCTGTGCATCTCTCTCTGTCTAATAAATAAAATCTTAAAAAAAAAAAAAAAAGAACCTGTGTTACATGCTCTCTTCATACCTTGTAAGTCTCTTGCAGGCCTTATCACAATGGTAGTTAAAGAATTATGTAATTATTGTATGACTGGATCCCCTACTAGCCAAGGCTCCATGAAGACAGGCCCTTGCTGTGCGTGTATAGGTCATAAACCTTTGTGCCTGACACACCGTGGTGCTCATCATATACGTATATGTATATGAATATGCATGTATACTTATTCACGTATATGTCTAAAAGGAATTATTTCCACTCAGTAGATGGGGAAGTCAAAACCCTATGTTCTAGGCTGTGGACTGGAAAACATTTTTGTTTGTTACTCATGTAAGAAATTTATTGTCCATCATGACCCCAGGAAACACACATCCACACACACATACAATAGAGCTTATAGTTATTATGGACTAACCACTGACATTTTTCTATTCTTTTCAACTTGACTTCATGAAAAAATGTGTCGTTCCTATTTATTTCATTGATTTCATGGCCAGCTGATGTCTGAACAACCTTGGCCTAAGTGATTTGCTCAAGGTCATCTGATTAGTATAGTGGTGGGATCAGAAAAATAATTCAGTATTCTCATACCTACTATACTCTGGTGGATTTCTTGCCCTAAGGCAAAACTATCACACAGTCTTGTGTCAGTTTTGATAACCAAAGAACCAATTTATTCTTCTGCTTTTCAGCCATAATTAAAGCAATGCCATCTCACCACCTGTAGGCATTTCAGTTTGGTTAGTCCAGATACCTTGGCTCTCTGCAATGCAGCCTTCCAGAAGGTTCCTTCTAGAAACTCTAAAGGGAAAGACTTAGCCTTAATGGGTGCACACCTATACTTGCTGGAATTCTCATCTGAATTACACCAAACATTAACATATGGGCAAAGGCACATGGCATATTAAATGATTTACTGGGGTCAAAGATCAAGTCAATGGCAGGCCTACAGTTAGCCTGCCACACATCCTCAGAGTCTGCTGGCTGACACAAGGAAGCCTGGGCTAGGCAGCGTGGTCGGCCTGGACCTGGTCAGCTGTCAGCCAGTTAATCCACAACGGCACCTTCTTTTCCTACCAGAGGGAGGTTTGCCTTGAACTCCTGGGAGACATGCCTTCTTGGAATCTAGATTTTTCTGCTTCGGAGTCTAGTTTGGCTGGTGTTGGATGCAGAAGCTAGAGAAAGCTGAAAGTTGTTTATTTGTTCTTTTATTCCTGGATTTATAATTTAACCTAATATACTGTATGTCTGTACATGTGTTGATCTCAAAAAAATGTTTGAGCTTGCCTGCTTCTCAGGCCATGTTGGCAGGCAGCTGCTAAAGCCATCAGCGATGTTTGCTTCCAGTTACAAAAGAAAACATTCTCTATTTGGGGCTATGTTGTTGTTTTTTTTCCTTTCCTGATTTAAAAGGGGAAATAATGGTTCCCAGTAGAGATGTGGGGCTGCCCCATCCCCTTCTAGAGCTAAGAATGACTAAGAACCTTTTTCGGCACACCTGGTTCAGCGTCTTTCTAATATTCATGCTCTTTTTCTCTCCCCATGGAAGAATTCTTAAGGGATTTGGTTTGGAATTGTTTGAGCAATTGGGCAGGTTTCTTGCCCTTCCCTGGGGATAGAATTTATGGCTCAACATCTCCCTCAAATTCTGGTGTGTTGTTAGCTAAGAAAGAGTCAGGTTATGTCCCATTCTCAGGTGCACTGCTGACACAGCTGCTGATGGGACCAAGAAAACACGAGTCATTCTAGCCTCTGCCCAGAACCTTTGAAAGAATGCACAAGCCCTGACCTTACTTTGGAGAGACCATCTGGGGAAAACTTCATTTCCCCAAAATATATATGAAATTGAGAGTTGCTCTGGGTGGGAAGTAGGGAAAACCATATGGCAAATGTGGGGTTTGCATATGCAAATATCTGTTTCAGAGAAAACGATTTAATGTGGTAAGTACACTCTTGAAAGACTGACCTGTACCCTGGGGAAGAACATGGGAGGAGTTGGAGGTAAAGAGGAGCGAAGAACAGAGAAACCAGACAATAGCTGGGAAACAGGACACAGGCAGCATGATTTGCTGGAGGTTGGAGATGCCTTTGGAATCGGCAGACCAAAGCTCAGTAACCAGCTGGAAGCAGGAGAGGCGGGAAGGGTTGAAAACGAGGAATGGAAACCTCCAGGGAAAGTGTGGCTGCCTAAATAAAAGAGGCTTGGAGGAAAAAAAAAAAAAGGACTCAACAAACCGTGCCTCAGAGGAATCCAGCGACAGTTAGAATTGCAGGACAGCTTGGACTGTAAGCTGAAGATGCCGTCTGGGCCACTACACGGAAGGTCTCAGGAACCCCAGGATTTCTGATGAAAGGACGTAGTCAAGTTGAAATTGCTAATCACCTGAATGCGTGACTCTAAGAAACAAGACTTTTAAGTGGTATCTTTTTCAAAATTTCAGATTCCAGTTGTTTATTGCTGGCATATAGGCAAGTGATTGACCTTCATATCCTGACCTTCTAACCCAGACTCTCTTCCCATTTATCTAGGCCTTTTATGTCTTTCATTGGTATTGTCTAGTTTTCTAGATGTAGATCCTGTTCATGTTTAGTTAGATTTATACCTGGTATTTGTTTTTTTTGGATGCTATTATAAATGGTTTTTAAAATTTCAAATCTGAATTGCTCACTGCCGGTCTTCAGGAGAGCACAAGAAACTAGAATTTATCTTCTTACTGCCATTTTGAGCTTGTTCCCAAAGACACTGAGCGAGAGGAAGCTGGGGCATGATGGGTCAATAATCACAGCTGTCTCTGCCCCACCTTTCCCCCCTTCCTCACTCTGTAAATATTTGTTTATTTCATTTGGCTGAGTTGATGTTAGGCTAAAGAGCAGCTAGGGAGGGGAAGAGGTGCTGTTGAGGAATAAGGGGCAATGTCTAAGTCTCAAGGTTAAGATCTTTGGAGGAGCAGTGTTTGAACTCAGTGTTTGAGACAGAATGGTGGTTGTGGGAAAACTAGCGGTTACAGCTGCATGAGAGAGGGCTTCACCAAGTGATGTGGGTAAAGATGAAGGCATATTGTGCCTGGGGTTCCATGTGAGTGTGCCAAAATAGCATTTAAGTTGAGATATAACTCCTCCTTTTGGCCCAGAGTAATTAGAGCATAAGCAAGCCATTGCTGTGCTCATGTTTATGCTACTGTTTGTCTCAGAAATCAACAAGATAGAGAACAGGACCAGTTCCTGTACAACTTGGGGCTTGTTATGGATTCAAGCCTTGTTGGTTGTGAGAAAGTGGGGCTTGCGGTGGAAACTGGGTTGAGAAAAATGTGAGAAAACTCTTTACCCCACCTTTTTATCCCCCAGGGCCTAGCAAGTAGTTCTCAATAATGTATATTGTATATTGAACAAATATGGAGGCAGCTCAGCAAAGTTGACTTTAGTGCCCAAGTGTCCAAGGTGGGGCAAGGAAGAAATGAGTTTAAGCAACTATTACCCACAGAATCTGGGGTAGCAGCTAAGTCAAGATTTATATGGCTTCCAGGGGTTTTTTTGTTCTGTTTTTTACTGGGACAACAGGTAGACCAACACCCTAGACAGACAAGCTGTTGCTTACTCAGTGACCGAGGTAGCTGAGAAACATGGCTCTGCTTTGGGTTGCCTGCAAACCGTCTGTGGTTTCATATCTTCCCTAAATCTGAAGAATGTCTGCTGAACTGTCAGCAGATGAGCTATGTAGCTGAGGAGGCTGCTGGGGTGCTAGAGGACCATGTAGTGCTAGCACCTCTTAGCATCTGTTCTAATCAGGATCACTTATGATTCCCTAGAGCTGTGGTTAAAGAGTTGTGCCCTTTGCTGGAGGGACCCTAATTCATGGAGGGTGACTGCAGGGGAAGAACCCCCGGGAGCCAGAGCCAAGGCCTTGGAGCAGAAGCCCCTGAGTCTTGAGGGGTGTGGGTAGAAAATCACCAAAGAAGGTCAGGAGTATAGTGGGGGAATCATTTCTAAGAGGGCTGCTTCGGGTTGCAATTAAGATATAGTGGAAAAGATACTTTTACCTTTCCACTGTAAGCCCAGCTTTCATTCTGGGTCGCAAGGAAATAATTTACACAAGGTTCTCACCTGGAGCATTTCGTTGAGCACTTGCATATCATGTATGTTTCTTTCATGCCTCTGCAAACACTAAAGAAGTTTAAGAACACCACCATCTTTTTCTTAGGCAAGGACCTAAAATTTAATGATAATATTACTTCACAGAGGGACCAATGTTCATTAACAGTCAAATATGGAGAGAGGTTTTATTATGTGAGGCCAAGAGCATGAGCTTTGCAAGCAGTAGATCTGAGTTCAGTTTTCAGTTTTGCCATACCCTAGCTTTGTGGCCTTGGACAAATCACTCAACCTCTCTGAGTCCCTAAGAAATAGGGGTGGTAATAACAATATCCATTCCGTTGACTTTACAGGCTACTGCTGTAAGCAAGGAAATGCTATACATTAATTATGATTTGTATTGGGGCAAAATTGGAATCGGAAGTGCTATACATTAATGATTTTTATTGGGGCAAAATTGGAATCCGTGCTCCCTGAAAATTATGCCAGGAGAGAGTCTATTTAGAAGGACTGATACGGGCCTACTGATACAGCAGGTCATGAAGGGCAGGGTAACTGAAAAGGGTCAGTCAACAAATATTTATTTACCGTGTACTATATGATACAGAGGGAGAAAAGTGGGGTGGAAGAAAGAGGTAGGTAGTAGGTAGTAGGCATGGTTTCTGTCCTTTGGAGAACAAAGACATGGTGAAAGTATGGCCAATACCAGGTAGTCTAGACAATTGCCAAATGAATAGTCTAGTCGGGGAGTACTAGGGATTTTCATGGGTGGGCTTTCAAGGGGGTCAAAACATGAGTTTGTTTTGATGACTAGGTGGGATTCCGATGAGAAAGGACTTTTCCAGAAAGAACAGGTGGGACCAAAGGCTGAGAGTCCAGGAAAAACAAGACATTCATGTCACTCCTCATTGTATTAACTTCTTTTACATGCTGTTGTCCAGTATAACATGTACATGATAATCCCGCAAATTAGGCTTTGTCATCCCTATTTTACAGATGAGGACACTGAGGCTCATTGAGATTAAATATTTTGCCCAAGGTCATCTACTAAAGAAATGGCAGAAGCAGGGTTCAAAATCAGGTTGTTGAAGTCTAAGTCCAAAAGTCTTTCCACAGTATGTGCTGCTTGCTGGGGATATAGTAAATAGGTCAGTTTGCATGGAATGGAAGGTTTCATGCTGGAGCAATAAGGATGGAGAGAGGTCCTGGGAAACCAGACTCTTGAGTGCTAGGCAAAGGGGTTCATTTTGACTACAAAGCCGATGGGTGGCAGAGGTCTCTGAGTAGCAGAGTGATGGAACTAAAGTTTGTCCAGGATTTCCAAGTCCAAGGCTATGTGGGGGCGTAGGCTGTACCAACTACTACTTGGACAGAAAGGAGGAAGAAAGCTCCCTCCTTTATTCCTGGATGATTCCTCCTCTTGAATTTACTTTCTCTGTTGTGTTATTCCTGGGTTTTCTTAAATACTTATGCAGTTTCCACCCCAGAGAGAGCATCATATTACAGTAAGGGGCAGAGTGAAAGAGATTCAGATTGGTCCTGGATCCACTAGTGAGCTCCAGTGATGAAAATGCTCATAACACCCGAGTACCCCTGAACCAAGCCTTCCAAGTAAGAGGCTTCTACATTCTTTTCCTAAGCTGAAGGTTTCCACATAGGTCAATGGTGAAAGGCGAATTGCTGGAGGGCTAACAGACAATACCCACTCTTTACATTGTGTGAGCGAATTTCTCAACTGATTAAGTAGTAGTTTGCTTGGGGTCTTTAAGTGTGTAGCCTCCAATCCCTCTTTTTAATTGAATTTTAAATTGGATGTTGATCTTCAAAGCTTAAAAAATGTACATGCTCTATGACCCAGCAATATCACTGTTAAGAATTTATAAGCAAATTTAAAGCAAAGTCAAGAATGTGAATATGGAGTACTCTTTATAATGCCAAAAAATTGGAAACACTTAAGTTTCTAGTAATAGGGAATTGGTTGAGTAAATTATGGTACATCTTAGTGGGATGCTATTCAGGCGTTAAAATGATATTGTTGAAGAATATTTAATGGCACAGAAAAATATCAAGGTTATATTAAGTTACACTTGAGGCTAATTTTTAATTTTTAAAAAGTATAGAATCTCTTCACACTTATTAGGATGACTACTATTAAAAACAACAACAATAGCAAAACAACCCAGGGGCACTTGGGTGACTCATCCGGTTGGGCATCTGCCTTCGGTTCAGGTCATGATCCTAGAGGGGTGCCTCCCTGCTCAGCAGGGAGCCTGCTTCTCTCTCTCCCTCTCCCTCTGCCCCTTCACCCTGCCCCCGCTTGTGCTCGCTCTCAAATAAATAAAGTCTTAAAAAAAGAAAAAAACCCAGAAAACAAGTTGTTGGTGTGGATGTGGAGGAATTGGAACCCTTGTGCATTGCTGGTGGGAATGCAAACTGGTACAGCCAACTGTGGAAAACAGTATGGAGGCTTCTCCAAAAATTAAACATAGAATTACCATTTGATCCAGCAATTCCACTTCTGGGTATATACACAGAAGAACTGAAAGTGGAGATTCAAACAGTTATTTGTACACCAGTGTTCATAGCTGCATTATTTGTAATAGCCAAAAGGTGGAAATAAACCAAGTGTCTGTTGGTAGATGAATGAATAAACAAAACGTGCTGTATACATATAGTGGAAATTATTCAGCCTTTAAAAGAAATGAAATTCTGACCTATACTACAACATGGATAAGTGAAATAAACCAGATACAAAAGGACAAATAACTGTATGATTCCACTTACATGAGGTACCTGTGTAGTCAAACACACAGTGACAGAAAGTAGAACAGTGGTTGCTAGAGGCTGGGGAGGGGGAAATGGGGAGCTATTGTTTATTGGGTACAGAGTTCCAGTTTGGGAAGATGAAAAAGTTCTCCAGATGGATGGTGGTGATGATTGCACAACAATTTGAATGTAGTTAATGGCACTCAACTGTACACTTAAAAATGGTTAAAATGGTAAATAATAAATAATAAAACAATAAAATAATTTTTAGAAAAGTATGTATACAAAAGACTATATGGAAGGCTGGGTAGCAGATTATAGGTGATTTTATTTATTTTTACTTACCTTCAGTTTGGCTTAAAAAATCATTAAGTTTTTAAAAATTATTTTTAATTATATGAGAATTACATATATACATCCTCCTTGTAAAAAAGTAAAACATTACAGATAAGATTAAAATCCCCTTAGATCACCTCCCTCGAGCCCATACATACGTGTACCTGACGTATATATAGGGTTGTTTTATACGTGTCATTTTCGTAGTATAATTTGTCAGCTTTTTTTCACTCAACACCATTTCTTAGATATGTTTCCATGTCACTCTTTTCCAGTTTCACTCTTTCAAATGATTACATATTATTCCATAGATGGACATGTTTATTTAGCTAGTTGCCCATTGATAGACATTTAGGTTGTTTAATTGTAGTTTTTGCTATTATAAACAATGTTGGGTGTACACAATTTATGTTTTTTGAGTTGATTCTGATTAAGTGTGTTACACTTATAAAGAGCAAGTATTTTAGGGGTGTCTGGGTGGCGCAGTAGGTTAAGCATTGGACTGTTGATTTCGGCTCAGGTCATGATCTTGGGGTTGTGAGATCAAGTCCCACGTCGGGCTCCATGCTGAGCGGGGAGTCTGCCTGAGATTCTCTCTGTCTCCCTCCCTCTGCCCCCTTCCCCTCATTTGCGCACATGCTCTCTCTCTTTCTCTCAAGTAAATAAATCTTTATAAAGAGCAAGTATTTTAAAATAGTAAAATATCTATTGTTTTAATTTGAGCTGGAATGAAGGCTGTGACTTTATTATTTTTATTTTTTTATTTTATATATATATATTTTTAAAGATTTTATTTATTTTATTTGACAGAGAGAGACATAGCGAGAGAGGGAACACAAGCAGGGGGACTGGTAGAGGGAGAAGCAGGCTTCCCGCTGAGCAGGGAGCCCGTTGCGGGGCTCAATCCCAGGACTCATGACCTGAGCCGAAGGCAGACGCTTTACAACTGAGCCACCCAGGCGCCCCTACTTTTATTTTTTTTAAAGATTTTATTTATTTATTTGACAGAGAGAAAGAGAGAACAAGCACAAGCAGGGGGAACAAGCGTCAGAGGGAGAGGGAGAAGCAGGCTCCCCACCGAGCAGGGAGCCGGACTTGGGTCTCGATCCCAGGACCCTGGGATCATGACTTGAGCTGAAGGCAGATGCTTAACCGACTGAGCCACCCAGGCGCCTCTGAAGGCAGTGACTTTAATTCAGTGTGTGCACCCATATTTCTAGAGACCAGGGTGGCCCAAGATGCACATATAGCCTTTCCCTGTCGATGTGTTAGGAAACTTGGCCTCCTTTTTTTTTTTTTTTCCTCCCAGAATTCAGAATATTATAAATCCATCAACTCCCCAAGTTTCAGGATCCATATGAAAACCATAAAGACCAGTGACTGCTACAGATAGGCGTTGAATCCCATTCCTTCTAAAACTTCAAATCAGAGGAACTGAGTCCCGGGGAGAGACTTCTCAGCCTACAGAGGGGAGGCAGTAACGTGAGATACAGCCACCCGTGTGGCACATCAGAATTCTCCAGTGGAGCTGAGATCATTTGATTCCTTGGATATGCAACCACATTAGCTCCTGTCACCACTGGATCTTCAGCTCCCTCCCTTATACTTGGGATGCTGGAGACGATGGAATTAATGAGGAAATCAGCAAATTCCTAGCACCTTCTGCTTAGTACCATGTCATCTTTAACCGAAGGTGCAACTGAGTGTAAAATAAGTAAAGTTCTTGCATTTGCTAAAATGAATTACAACACAAAGGCTCTCCAGTTTAAAAAAAAAAAAAAAAGAAGAAAAAGAAAAAAGGAAAAGAAAGAAACTCCCCTCCCTCTAGCCTCCCCTCAAGCCTCTAATCTCATCTGTGAAAAAGAACTGTACTTTACTGTCCACAAAACAGTCTATTTTCAAAGTGAGAGGAGAATTGCTGCGTGAGGAGAGCCATCAGTGACTGGGGTTCATGAATTCCTGCTTGTTTATAGAAAGCAGTGACTAAGGATAGACACTTTGAAACCACCTGTGAAAGAATTAAAGACCAAGGGGGGCGAAACCCCCATCACAAACAGAATCTCACTGATCAAGTGTGAAAGAAAGGGAAGAAAGAAAAAGCCAAGTAGATCTTTGCAGGCAACCACTAGATGGACATAGAATTCAAAAACATTCTTTAGTGAGATCAAGGATGGCAGGCTTTGAAGCCTGGAGGGCTGGCGAGTCTCAGAACCGGCCTGGCCGTGGCAATCCCCACACTGACGCGCCCACAGTCTTGCACTTGCTGGAGTAAAGCATTTAAATTGGAACAATGTCAAATTTCACAGCTATCTTATGTCCAGTGACCTTACGGGACCCCGGGGGAAAGACAGATAAAAAATGATTGTTCTCAACACGTTCCTGAAAGCGAAGAAGTCACACAGGCAACCTCGAGAAACAACTTTTTCAAAATGCAAACACCCACAAACTCTTGCTTGCCGGACGGCAAGCAAATTGTGCTTATTTATTTATTTGTTTATTTATTCTTTTTCCTGAGGACTCCTATTCCTTATAGAACACATGCAAAGATCAAGTTCCATCACAATGGCACATAAATTTGTGAGGATAATGTTATTGTGGGAAAAGAAGAGGTAACAACTCTTCTGAATTATTTAATCAATTTGAAACAAGTTTTATTGTTGTTACAAAGAAAGTGAGACATAAGTTCTGTCTGACAGAAAAACCCTCCGTATGTTATGTGAAAGGATAATTTGAGGACAAAGATGAGATCTCAAACCTCTGCTGTGTTTTTAGATAAGAATTTCAATGACCCTTCACATCCCCTATAACTATGCCTAAGTGAATCATCTTAGCTTAATGGGTTTTTTTTTTTTCTTTTAAAGGAAATAGATGTTACAGATGTAGCTAAAATTCCCTTTCACCACTACCCTCAATCTCATTTCCCACCTTCCTTCCCAGAGGCGGCCATTACCATGAGTTTAAGATGTATAGTTCTGTTCTCTTTTTTGTACTTTTACATACATATTCCCTCAAGAGTTAAGATATTGTTTTTTGTGTTAATTTTTTTCATAAATGGCATCATACTGTATATATTGCTTCAAATTTATTTATTTTGCTATTACATTCAGCTTTATGCTTTTCCCACCTAGCCAGATAAATGTTTCATTCCTTTCAGGGATTTAATGTTTTAAAGGAAGAAAGCAAGGAGGAAGAAAAGTTTATTCAGACCAGAACAGTTACATGTACCTATATGTTTCTGCCTGTCTCAATTTAGGAGACTAACGTCAGGAGGACTTCTTGGAGGAAGGGCAACCTAAATTCAGTTTTTAAAAGAGATGAAAAAATGCTAAGTGACAAAGAATGTCATAGGGCATTTTAGAGATACCCTTTAAAATAATGTCCTAAACTAGTAATTGTGAGGTTTGCTATATGGTCTTTCCTTCACTCTTTGGAATATAGGTTCTATGTTTTTTGTTTGTTTGTTTTTTACATTTGGCTAGATGAAGGTTTCACTGGGAAAGATGTTTAAAAAGGGATGCTATACTAATCAAGTAGGGATTTACTAAAACCAGACCACTCCAGAAATTCTACAAAACACTATCATTTAAATCCAACAGGTGGACACACATACCAATTACAAATGAAAGAATCTTTGATTAATGGGAGTCGTTGGTGTGTGCTGAATAAAATCCATTCAAAATCCAAAATGTATTTGTAGTGTGAGGTGAAGATATGGAGGTCACAAGTGAGTGCTGCTTATGTTAGTAGCTTTAATTTTACCCTGTTGGAGCCCCTGTGTACAAAACTTGAGAAAGCAAGACCTTGATTTGCTCAGGTTTCCCTGAGGAGGGGCCGCAGAATCCTTGAAGCATGATTTGAAAAAGATGGATAAGATATTCCACCCAAAATTCAACATCACCTTTAATCTTGCCCTCTCCTCCTCTAATCCCTAGGTAATGTTTTGTGCTTCTTTTGCAGGAAAGCAATTTTGTTAATCACTTTAGCACCAATTCTTGCATCCCTGGCAATACTCAGAACTGCCTCCATCCAAGTCTTTGATGTGGGAAAGAAACACACACACTCTTTCACATGTAATCTGAAAACAATTCACCTCTTGCCAATGAATGCACAGCACTCCACTTTAATAGAGAGCAAGTTTCTGTGGAGGTTTCTAATCCTTTCTGCCAAAGAAGAGAAGAGAGAGAATCACTCAGGTAGCCCAACCTCATTCAGGAGTTAAAATCACTTGGAATGTTTTGTGGTGGGTTGGGAGCTTTTTAAAAAATATTACTTGCTGAAGATTACTGCTCTCAGGGGAAATCAAAACAACTCAAGATTTAAAAAAATTAATAAATAATAAAAAAAATTAAAAAAAAAGATTCCCCATCCCCAACTCAAACAGGATATTCTTCTCAACTCAGATAACTCTTGATCTAAGTGTATTACAAGAAACCTGCTTTAATCCCTCAAAGCAATGGTGTTATAGATAAGTAGCAGTAACTCAGGTGGCTTAAATTCCAGAAATGTACAAAAGATTTGGTTGGAAACAAAACTAAAGAAGAAAGGAAGCTCAATCTGCATTGCTGTGACTTGAAGAGGTAAATTTAGGGCAGTAAAAATGCAAAGAATGACCCCTAAAAAAGAAATAGCCATAAAGTTCAGAATTGTCTTAATGGTCTTATCGGCTGCTTACAGCGTGTGTCTGAATGTGTGTGTGCGCTTTTGGGTGTGTTTGTGTAAGTGTTTGAAGACAGTGAAATTGTTTTACTGATTTCAGGATCTGCTGGAGTTCATTTGAAAACTTATTTATACATTTTACTGTGATGCTACAACATTCTGAAGCTATTTCACAAATGATTTTCTTTCTCCTTTTATAATTTGTAGTTGAGTTCCAGTATTTTCTTCCTGCTCGGTCCTTTTTCCTAACATATCACTGCTGACTTAAAATGCAATGAGATGGACTTGATGCTTTTTCCTTCTGTGAGTAATCACCATATTTTCACAGTCTGGGTATTCATTTTGATCTACTTTCTGACATCCCAGTTAACAGATTGCAAAATCCCCCTCCCCCTTGTCAACTGTAGCTCTCTATAACAAAATAATGGCAATTTATTTCATTATGGCCTCTTCCGTTTACCCAAAACATGCTTGAAAATGCCCTTTCACTTTTTAAAGCGTGCCCCCTTTTGAGAGGTAAATCTTGTGATATGATAGGTGATACATATAAATAGTTAATAGTTAAAAATTCAGAAGGTGTAAAATAGCATGCTACCCAGGTCCCCTCCTTAGAAGCAAACATTGGTACTAGATTTTTGTGTAACTCTCCAGAGATATTTGGCATACAAAAGCCAAAGCACACAAATGTAGTTTTCCCCGCAAATGGCAATATATTCTACACACTCTTCTGTATCTTGCTTTTTTCACTCAGTGTATATTAGAGATCGTTCTATAACAATGCGTATGATCTTCCTCATTCTTTTTCTTTTAAATTTTAAATCGATCTTCCTCATTCTTTTTCACAGTTGCTTAGTATCCTATTCTACAGATGTTCCATGATTTATTTAAACAGTTTGGAATACATTTGTTGGGGCGCCTGGGTGGCTCAGTTGGTTAAGCGACTGCCTTCGGCTCAGGTCATGATCCTGGAGTCCCGGGATCGAGTCCCGCATCGGGCTCCCTGCTCAGCAGGGAGTCTGCTTCTCCCTCTGACCCTCCCCCCTCTCATGCTCTCTATCTCATTCTCTCTCTCAAATAAATAAAATCTTTAAAAAAAATAAAAAAAAAAATAAAAATAAAAAAAAAATAAAAAATAAACAGTTTGGAATACATTTGTTCCAAATGCTTCTATTCTCTGTCAGTGGCTTGTTTCTTCACAGGTGGTATCTGTAACTCTGTCCCTGGTACTGTAAATAAGTGACTGAGTTGAAACGTGGAGGGCTCTTGAACAAATTTTCAAATTTATTTTATAAACATTTAAAAACTTAAAAAAAAATTACCCAAAGGGATATGGGTATATAGTTTTCAAAAAAAAATAGCGTTATGGAAGTTGTGTGGCGCCAAGACTTTGAATGATTTTTTGAATTATTTCCTCTCAGTATCATCATGGATCCCACCAGGATTGTGTCATGACCTAACTGCTTAAACATTTAAAATTCCATTTTTCATGGATTTTCCTATATGGGTTAACATAAGATTCTGTATTGAGAATTTCCTTCCAATAGCTGATATGAACTTTGATTCTCTTAACCTATGAAATATTATTAAATGTTGCTTCATACACCTTTAATTAAAAACCAGTTCGACATGCTATCTCATACATGACTAAGGACTCAAATCAGAGAAATCGGAACTTCTAGTTGACCTCAACTCTTTTGGGAGAGCGAGACAAGCTGTGGGGCCTGCCCATTGTGATTCCTCTCCTATTATTGAGTGGTCTAAGTGATGAAGATCTTGGGAGGATATAGATTAGATCCCCTGAAGCAGGAAGAGGTCCAGGCTAGCCCCTGGGTTGTGCCACACATCCGCCAAGATTGGTCATGCTTAAAGCATGCATGAGGACCTGGGCAAAAATTTCTCTCATGGTTGCTCCACAGCACTTGGAAGCCCACACCCTTGCCGAGTGAGGATTTGAACTCTTAACTCAGCCTGACCAGGGCTAATATCTATGTGATTATTGTTTGGTTCTACTGTCAGACCAAGTTCAGTTTCAGCTTTTTAATGTGTTCGTTTTGGCTCCTGATTTATGAGCTTCTATTGCAGATAGAAGTTTAGCTTTTCTTTGCTCACTCTTTTACTGAGAGACTCTTCTGGCAGAAAGCCTGTCATCTGTTGTAAAGGAGAGCTGGTGTTGACTTGAAGCAACAGAGTTGGTGGTCCAGTAGCCATTGTCCTGTGTTAGGAGCAGGTGGTCTCACTAAGCTCCATGTGTTTGGAAACTTCTCTGACCAGTGCTTGCACTGCTAAAGGAAGAAGAGCTCAAGCTGTACTCCTTGTTTTCCAGGTCAATATACTGAACCTGGGAAAATCCCCAGGGGCTAGCTTGGACCTCTTCCTGCTTTTCTCTCCATGGTGGATTTTAAATGTTGGGGATTTTCCTCATTCATCTCTGCATTTGTGTTCAAAACAGCTGCTATAGAAAAGAGAATAGGCACATTATATAGAATATATAATTTTTAAGGAGCAGTGACACAGGATCTCAAAGGATAACAGTGCAGTTTTAGTACAAAGGCCATAACTGCTCTTGATGTAGTATATGAGAGTGTGTGTATATATCCATTTTTTTTACCAAAGTAAAAACCAAAAAAATTAAATAAGACTTATCCTTATTCCATTTACATCCAAACTTTTGTTCATGTTTAAATTGAACACAACCCACCATCTATTCAAAATAATGTAATTGAAACTCCAGAAGAGTTGCTTTTTGTGTTTCTCTCTCTCTCTCTTTTTAAGAGAGGGAGAGTAGGGGAGAGGGGTAGAGGGAGAGGAAGAGAATCTTAAGCAGACTCCAAGCAGGATACAGGGCTCAATCTCATAACCCTGAGATCATGACCTGAGCTGAAATCAAGAGTTGGACACTTAACCGACTGAGCCACCCAGGTGCCCCTGTATTTTTCTCATTTTTAACAGACTCTAAACCTAGGACAAGATAAATTATATCCTGCGGTTTCATTCGGTGTAATGAATGTCTCAGATGAAAAAAATTAGTTGAAGTTAGGCATTCTTAAATAGTAATAATAATTATAGAATCAGATATAAGAATTTTATATTTGACTTGGCACTTTCTTCCAGAACTACTAAAGATACTTAATTTTTTTCCTAGAGCTTAATTATCACTCTTTTCTTGGAAGAGAACTCATAAGATCATATGTGCATGTATTCTATCTTTTTTTAAAAAAAATATTTATTTATTTTAGAGAGAGGGAGCAGGGGAGGGGCAGAGGGAGAGAGAATCCCAAGCAGACTCCCCGCTGAGTGCAGAGCCGCACGTGGGGCTCAATTTCACAACCCTGAGATCGCGACCTCAGCCAAAACCAGGAGTCGGTGCTCAACCGACTGCGCCAGTTAGATGCCCTGCATGTATTCTATCTTAATGATGACTTTATTTTTATTTGTCTATGTATGTTTGTATGGATATTTGTTTATAAGTGTATATTTATTTATTTAAAGAATTCCCCAGTTGATCATGAAAATTTCACAAGATTTTGTGGTTTCCTTCATCTTTAAGTTTTATATCTTCCATCATCTTGTGCCAAATGAGTCTTCCTACTGACAGAGATTAGAAAAATCACAAATTCTGATGCCACATGGCAACACAGGAATTTATCTTATCCTAATGCTGATTTTCTGTAAAAGTCATAAAATGCTAAAACTTTAAGAAAAAACTTTTATTCTGTAGAACAGATTTAGATTTACAGAAAAATTGTGATGCCAGTATAGAGAGTTCCCATATACTCCCATTATCAACATCTTATAGTAGTATCATGCATTTGTAACGATTAATGGACCAATCAGAATTCCTCAGTTTTTACCTAACGTCCTTTTTCTTTTTTGCTCCAGGATAGCCCATTACGTTTAGTTGTCATGTCTCCTTGGGTCTCATACTTCCCTTGTTTTTGATGATCTTGACATTTTTGAGGAGCACTAGTCAGGTAGTTTGTAGAATGTCTGCCAACTGGGATTTGTCTGATTTTTTTTTTTCATTGGAGACTGGGATTACAGGTTTTGGGGAGGAAGGCCGCAGAGGTAAAGTACAATTTTCATCACGATATATCAAGGGTACCTACTATCAACATGACTTATCACTGTTGATGTTGACCTTGATACCTGGCTGAAATAGTGTTTGTCAGCTTTCTCCACTGTAAAGTTACTCTCCCCCATCTTTCCATATTGTACTCTTTAGAAGGAATCACTATGTGCAGCCCTTACTTTAGGAGTGTGGGTGGGTGAGAGTTATGCTCTGCCTTAGTGAAGATGAAGTATAACACAAATTATTAGGAATTCTTCTGCATGGGTGATACGTAAAATGAACTTTAATATTAAAATGAACTAATACTGAAATATTAAAATGAACTAATTTAATTATTTCTGACATTTAGATATAAATACTTCTTAGGATTTTTCAAGAACTGATTATTTATGTAATACATGTTCACTGCAGAAGACTTAGAAAATGCATAAAAGTGTAAAGCAACAGCAGAAAGAACTACCCATGATTCTACTTCTCATTAAGTATCCATTTCTAGCATTTGGTCATATTTCCTTCTTTTTTTTTTCTGCATAAAGTAACTATTTTTAAACAGTACTTTATTATTTATTTTTATTTAAATTCAATTTAGTTAACATATAGTGTATTATTAGTTTCAGGGGTAGAACTTAGTGATTCATCAGTTGCATATAACACCCAATGTTCATTACATCAAGTCCTCTCTTTAATGCCCATCACCCAATTACCTTAAAATTGTTTCATATGAAATAAAAATCTTTTATCTTTGAATATGACAAAGACGGTGGAATCATAAAAAACAGAAGATCTTGGTGGTATGTCTAACATGATGAATATAAACTACCAACCTTATGATAGTTTCTGAAAACAAAACTTTAGACTCCGTCCTTCAACTTGTGAGATGCTCACATGTTTACAGATACAGTATTTACAGTGTTCACTGTTAGGCCCCTTATTTCTTCTCTTTTCTAATACTCTAATTTGTTCTTTATTTTACTAATACATGATACACATTTTAAATGGAATAAATAAAGTTTAACGAAACTTAGGTGGCTAGTTAAAAATTCTGGTAATAATCTAGGCTTCAGATCTCCAACTTTCTTGTTGCATGGTGTGTTTGGACTCATGACAACTGTTTTTCTTTTTGAGAGACTTTATTGATCTTGTAAAAGTGATACATGCTTCTTATTTAAAAAAGTCAAGGAATACAGAAAAGTACAAAGTAAAATCCAAAAATTTATTACCTAGAAATAACCATTATTTTTTAAAAAAATTTTATTTGAGGGGCGCCTCAGTTAAGTGTCCGACTCTTGATTTCAGCTCAGGTCTCGATCTCAGGATTGTGAGTTCAAGCCCTGTGTTGGGCTTCATGCTGGGCCTGGAGCTTACTTTAAAAAAATTTTTTTTTTCATTTGAGTATAGTTGACCACAATGTTATATTAATTTCAGGTGTACAACATACTGATTCAACTTCTTTATATGTTGTGCTATGCTTACACAAGAGTAGCTACCATCTGTCAGCATACAACGCTATTACAATATCATTGGCTTTATTCCCTATGCTGTGCCTTTTATTCCTGTGACCTTACTCATTCCATAACTGGAAGCCTGTGTCTCCCACTCTCCTTCACCCATTTTGCCCAACCCCCTACCCCTCCCCTTTGGCAACCACCAGCTTGTTCTCTGTATTTATAGGTCTGATTCTACTTTTTGTTTATTCATTTGTTTTGTTTTTTAGATTTCACATGAGTGAAATCATATGGTATTTGTCTTTCTCAGTCTGATTTATTTCACTTAGCATATTATCCTCTAGGGCCATCCGTATTGTTGCAAGTGGCATAATGTTATCCTTTTTAAGGCTATATAATATTCCAGCGTGTGTGTGTGTGTGTGTGTGTGTGTGTGTGTGTGTGTGTGTGTTTGTATACATATACCACATCTTCCCTACCCATCCTGTATTGATAGACACTTAGGTTGTTTTCGTATTTTGGCTATTGTAAATAATGCTGCAATAATATAGCAGTACATATATCTTTTCAAATTAGTATTTGGTTTCCTTTGGGTAAATACCCAGTAGTGGAATTATTGGATCATATGGCATAGAAAGAACCATTATTAACATTGTTTCACAAAATCTCCCTTTGTATATTTACAAATAGGGATAAATTTACAAAAAAGGCTTATATAATATGTACCGTACATATATGGTTATTTATATATTTTTTATTTATTTTAAAAAATTTTATTTTTTTACTTGAGAGAGAGCACAGAGGGTGAGTGAGAGGGAGAAGCAGACTCCCCGCTGAGCAGAGAGCATGACACGGGGCTCGGTCCCAGGACCCCAAGATCATGACCCAAGCCAAAGGCAGATGCGTAACCAACTGAGCCAACCAGGCACCCCCATATATTGTCACTTAAATTTAACAGAGGGAGTTGAAGCTGAAGCAAATTATTAAACTTTAGTTAAATGTTCTTTTGCAAGATAGATTAGTTTCTACAAGTCCCTTTAAAGTTTTGCAAAAAGATTATGAATAGCACTAAGAGGCTGGAGGTCTACATAGTTAACGCTTAAAAAGTATTGGAGATAAGAAAGGAGCTACTTTAACTGCTTAGAAGCAGCTTTTATTTAGATACCAGAACTGCTTGAAGTAAAGTATAATATTATTAAGTGTGTCTTTATCAGTTGCAGGGAATCTCAGAGGACCCTGAATTGAGTGTCCTATTCCATTCTCTGCTGTGTATGGCAAAGGCATGGTTCAGAGTACAGCTTTGGGGTTAGACTGCCAGTTAGGAACCATGTGGCCACAGGCCTCAGTCTCATCTCCTGCAAAAAACTGGGTTAATAGTATCTTCCTCATGTGATTGTTGATGGGAATAGGATAATACATGGAAAGCTCTTATAATACTGCTGGATAAATAGTGTTTAAGCTATTACTATTATACAAATATAATGGTGAGCATCTGAACCAGTATATGCCATTGAAAACTGTCATTCACAAAATTATCTCTTTCTAATTCATCTCAGAATGATCCCCCTGTTAAATCTGCCTACTCCTAAAGTTAAAGGCTGGGGCCCTGAGTGTTTGACCAATGGGTACATGGGCTCCTGTCTGAGACTGCCACCTGTGTTTATAAGAATGGACAGAACACACAATTCTAGTGTTGTTTACAATTCTAAGCATACATAATTACCTATAACAGCAATAGTCACTACTATGCACATCACTTACATGGACATACACAAAGAACTTTATTTCTATACTTAAAAATCCTCCTTAAAAGTAAATAATATTAGTGTTTCTAAATACCGAGTATGAAATTCATATTGAATCTTAAGTTTTAATATATTCTCAGCTTCATGTTTTTGGCTAAGTTTAAAGTAGTCTAATGCTCTCAGTTTATTAATATGCAAATTTAAATTTTTAATAAAAAGCTTTATAAAAATAAAGGTAAATTTCACCCCCTACATTATTTTATTATGATTGCTTCCTGAATTTGAACTTCAAGAGAGCTGATGACTTGTCTTAAAAATATTCTAAAGTCCACTCTACTCTATCTCCCTTTTGGGGAGCTATTAATATATTTATTTTCTTGACAGTAAAATGCTATTCAGGTACTCTATGAAGATATACATTTACTTTCATTATAAACCCATCTTTCAGCCATAATTGTTTTTTTTTTTCTTTTTAAGTACTCTCGCCCAAAAAAGAATTTTGAGAGTAAAAATTCTAGCTGCTTCTCTGAGCTAAGACTATAGTTTTGGGTTTCTTTTCATGCTCAGGACTTTAGGGACACACATAACCACCAAGTAACAGAATAAATGCCAATTTTCCATTTTGGCTTTGCCTTTCTACATAGTGAGTAGGCTTTTTTTTTTTGGTAAATCATTAAACCATAAATTCTAGTTCAAACAGTTCACTTGATTTCTAGTTTGGGTGTGAAAGAGGGTGATTTGATGTTTTAAATGATGGTTTGGTTTCTCCATCAATTAAGGTAACATAGGGTAAAGAGTAAGTTACATTTCTGTGACTTTACACTGACTTGATTTATGTTGGGTTAATTAAATAATTTTTTGTGTCTTCAAGTTCTCCAGTAAAAACTAGGTCATGTGCATAAACTCAGCTTTACTCTATAGAGGAATGGTTAAAAAATAGTCAAAGAGTAAGAAATTACAAACATGTCTAACACAGTCTGAACACAATGTAGGAACCATATGCTGTATTCATCTCTGTCTTCCTTCCACAGTGGCTCATGGTACACAAATGTAGCAAAATCAAATGTTGAGTTGATGACCTTACCTCAATTTGTAGTATTCCTACCTCAAACCTTCTAACGGTATGATACCTATGAATAAATTTCTTTATAATGATCTTTAAGAGATGGTCTAAATTCTTTAGTTGTACTGAAATGTCATATCAAATATTGTTTTTATTTAAGTAAACCACTGGCTGGAGTTTGGAAACCTTTTTCTACTCAAAGCCTTTGTTGTTTTTTTTTTTTTTTGTAAGGGTATTTTTTGTAACAGGATTTGACCTGTAACTATTATTGAGAATTTTCTTAAAGGAGTTCAAAGCATTTTACAGGGATCATCTCATTTATCCCTCGAAAGTAAGGCAGAGGCATTATCTCCACTATAAACTGAGAACACTAAAAGGCCAAGATAGGTGGGGTTTTTTGTTGTTGTTTTGCTAAGATCAAAAGGTAATTCTAGGGCAAAGCCAGATTCTGGTCTGACCTTGTTACATGATGCTTCTGCAGCACCATAATGCAATGTAGTAGCTTTCCTAGGTCTCCCCTTGGCTCTCCTAGGTATTGAATAATTTCCAGAGTTGATTTCTCATTCATTCTTGCTCCCTAAAAATGGGTCTTCAGATGTAAATACAAAATAAAACCCTCAAACAGGACTTGGGGTACAGGCTACACAGGGTTAGTCATCTTCCTCCCATCTTCCTGCCTAGTCCAGTGCTATGTATAGAAAAATAATTGGGGCCATAAATGCAAGTCACATGTATAATTTTATTTTTAATTTTAATTTTTTAAAAAGATTTTATTTATTTATTTGACAGACAGCAAGAGGGAACACAAGCAGGGGGAGCAGGAGAGGGAGAAGCAGGCTCCCCACTGAGCAGGGAGCCCAACTCAGGGCTCGATCCCAAGACCCTGGGATCATGACCTGAGCCGAAGGCAGATGCTTAACAACTGAGGTGCCCCTTATTTTATTTTTAAAGATTTTATTTATTTAGAGAGTGAGAGCATGGGCAAGCAGTGGGGGGGGGGGAGGGGGCAGAGGGAGAGAGAATCTCAAGCAGACTCCCCGCTGAGCACAGAGCCTGATGGAGGCTCAGTCTCACAACCCTGAGATAATGACCTGAGCCCAAATCAAGAGTCCAAGAGTCCATGCTCAACTGACTGAGCCACTCGGGGGCCTCTATAAATTACCTAGTAGTTACATTAAAATGTATTTTATTTACCCATTGTATCAAAAATCTTTATCACTTCATGTAATATGGAAGTATTAAGATAATTAACATGCTTTTTCTTGTATAAGTCTTCAAAATCTGTTGTGTATTTCAAATGCCCAGTAGCTACAATGTGACTAGCAGGATGTGTTGGACAGCATGTCTGGACTTCAGCAGGGTTTTCTTAGCTCTCCCTTCAGATCGGTGCCCTTGTGAATGGAATGGGTGGTGTGGGGGAAGGACTCCTGGGTGACCCTGGAGAATCCATTTGCACTTGTGTGGTAACTAGTAAGAAGCCTTAGGTTTTGCCATTTCCTGATAACATCACTGGTAGTTATGGATTCAGGATCTAGAGGACTGCAGCCTCCCCAAATGTCTAAAATACCAGCTCACTGTCGGGACCGGGTTCCTACCCTGTGGGAGGAGGACCTGGGCTAAGGAAAGTGCCAAGTTCCAGGGCTGCGGTTTCATGGGGCCCTGGGAGGTGGCCTGTGGAAAGGAGGCATCACCCAAGGAGAGGAGGGTTTCTAGAGAGGGAAGGCCACCCAAGTGGATGCTTCTTGAGGGCAGAGGCACTACTAGGTAGATTCCTGGAAGGCGGAAGCTCTTCTTGGGGCCTTCGCCGCCCCGCAGCCGGCCTCACATGCCAGACGAATGAATGCATGTGCTTCCACCCGGCGCTCCCGGCGGCCCTGCCGATGGGGGAGGGGGTCTGCTCCCTGGCCTGGCCCGCACCCCGCAGCGGCTCCAGGGCCGCGGGTGTGAGGGGCGGGCCCAGGTCTTGGCCCGCGCCGCCCCATGTGACCCGGTCCGACATGGTGTCGCCTCCTCCCGGGGCGGAGGTGGCGGCGGCTCGGCTGTGTTTCGGGCCGGGCCTGCGGCCGCTCATGAGCAGCCAGGGCCACCCGGGGCCGCCCGGGAACAGCGGGCCGGGCGAGGGCGAGGGCGAGGGCGAGGGCGGGGAGGCGAGGAAACTGCAGGGAGGGAGGGTCGCGAGGGGGAAGCGAAGAAAGGGGAAGGGGAAGGGAAAAGCGGGAGCAGGACAGGGCGGAAGAGGAAGCGGGGCGGAAGGGAAGCCGGGGCTGCAGAAAGCGAAGGAGGCAGCGGGGCTGGGGGCCGAGGCGGGAGCCAGGGCAGGCCCAGGGGAGGAAGGAGAGGGAGGCGGAAGCGTGGAGGAAGGGGCGAGAAGGATCGTGCTGGGAGATGAGGGGAGCGCAGGGGCGGGGAAGGAGGCCAGAGGAAGAGGTGCTGGGAAAAAGGAGGAATGGAGGGTCAGGCCTGGGCGGCGGGAGGACGCGAGGCCGGGGAGAGCGCAGGGACGAGGGGGTCAGGCGTGGGGCTGCATCGCGGGGGCTGGGGCGGCGGGGGTGGCCATGGCGGTAGCGGCCGAGGAGGAGGCGGCGGCCCGGGAGCCGGCCGGCCGCCCCGCTGCGGGGCCGGCGCTCTTGCGCCTGCCGGAGGAGCTGCTGCTGCTCATCTGCTCCTACCTGGACATGCGGGCCCTCGGCCGCCTGGCGCAGGTGTGCCGCTGGCTGCGGCGCTTCACCAGCTGCGACCTGCTCTGGCGCCGGATAGCCCGGGCCTCGCTCAACTCCGGCTTCACGCGGCTCGGCACCGACCTGTAAGCGCCCGCTCACCCGCCCGCTCCCCGCCCCGGGCCGGCCCGCGTCCCGGGAAAGGGCGGGGCGCCGCGGCCTGGTCGGCCCGGGGTTGTGTCGCACCCCGAATGCGAGGCCCAGACCCGGCCTCGGCGGGGACCCCTCCCCGAGCGCCCCTCTCCTGTCGGAGGTCCCCCTCCGAGAAAGCCTCCCATGAGCATCCCTCAGTCGGTACCCTCCTTGGGCGGCTTCTCACAATTACCCATCTTAAGCACTGCCTTCAGCTTGTAATTGTGTCTTCCCTCGCAGACGGTGACTGGCCAGGTGCCTCACCCCCCAGGAGCCAGGGTGGTCTGAGGCTTCGGACGCCTCCTCCGGTCCAGGTGTAGGACCCAAAGCCACTATGTAGTCTATCAGAACGTTTTTATGGGTATTCATCCGCTCACCCTCTTCTGAAGGTTGTTAGGCTGCAGGGCTCAGGTAAAATCGAATATGGACAAAAGGGCTCAGACCTGAAAAGAAGGCTCCTGGTCCAAGTGTCAACCGTAGTTTGACTTGATCCAGGCAGAACGACACAAAAAAGGGTGCCTGCTTATGGCAGGGGACTGGATTAGGTCTAGGTGGCATAGAAGGGCGTGGTATTGCAGTTTGGCCTGTTTTGGGTAGGATCTGAGACCTGTGCATGGAAAACTGACTTGAACGATTTGAGCTGTTAAATAGGAAGGGGGGAAAAAAAAGAATTGGGTGAGTAAAAGCTTTTATATGGCACCTAAAATTCCATCCAATTTGGGTTTTAAAAAAGGTAATTCTAAAACAGTATAACAACATTAAAGAGTTTTTTAAAACATAAAACGCTATAATACCATTACCTTTAGACAACTATTCACTATTTAAAATTACTTTTCAGTTGTATAATTTTTCCCCCTTCCCAGTTGCTGTTTTACTGATCCTGACAGAATAGGTGCATAATAAATGTTTGTAAACTCTACCATAATGAGATTAAAAACATTCTTCTAATATTAAACTTTCATGTTGTGTCTAGATTTTTGCTATTATGGATAACAGTGAAACAAAGCATTTTTGGGTAACAGCTTTTGAGATATGTCACATACCACATATATGCCTTTTTATTTTTATTTTTTTGAGTGATTTTCTTTTTAAAATTTTTTATTAACATAATGTATTATTTGTTTCAGGGGTACAGGTCTGTGATTCATCAGTCTTACACAATTCACAGCGCTCACCATAGCACATACCCTCCCCAGTGTCCATCACCAGCTACCCCATCCCTCCCACCCCCCCTCCACTCCAGCAACCCTCAGTTTGTTTCCTGAGATTAAGAGTCTCTTATGGTTTGTTTCCCCCTCCGGTTTTGTCTTGTTTCATTTTTCCCTCCCTTCCCCTATGATCCTCTGTCTTGTTTCTCAAATTCGTCGTATCAGTGAGATCAACATACGCCTTTTTAAATTAGTTCCTTAGGATAAATGCTCAAGATTGGCATTATTGGATCAAAGGTTATGGTTTGTAAAATTGTACTAAGTTACTGTGGCACCAGCAAAGAATGATTAAGCCAGTTGCATATGAAAATTTAAAAATCTGTTTTAGTTGGGCATATGATTGTATCCCAAAGTTTTATTTTTTTGCCTTTTTTTTTTTTTTACTACTGACCCCAATAAATATTTTCCCATGTGTTTGTTTCACCTGTGAGATTGTCTATACCTAGTCTTTGCCCATTTATTATTGGGATTTTGATATTTTTCTCATATATTTGGAATCCTGTGGGTCATAGATATTAGGGTCTCATCTGTCATCTTTGATGCAAATATTTTCCCCAGTCCTTTTTACTTTACTGTTTTTAGCCTATAGAAGTTTTACATTTAAATATATCAGAATCTGTCATTCTTTTGTGATTTTTTTTCTTTTTTTACCCCAAAACTGAGAAATTTACAATTTCTCCACAGACCTGATGAATCTTCTTTTTGATATTCTGCTGGTTTTCTTATATTTGATTTTTTAAAATAACACTTCATCAATATCGGTTTTGTTCTGGTGCAAGGGTGAATTTAACTTTTTTTTTTTCCTAAGTGGCTACCTAGTTATCACTGTACCTTTTGTTAAATAATTCTTCTCTTTCCCTTTGTTTTAGAAAGCTTATGTTGCCAATTATTAAGTTTATGTGTGTGTACAGACACACACACGTATGTATGTACATCTGAACTCCATTTTGTTCCATAGATATATTTTTCCATTTTTCTACTGTTTTAAATATTGTTTTTTGGTAGAGTCTGGTATCGATTAGGGTTAGATTTATCCTTGTTGTGTGTGTGTCAGGTCTCCACTCCCATTCAACTCCCCAGCAGAAAAAGATACTGTGCCTTTTCAAAAGTTTCTGTGGTTTTCACTGTAAAGTTTCTCTCTCTATATATAGTCAAATTTATTCCTAAGTATTCCTGTATGTGTTATGCATTTTGTTTTTATTGTGAATGCAGTCTCTTTTTCAGTATGTTTTTCAGCTGGGTGTTACTAATGGTGATGTACAAGATTACTATAAGCTTTTGTAAATTTTGAACCTGATTATTTTGCTTAACTTATATTCTAGTATGATTTTGTCTAGTTATCTAGTCAGGTTTGTTATCTAGTATGATGATAATGATTCTTTGGGATCTTTTGGCATGCAGTCTTGTTACCTTCATTTCTTATAAGAAAAATTCTTTCAAAGGACCTATCAGTTGACCTTTAAGGGAAGTTGGCTAAAGTGACTGAAACCCAAGCCAGCTAAGGCAAAGCTTGGCTTTCTTTCCTTATAGAGATTGAATGAATGAATTGATGTTTATTTTTCTTTCCTTTTCAAATGCTCTAAAAGAGAGATAATGGGAATGAGTGTTCGTTCTGTGAGCAAAAACAACAAAATGAAAATGAGTTTGTAGTATAAAGTGCTTTGAGACTGTTAAGTGATACGGCTTTATTATTTATTAGCCATGTGTGTTTTGATTTCTTGCCCATGTCCTAGGATGGGCTATCTCCGACCTTCTAGGGAAGTTGTTTTATCACAGCACTTGATAAAGAGCAGGGTCACTGCTCATGTTTTCTGAGTTGAGGGGAGAAGTTATGCGTGTTACAGCAGGTGGAGAGAATGTTTACCAGTGTGGTCTGTTTCTGGACAGCTGCAGAGACATGATAAGCCACCAAGAGAGGTGGTTGTCATCCCTGGAGGGAGACAGCATACACCCCAGTCCTCGTAGGGCATCAGAGAGCCTGGGCCCAAAGTATGAGACTGTGGCTGCTCGGATAGTGGCAGGGCTGTAGTGTATGGTTTGGGCTAATTAACTGCAGACTGGACAGTGGGATGTTTTTATGAGCACAACACAAAAGTTCATTTTATCAGAAGTTATACAGCCTCACTGGACCTGAGTTTTATCATCTATAAAGAGTGGGAAAGACCTACCCAGTAAAATGAGGCTTAAATGTGCAAATGTGTACAGAGTTAAGCACATAGTAGGCACTCAATAGATTGTTGTAAAATGGAACTTTTTAATTGCTTGGCTTGTCTAGTCAGTTTGTATTTAGCAAAAGAGATGGTTTGAATTGGAGGTGCTGCCGAAAGACAGGAGGTGGGGGAAAACACACACACACACACACAGAGCGCTTAGTTTCTCTCACCTGTCCTGAATGCTTTTGGAAGCATGACAACAGAACCTGTGGGTCTAGGATCTGCACTCCCTGCTATAAGATCCTCTTGATTCTCAAAAACATGAACTGCTAAGGTTTACTGACCTTCCGGCCCAGGGCAAGTCCCTTTCAGTTTGGCTGTTCCTAACTGATCATAGCTTTGTTGAGTAAGATGAACTGCTTTGGTTCCTTGTGATTTGTTAATGGTCTTATACTTGTGCTTGAAGGCATTTTGGCCACTTTTAAAACCACAAACAAATAACTTGCTTCCCTTTAGGCCTCTGGCCCAGTGAACATGGGTAGGTATCTGAGCTTTAAAAAAAAAAAAAAAAAAAAGTGCACACAAAGACAGTTTGAGTCAGTCATCTGGTTTAAAATCAGTTTTCTTTGAAGGTTTTATGAAGCCTGGGGGGAATAGAAATATCTTTAATATAAAAATCAAGGAAATGTTTCATATAGCGGTCTTTTAAGTTTTCCCTGAAGAGTAGGGGGGAAACTAACATGGTTCAGTCTTCAAGAACAAAACAGTGAAATTTAACCCTCCCAGTTTATAATGAAGGCTAAATGCAAGAAGTAGACAGACAATATGACAGGTGGAAGAGCAGAGGTGCTATCTGTAAGTTCTAATACTGGAAATGAACAAGGGCAAAGAACAGAATACAGTATACCTGTATATATAATCTAAGGGTTTTTTTAAAGATACTTTTGCCAGTCTCATGTTAATTCCTCCCAAATTAAGTCCTGTGTTTTCAAACTTGAATTTTATTTTAACCATCCTTTGAGCAATACCTGGGTGCTCCTTTGCATTTACTTGTGGTAGATTTGCCTAGAATTAACAATAGGTGTTTAGGAAGTAAGGCTCTGAGGTGTTTGCCCTGGCATGTACATTCATTCCTCAGCCAGGGTCTTGCAGGCTTGGAGCTCTTTGAGGCTGGGGAGCAGGGTATCTATTTCAGTGATGATTAACGTCCAGAGTAGTGAGATGGACACAGATAAGCAGAGTGTGTTTGTTTGTTTTAAAATGATTATACCTAAGAGCATTTTTTTGGCCCAGAAAGCATAAAGTTTCCTTTCCTAACTCTGACCTGGAGAAGGCATTGCTGCCTGGTTGCATTTAAGGTCTGAACAGTGATTTTCAGAAAACAATTAGCAACTTAAAGTAGCTTAGGCTTTCTCCTTCGCCTTTCTGCCTTACCCAGGAAGGGGAGTCACTTACTTGTTCTCTAATTGATTGAAAAGTTTCATAGGTGGGTGTATTTCTCTTTAGCTGTTATGAAAAGGCCTTATTTTTAATCGTTTTGTGAGTTAATAAACGTTGAGTTCAATTTACAAGCTTAAAATAAATAATACACCTGTGGAAGCAGGAAATGGTCCAGTGCAGCTAGTGCCTCCAAATCCAAACTGGGAGAATGGAAGAGGCCTTTTCCTCCAAGACCGTGAGAATATAGAGCTGCTTATATCATTTCCAGTCTTGTAAAACTTGAGTAGTAGAGGATGAATTTCCTAACATTCAAGGCAGAAACATGGAGGAAACCCAAAGTCTTCACAGTCTGTAAGATGAGCAACTCCTGTTGAGATGAGATCTCTGAAAATATTTCAGTGCTCTATACTTTGAATTTTCTGTGCTAGCACCTTCACCTTGTAAAGATAGTGAGCTGCTGAAATCAAACTGACAGTGAAGTTACTGAGGAACCATACAGATTAAAAAAAATTTTTTTTTGAGTGTTTGCCATAGAAAAGAATTATCTTTGTGTGATAACGTAACCTTACCTCTGGGTTGACCCTGGCATTGGACTAGTTTCTGGTTCTGACTCATAACCGTGGAACAGGGAGTATTTATTTATTTATTTATAAATTTTTTTTTTAAGATTTTTATTTATTTTTTGGTCAGAGAGAGAGAGAACACAAGCAGAGGGAGCCAAAGACGGAGAAGCAGGCTCCCCCCTGAGCAAGGAGCCTGATGTGGGACTTGATCCCAGGACCCTGGGATCATGACCTGAGCCGAAGGCAGCCACTTAACCGACTGAGCCACCCAGGCGTCCCAGAACAGGGAGTATTTCGGTAGACTCTTCTTAAGGCCAGTAAATTTTGAAAATTTAAGATGAGATAAGCTGTTTGAAAAAGTGAGGACAGTCAAGTTTTGAATTTTCAGTGAAAATTGGGATCCCCCTCACTCTGATCTACAGAAACAGATTTTGTCTAAGCTCCAGAATTTATTTCAGGTGCATCAACCATCAGACCAGGTTGGGAATCCAAAGATTTGGTTTCTTCTTCCTTTTTTTTTGGAAGATTTTATTTATTTGACAGAGAGAAAGAGAGAGAGAGTGCACAAGCAGTGGGGAGCGGCAGGCAGAGGGAGAGGGAGAAACAGGCTCCCCCGCTGAGCAGGGAGCCGGACACGGGACTCAATCCCAGGTCTTGGGATCATGACCTGAGCGGAAGGCAGACGCTTACCCGACTGAGCCACCTGGGCGCCCCAGATTTGGTTTATTCTTGAGGAAAGACTTTTCTATTCAGCAGTCTTGCTCAGATTTGAACAGAATTCAGATGAAAATCCAGTTGTAGTCAATGGAAATTAGGTGGTAGTGCTAAGTAAGAATATGTTTGTGAATTCTCAATCATGTGAACGCTTGAACTGGATCTAAAGCCAAGGATGAGACTATCTGGAGAAAGAATTTATCTTTTGTTAGAGATTTAGCTGCCTTGTGTCAGCTCTGAGTCAGTTCTCCATTAGACCCAAACCATCCTCATTGCCCTCCCTAGAAGTCTGGGCCACCCAATGGGCCGTGGGCTGCCCCTCTTTAGCCCACAATTAATTGCCAGTACATTCTTTCTTCTTCTCCTTCTTTTTGGTATTTGACATGAGCTCAAATTGCTGAGAAAGGTGACAACTGTGAAATGAAGACAGGGCTTAGAGACACCTTAAAAAATACATGCAAAGGCCACTAAATGACAAGAGCAGACCGCCAGGCTCTTTCAAAACATCGCCACGTCTGTTGACTTTCCATTCCTTGTCTGCAGCACAAAATTGGAGGTCAAAGAATCATAGGAGTTAGAGATGGAAAAGACATTTGGGGTCAGCCAGTTCATCCCTCCACCTTCATCTGCCCCTGATTCCGAATCATTCCGTACATTATATTTTCTCCCTCAGCTCTTGTACAGTTTTCACGGTCTTCACTCAACCTCGGCTGTCACCTTCGGGGAATGATGCTGGAGGCTTCATCCAGTTTCTCCTCAGCAAAGAGAGATATTGCCTCTGCCCCCAGTTGACATTCATGAACTTCTTTGTTGGTGGTCTCAGCTGAGAGACTGAAGACTAGCTGGAAGTCTCTCTGCTGCCTGGCATGGGGCTTTTCTAACAGAACTGAAGCACATTTAGTGTCTGATGATGTTGGGGAAGGGTAAAGGGCTGGGATACGGTGTAGTCATTGCTGAATTTCTTCCTAGACTTTTGTTTTTCAAGGCTCTTCACCTGAAAGGAGGTGTGTGTGTGTGTGTGTGTACAAGGCATGTGGTATTGGGGAGGTGGACAGTGACAAGGAGATTACACTGAGTAGGAGTTTGGTAAAAATCCAAACTTGGAAATTGGTGGGTTAAGCAAACAAAAGATCCTAGTCCTGTGAAGTAGTAGAGGACTATTTCAAGAAACGCATGTTACGGAAGACACAGAATGGGGCGTACTGTACACAACTTTCAGCTTACAGTCAAGTTGAGGAGATCAGATGGGTGGAGGCAAGTATTTTGGACTAGGGGATGCTGTTGTTTTTGGGGTCTCTCCTTTAAGAAAGTAGGGAAAGACAAGTCTTACGTTCACTGGATGCATGGTTTGGCAGGGGGAATGGTCATTTTAAGAGGCAGCTTTGGAAGGTTACCCCCAGCTCCCCATCTTGCTCCAGCAGCTGTTGGGAGCAGTCCGAAGGGGGTATTATGTTTCTTCTGGTAACTCTGCCAAGAATGAGAGGAAATCCACAATCTGTGGGCTTTTTGGGGGGAATGGGGATGGGGTGGCAGGTGATGGGACAGGGAAATTAAATTGTTTTATAGTAAATATGTTGAGATACTTTTCCTGGAAAGCTATTTCACCAGAAAGAATGATATTTCCCCTGCTCGTGAGCTTGTAATGGGTTCTTTCTCTGCAGAGAAGGGGAAATAGTCTTCTTCCAGTACATCTTTTTCTTTCTTTCCTGTAGCTCCAACTTTGACCTCCCATGTTTCTTTAAATTTTTTTTTAGAAAGTCCATATTGAAAAGGTGAGTCAAGATTCAGGTATAGGTGCTGTGTGAGCCTAAGAGGGTCCTCTCTTTAGAAGTGAGTTACTAAAGAAGAATCTGTCATTTATCCGGTATCTTGGCTGCAGTTTGATTTTATCATAATGGCCTCAAAACTGGAGATGTAAAAACTTTCTGGGTGGCGTCTGGTTCATGTTCTTTCCATCCCTTCATCCAGGCTGGAACGGCACCAGGGATTTTGAAGCCTGGCTACTTGGGCTGAGAACCTGTTTTAGTGATTAATATGGAAAACAGTTGCAAGATTAAAAACAATAAAAAACAACCCTGAGAAGCAGAGCAGTGTAATTATTCCTTACATTTCAGATGGGGAGCCCAGGGAAAAGTCATTTTCAAGGTATGAGAACAAAGTCCACTTGTGAAGCTGCTAGTACCTAATTCATGACTCACTGAGCAGATGGTCTGTTCACAAAAAATAGTGGCATCTTTCTTGCTGTTGTTTATGCTCAGAAACTGCTAGATCAGCCTTTCTGAAAGTTGTACTGTGGGGTTCGTGAAAAACTGATTCTGTGATCAAATGAGTGTAGGAAGTGCTGTGCTCCACATTGCCTCTCTTGGAGGTTCACAGTGCCCATTGGTAAATTAAAGACACTGAGAAGTCCTGCGATCGAGAGACCTGTTTTATTTTGTTTCAGCTAGCATTGTCTAAAGTGTTTGAGCATAAATTTTCCCCCCTGCTAATATCTTAACATCTTGGAGAACATACACGGGTCAAGTGCCCTGCAAATACAGAACTTGACCAATAGTAGGAGGAAATGAATCTGAGTGTGAACATAACCCTAAATCCTATACTCAGGGTTATGAATTGGGGTTATGCCTACTGCTTCTGAAACTTCTTTGGACAGCTTTGACATGTGGTACCACATTGAGGTAATTTATCTGCTCAAGTTCCTTCCCTCGAGCTTCTCTAGCGTAAGAATTTGGAGGCTTTGGTTGAATTCCTAAAGGTGTGGTATATTATACATTTTTAGGAAGGGACTTTGGATCTAGAAGGTAGCGTGTCTAGGCTCCTGAAAAGCTACAAGTATTGTTGGAAGTGTGACTTGCCAAAGGGAGAACTATACTTTTGAGGACTTACTTAAGCAGTTCCTAAGCAGTATCTATCAAAATACCTATTATGCTAGGCCCAGGGTTCTCCCCTTTTGTGTCTAAGACATACTTTTGTATGCTGTTAGAATTTTTGGTAGTACACGAAAGGATTAAAAGGTAAATTTTTTAAAAAAATCAAGTTTTAGAAAGTTGAAAAACCTGTATATTTATTTATTCACCATGTGGTATGTTACTGTTCTAGTAGAACTGTTTACTGCCCTGATCTTGTTCTCTTATATCCTCTCATATACCTTCCTCCGAACATACAATCTTCATCTTATTTGTAGCAAATTGGGCCAGGGGCCACATTGTGGCTCTGTGGTTTGTCTGAAGTCTTCACGAAAGTGGGTGGATCTTTAGTTGAATGAAAATCAATTCTATAAATTGTTTAAAGTTTGATGGTCCAATTATTCGGGGTTCCTGGTATACCACTGCTCTGCAGCATGCTGGCTGGGATGTACTTTTAGAAGTACTGAGAGGTTAATATTTGATCCTGTGGAATTTATGACTGTACTGGACAAACCATAAAGCTGCAAAAAGTTAACAGTGCCTCAGTTTGTGTTAGGTTCAGCCCAGGGGTTCACATGAGAGGGAGCAGACTGTTTGCAGGACTTAGGAAAGTAGAGGCATAAGCTGGATCTTGAAGGATGGGTGAATTTGACTAGTGCCCAGAAGAGGGAAGCAAGCGTTTGTCAGGGACAAGGTAGGCTGGTGCTGGCAATTTAGGAGAAGGTACGGAGGTAGGGATGAATGTAGAAGAGAGGGGCTTGGCTGGAGTTTGCTTGCATGGGGTGGGACCATGGGAGGTAAGGTCGGTTGAGCAAGGTGAGGCCTTGCAAGGGACAGGTGCGTCTGCTGCCTCACCTTGTGCATGGTCCTATCATCACTGTAGGGAGCAGTCTCACTTCACTCGCTGGTGGGGCTATTCCCCTGTTTCCTGGCCAGAAGGGTAAGCAATTTAACACAATATAATGATTTTTCATTGATTGAAAAAAATCTTAATTGGGGCGCCTGGGTGGCTCAGTCAGTTGAGTGTCCGACTCTTTGATTTCAGCTCAGGTCATGATCTCAGGGTCATGGGATTGAGCCTCATGTTGGGCTCTGTCTTGGGTGTGGAGCCTGCTTAGGATTCTCTCTCTTCCTCTCTGCTCCTCCCTCACCTTCTGCTGGTTCTCTCCCTCTCGATTGTAAATAAATAAATAAATAAATAAATAATAATAAATAAAAGTCTTTAAAAATCTTAATTATAGACCTCTGCTGCTGAGGCTGTTGGAGGATTTAGTCTGATGCAGGTGTAGACGAAGAGTGAGAGGTTTCCTTGGGCTGTGTAAATACCATGCACTGCCAGCTGCACCTCCACACTTGCCCGAGCCTTTTACCCTGGGGGTTAGCATTTTAAAGAGACCCCTCAGGAGTTCTGGCCGCTAACTGCCTCCTCCCCAGCTGGGAACTGTTGACAAGACTCTAACTAGTGATGTTTGTACCATCAAAGACTCGATTTTGTGGTTTAAGAAGAATAAAATTGACTACATTAAAAAAATACATTAAAGGGGCACCTGGATGGCTCAGTCAGTTAAGCGTCTGCCTTCGGCTCAGGTCATGATCTCCGAGTCCTGGGATCGAGCCCCACATCAGACTCCCTGCTCAGCAGGAAGCCTGCTTTTCCCTCTCCTACTCCCCCTGCTTGTGTTCCCTCTCTCGCTGTGTCTCTCTCTGTCAAATAAATAAATAAAATCTTAAAAAACAAAACAAAACATTAAAGCCAAATTCTTAGTATTGGTAGAAGGTAGGGTAGGTATAGGCAATACAAGGGACAATCTTTCTGGAAAGCAAGATCAAATAAAGAGGCAGTGTTAAAATTCCAAGCCCCGAGCATCATTTTGCATAGCCCTGTCGCCCCTCCTTAGCCCAGTGCACCCTGAGATGCCCTTGTTCTCCATTTGTGGACGGGATGCCCTCCTTTGCCGAATTCCCAAATCAGCAGGGAGTTATGCTTACGGAAGTCATGCCAGGCATGCAGGGAGGCGGCGTCCGCAGCATCAAGGGGAACCGAACTGCAAGATGGGGCAGGAAGGGAAACCGAGTCGGGATCCAGGAGTTTACTGGTCTTAGAGACCATGCACGTTTAAGTCCTCGCTGAGATACCTGCACTTCCTGCTCCTTCACCCTGAGGCATTTTTATTCAGACTTACTTGCTTTGAGTTTGGGGGGTGAGGGAGGAGAGCTGAAATGAAAGGGGACTCTAGATAACTGCCTGGATTAATTTCTGTCCCTCTGGACTCACTGGTTGCCAAGATTTGAAGGGGCCCCATAGCGTACCATGGATGCATGTTGTGTTGTTTTTGTTTGAAATAGGTCTTGCGCCCAGGAATGCAGTCAAACTGTAATAGTGACTAAGTGCCGGAAAGCTGAGAGGGAGGGGGCCCAAGTGGAAAATGAGCCTGAGGCAAGAGAAGGCAGGCTGGGAAAATGGAAGTTCCACCAGGCCCACAGGCCGGTTGGAGATTCCTCCCCACATTAACAGCCCTGTGAGAGGTTTATTTACAGGGCACTAATCATTTTGGGGGGAGCACCCCCACTTTAAACCAGCAAGTGTGTTGGAGAAACAGCCAACCAGAGAGCATTTCAAAGATGGGAACAAGGGTCCTTATTGAATTCCAAGGGGCATCTGCTCCTATCTTCTTAGGCACGTCTGCTGCCTTGTTCTACCAACCCCTTTGACTAGACTGTGACAGGTCCCAAGAGGGGGGGCGGGTACCTGTTTTCAGAGAAAGATTATTTTATTCCTTCTGATTTTTCAGGTGCTGAAGCTAATAAGAATATACGTATGATTTTGCCACCAGCTAGGGAAACTAACCATCAAAGATGATGGAGTGGACAAAAGGGATGAAAAAGCTGAGTTGTTAAGCTGCTTTTAACAAAGTGGTACTATTTCTCAAGTCAAAGCCAAAGGGAGTGGCTTTAAAAAGTCGAAATTTGATTTGAAGGGCCAGAGCCAAGTGTCGTGAGGATGGCGTTGCTTGTGGGAGAGGACGCCTGCACCTGCTGTTTGGTAGCAGCTTCTAAAGTTCAACTTTGAAAGTTTCTTGCTGATCAGGCCCGCAGGGCAGTGCTTTGACCCTTAGTAAAGTGTCAGCAAAGGGCAGTTAAGTGATCAGAGAGATGAGAGAAGTGTTGTCCTTAACCCAGTTCAGGAAATATGTTGATTCTTTCCCCCATGCTTCCTTCCTGCTGTGATGTAGAATATTCAATTTTTGTTCACCTCCACCTCTTAGCTTGGACCTAACTCCAGAGGAAAGGTGAGCTACGGAGGATGCCTTCTTTTATACCTGGGAGGGATTTGCAGATAAGATTTGACACGGAGTCTAATCTTTCTCATTAAGAGTTCAGTTCTTTGGTCCATCCTGTTAACTGTCTTTTGCTGTGCTTAGTTCTCTCTCCATCTGGTAGCGAGGCTTGCTCTCTATCAGTGTGAAACCGGGGACCGCATTCACCCAGTGGACGAATCAGTAATATATTTTAGCTTTAATGTGTATACACCCAAATCCTTATCATTCAGCCTGAAAGAGGACTAATGTTTGACATTAGAACAATTTCTAATAATTGTAGTTAAATTAGAAGAAAAATGAATGGTTATTGGATTAGCTTCAGGGATGACACCATTAATCGATATTAACTATTACCTGTATTTATATTTATGTAAGAAGAATGAACCTTTTTTGTACTTACACTGTACTTTAGAGAAGTCAGGTAACCAGAATTTTATAATTAGTAAGAGGCAGAACTGGGATTCAGATCCCAGTTTCCTAAATGTGCATTCTGGGCTTTTCCCACAACTTCATTGAATTTACTATGTAGTTAAAGGTAAATCGAGAGACCTATCAACAATTATGTGAGAGAGATATGTAGAAATGTGTAAGATCTATAAACTCACTTCCAAAGCACCATCTATTTACTTCTTCTGATGTGTTTATGGAGATGTAATTTTATGTAGCATCTCTTCACTTCTACCTTTATAAATTTGATTTCATTTTAAAATTACCATTGCTTGCTACGGTCATTTCCAAAATGTTTGGCAGTTCCACATTTGTCATTTCTAGTGGCAGTGTATTACATTGCATGAGTATACTGTTCTCCCCCACAGACAAACATTTGGGCTATTTCCAGGTTTTAGCTCAAATATATCGCCGCAACTATAAATATCTTTGTAAAAATATGTATTTTTCTTTTGAATTATTTCTTTGTGATTTAGTGCCGAAAATGGGAGTGCTGGGTCAGAAGCTGTCATATAACAATTCTCGACAGAATTCCTTCCTGAGAGACTGTACCAGTGTGCTACCTGCGATATAGAACCAAACACAAACCTGGCTATGAAACCAAAGCCAATTTCTGTTTTTTTCCACCTAGTAATAGATGTGAGGTGGCACTTTAATAATTGTTTTAGTGTGCATGTCTGTATTAATGTTGTGGGATGTTTCCCCAGTGTTTAGTTATGTGGACACCGTGTGACTGTTCTTATCTGCTGTTGGTTGTAGATAAGGGGGTATTGGAGACAGGGTGTTATTCTGGTAGATTTCTATCAGTCCCTTAAAAGTTTTAGAGGTAAAACTTGTACCTATAGTATTGTTAATTTTCCCCTGCTGTTTACTCTGTTTTCATTTTAATCTCTTTTTTCTTCTGTGCAGCATTTAAAATTGAAACACTTTAAAATCTTCTAGTCAAAAAAATATTTTGAATTCACTCTCATTTTGGGGATTTATTTTATTGGGTTATGAGATATTGTCTAAATCAGTTTTTTTCTCCATTGATACCCAGTTTTGTTACCAGCATTAATAATAATTTATTATTTTATTTTATTTATTTATTTATTTATTTTTTAAAGATTTTATTTATTTATTTGAGAGAGAGAGAATGAGAGAGAGCACATGAGAGGGGGGAGGGTCAGAGGGAGAAGCAGACTCCCTGCCGAGCAGGGAGCCCGATGCGGGACTCGATCCAGGGACTCCAGGATCATGACCTGAGCCGAAGGCAGTCGCTTAACCAACTGAGCCACCCAGGTGCCCCAATAATTTATTATTTTAATGAGTATTTTCCTCTTCACCAAAATATTACAGTGTAGAGAAATTGGAAAATACATAAAAACACAAAGAAAATAAAAACACACGAAGTTGGCTATCCACAGTTAACTATTTTGTTTTTTTACTTTTAATTGTTCATTTTATAAATATTGTATTGGTCTGACCATTCCTTCACTGTCTTATAGCGTCCCCAATAAGTGAGGGGGGGGTGGGACCTAGTTTACTATTTTAGAGTATTTACTTCCCATGTTCTTTCTAGGCATGTATATTCCTCTTCCCTCCCTTCTTCCTCATAAACTTGGGAACATGCTACATAAACCCAACAACATAATGAAGTAGTGATTTCTTTCCTTACTTTAAAATTTTACTTTGTTTGTTATATATTAAGTTCATATCAGTTTGGGTCATTTCTGGCTTTCTCTTTTTAAATTGAAGTATCAGCTAGTTTGCTTATCGCTTATTTCCAAGGTCTTCTAATTGGATAAAATACAGGAAGTATAATTGCACTATCAACAAACACATTGATACTTAATATGCATAGGCATTGGGTAAATGGAAAACAGTTCCTGGCACATCATAAACACCATATTAAATGTTAAATAAATTATCTTTTGAATTATGACCCAGAGAGATTAAAACATTCTACATCATTTTAAAAATAGTATTCAGTTGGGTTAACTAAACTCTACTCACTATGTTGAAAGGTTTTCCATAGTAAAATTGAAATAAAAATGTATTTTGGGGGCACCTGGCTGGCTCAGTCAGTAGAACATGTGATCCTTGATCTCAGGGTCGTGAGTTCAAGCCCCACATTGGGCATGGAGCCTACTTAAAAAAAAAAAAAATCTATTTTGGGTTGATCTTCTAGCCAGAAAATTAAAATAAGAAACCCCTTCCTGAACATTCACTCTCTTTAATGTGTTTCAGAAGATTGACATGAAGTCATGGATATGTAAAAATTTTTTAAGTGTCCACATGGATAAAATGCTGTAAAAAGACTAATAAATTGGAACAAAATTGACAATACAGATTATATAAAGAGGCTTTACACACTCACAAGAAAAAGACCAAAGTCCTCATAGGAACAGGGACAAAGGGTATGAACAAGCATTTCCCAGAAGAAATGCTAATGGCTTTCAAACATATGACCAGATATTCAGTCTTATCCATAATTAGAAAAAATACTGTACACATTTAAACAACAGGGAGGAAACTTTTTTTTAATAAAGATTTTATTTATTTCTTTAACTGACACAGAGAGAGAGCTAGAGAAAGAACACAAGCAGGGGGAGTGGGAGAGGGAGAAGCAGGCTTCCCACCAAGCAGGGAGCCCGGTAGGGGGCTCGATCCCAGGACCCTGGAACCATGACCCAAGCTGAAGGTAGCCACTTAACCAACTGAGCCACCCAGGTGCCCCAGGAAGGAAACTTTTTAAAAAAGATTTTTATTTATTTGAGAGAGAGAGAGAGTGAGTGGAGGGAAGGGCAGAGGGAGAGAATCTTCAAGCAGACTGCCCACTGAGCGCAGAGCCTGACACAGGACTCGATCCCACAACCCTGAGATCATGACCTGAGCCGAAGGCAGACACTTAACCGACTGAGCCACCCAGGCGCCCCTAAAACCATCCTTTCTAACCTGTATCTGTTGTAATCTTGAAAGCAGGACTTGATTGCTGCCTTTTAGCAAAGGGTAGTAAATGTGAAGGTATAGCAGAGACTGGAAGAAATGCATGTCTCTCTTTTTTTCTCAATAGACCTGGTAGTTATTACTCTGTTCCAAGCAGTGTACCTTTATTGTCCAATGGAGCAGGCCAGGGAAACACAGGGGAGCTATGGGGCTTAAGGTGAAGTTTTCAAATTCTTGCCCATAATTTCAAAATTCTGTCCAAAGGTGCATTTTCAGAGGGGCTTTGTGGTCTTCTCCCTGTCCCCTACCACTCCAACCCAGTCACAAACTATGCCATTCCTGTTGCTGGTGTGCTCCCTTCTCTCTTACTGCTCTAACTTTCCTCACCCAGAAAGTACTATTGACACTCCCAACATTTTCTTAATTGAAAAATTCAAAACAGAAAAGTTGAATGAAATGTACCATGAACACTCATGTGCCCACAACCTAGATTCTATAGTTAACATTTCACTGTATTTGCTTTATCATGCATTTCAAAGTGAGTTGTGGATATCAGTACACTTCACTTGTAAACACTTCAGCATGCATGCATATAATTGGTATATATTAGTTTATGGGCTTTTTTGTGTAAGAAAAATTTCTATACAGTAAAATGCTCAAATCTTAAGTATATCATTTGGTGCATTTTTTTTTTTTCCATTTGGTACATTTTTTTTCATTTGATGCATTTTTGACTAATGCATACATACCCGTGTAACCCAAATCCCCTTAAGATTTAGATATAGAATGTTACTCCAGAAAGTTTCTGCATGTTCCTTCCCAGTCAATCCCCTTCCCAGTGGTAGGATTCCCAGTGGTAATCACTGTTCTGATTCTACCATTATAGATTAGTTCTCCTTCTCAAACTTCACATGAACAGAATCATACAACGTGAACTCTTGTGTAACGTTTCTTTCTTTCTTTCTTTTTTTTAAGGATTTATTTATTTATTTGACAGAGAGAGAGAGAGAGAGCACAAGTAGGCAGAGCGACAGGCAGAGGAAGAGGGAGAGGCAGGCTCTCCCCTGAGCAGGGAGCCTGATGCGGGGCTCGATCCCAGGACCCTGGGATCATGACCTGAGCCGAAGGCAGCCGCTCAACCAACTGAGCCACCCAGGCGCCCCATGTGTAACGTTTCTTTCATTCAGCATAATGTTTTTGAGATTCACCCGCATTACTGTGTATATCAGTAGTTGTTTCCTTTTTATTGCCGAGTAGCATTTCATTGGATAAATATATACCAAAAGGGTGTATGCCCATTCTCCTCTTGATGGCTGCCTGGGCTGTTTTCAACTTTTGGCTGTTAATGACTGAAGTTCCTATGAACATTCTTGTGCAAGTCTGTTTGTGGACATATGCTTTCTCTTGGGTAATTGCTAAGTCATAGAGTAGGTATATGTTTAGATTTATAATAAACTTCCAGACATTTTTCCAAATTGGGTGTACCATTTTGCTTTCCCACCAAGATTGTAACAGAGTTTTTACTGGCCTTCAAAAAATATATATTCATATACATATGTATATAATTGTGTGTGTGTATATATATTTGTGCATATAATTGAGTGTTATATATTAGTTTATATATATACACACAATTACAGGTATAAAATTACATACATACATATATAAATGCATGTATAATATATACATATGCATACAATTATACATATGTATTTATAATTTCTTCATATTTTCTGGATATAAGCCATTTGTCAAGTATACATTTTGTGAACATTTTCCCCCAGACTGTGGTATGTGTATTAATTTTGGTGAGCAAAAATTTAAAATTTTGGTAACGTCTCATTTATTAGACTTTTCTTTTATGCTATTGCCTTTTGTGTTTTAAGAGACCTTTGCTTAGCCCCCAAGTTGCAGAGATATTTTGATATATTTTCTTCTATCAGCTTTATAGTTTTAGATGTTATGTTTAAATTTATTTTGAATTAACTTTTCTGTTTGGTATGAGGTAGGAGTCAGAGTTTGTGTTTTTCCTTAGGGATAGCTAGTGGTTCCAACTCTCTGTTATCCTTTCTCCATTAGATTGCTTTGGCATCGCTACAGACTCTGTAATGGACAGGCTGTTCTCCTTGGCTTCCTTGGTTATCCTAGGGTGGAGAGAGAAAGTTATTCCTTTCTGGTGTCCTAACCCCATCACTTATATCTAGACGTATTCTAGATACTCCTGAGTTCCGACTCTTAAGCCTGTGGAATTTTCTCTGGTTGGCAATGAGTTGTTGTGACTGGGTTATCTGTTCTGTCTGAACACAGGATGGCCAGTGTCCCGGTGAAGGAACGGGTGAAGGTGTCTCAGAACTGGAGGTTGGGGCGCTGCCGAGAGGGGATCCTGCTGAAGTGGAGATGCAGGTAAGTAGCCTCTTGACTCTTAAAGCTACCTGGGACAGAAAAGCGTGCTAGGAAGTAAAAAATCTGGTCCTAGCTAGAGTGGATATGTGCCTCTCCTGAGGTGTGGCAAAGGGGGCATCGGAGGGACTTTTTTTTTTTTTACATTTGTAAAAATTACCAAAAAATGTACTTTAACAAATTCCACATTTTTATGATTATAAAAATAACACGTTTATTGTAGAGATTTGAAAAAATAGAAGCATTTAAAGAGGAAATAAAACTTCCGTATAATGCTACCACTCAGAGGTAACCACTGTTAATGTACCTCATCAAAAGAAATAAATGAAGCCAGCATTTCAAACCATCTTGTTTTACAGTTATTTTTCTTTAAATCTACTCCGTGGAGTTATGCCTTCACTTCCTTCACTCCATTAGCCCTCTGCCCAACTTTATTAAGAAGGCAAAATAGGACCTAAAGGCTTGGCTATAGATGTTACAGGAGGTAGAGTTCAGAACTGCAAGGAAATTTAGACAGTGGCTTTGGATTGCTAATGCCGCAAATTTTATGCTTCACCGATGCTACGTTATTTCATAGTTATCATTTGACTCCCTACCAAAGAAGTGCTCCTTGTTGATTGGTTGGAATGGATAAGGAACGTCATGGTTCCTCATTCCAGGTTGACCTGCAGACAGGCTTCTTCATCTGAAGACCCCTTCTCTCTTGCTGGTGTCCAGTTTCTGCTGCTTTCATGGGTGGTGGTTGCTGTGAGTTATGTGGGGGTCCTGGTGGTAGTAAAGAAACTACTAGGGAGAAAGACTGATTTTTATGGTAAAAAAACCTTTACCCTCTGCCTCCTGCTTTTACCTTTTAATACCAGAAAGTGGAGTTTATTTCTGTATCAAGGTTTTGTCCCTGACGTCTTTTTTGGGGATGGTTTTCAAAGCAGTTTGGCAAATAAACACACAAAGCAGTTACCAGGCTGCCCCAGGATTCTCCACTGTTCACCTGGCATGAACCTGGTTTCTTGTCCTAGGCAAATGGCTGTTTACCAGATGGCTCTAAACACATGCATTCCAACCACCCCACTTGACTGTGCCACAAACCTGTGCAAGGGGATGTTGAAGGGGGAAGTGTATAATGAGTGAGAATGTAGGCATCTATACACACTCTACACATGTTCTGTAGAATATATGCACACACTTGTAAAACCCCCCTGAGCAGAAACTCAGCTACTACAAAGGCCAAGCTGCATTTAATGGCCCGTCAAGTCAATTTGCAGAACTTTTCCACATTCCCATGACGCTTGTATTAAGGAGTGTGGGGAAGAAACACAGCCCAGTTTGCTCAGACAGGCTTGGCAGTGGGAGATGGTGTCTCTGTAAATGCGGATGAATCAGCTGTCCCTATGCTTTGCTTGGGATCTGGTAGCTCCAGAACTCCTACATAGAGTAGGACAGGCTGCTGGGATGTCTACCTTGGGAAAGGGGCTTAGTCCCCACCAGAGAGCCTGGGGTCTGGCAGAGTCTGTCTGCCTTTCTCTTCTTTTCTTTTCTTTTTTCTTTATTCTTTTTCTGTCTATTTCTCTTCCTCTGTGTCCCTCCCTCCCTCCCTTCCTCCCTTCCTTCCTCTCTTTTTCTTTCCTTATTTTAAAAATATTTTATTTATTTGTGAGAGAGAGAGAGAGAGAGAGAGAGAGAGCACAAGAGGAGGAGCAGAGGGAGAGGGACAAGCAGACTCCACACTGAGTGGAGCCTGTCTCGGGCTTGATCTCAAGACCCTGAGATCGTGACCTGAGTTGAAATCAAGAGTTGGTCGCTTAACTGACTGAGCCATGCAGGCGCCCCTGGCAGAGTCTTCTTTCTTAAGGCTCATTCCGTGCCGTGGGACTGGCCTGTGGCTTCTAACCTTTCTTCCTCCTGCCATACTATAGAGGGAATCTTTAACTATTTGTGGATTTCTCTTATCAGCTGCCTAGGAGAGCTGATTATTTCTCTGGAGCCCCCAAACTGTAGTGGACTGCTGCGGAGCTGTGTTTTCCCATTGCCCCACTTACCCTCTAATACAGAAACGCAGATATCCCATGTGAGGATCTAGATAGCTAACTAGTACATTAGCATCCTTTCCTAAGTGGCCTTATTCCTTTCACTTATAAATAGCCCCTTTGCATAGCGGGATAAGGGAATGGGGCTTCTTGGGGCTCACTCTTCTCTTTCCTCCATCTGCTCTGTTGGAGGAAGAGGTAAGAAGTATGTGTGGGAGTCTTGGAACCTTGAAACTTATCACTTAACACTTCAAATCAGGGAGGATGCAGAATGAAAGAAAATCACTTCATCTGGGTGGAAGTTTTTTTTTTTTTTTTTTTTAAGATTTTATTTATTTATTTAGAGAGAGAGCACAAGCAGGGGAAGCAGCAGGCAGAGGGAGAAGCAGGCTTCCCGACGAGCAAGGAGCCCGATGCGGGACTCGATCCCAGGACCCTGGGATCATGACCTGAGTGGAAGGCAGATAATGGACTGAGCCACCCAGGCTCCCTGGAAGGTTTCTTTTTTAACCCTCTCTGCGCCCCAGTCATTGAATTTGCCGAGGTCTGCCTACCCCCAAGAAGTCTACGCTGCCAGTAATTTGAGTCTTAAGCATTCTCCAATTAAGAGTGATATTTAATTGGTCTTGTAGTTCTGACTTTCTTTTATAAAGTCCAGAACTTTCAAAACAAAGTTTTACTTCTGGAAGTTTCTCCTCCCTTTGCTCTTTTCTTCCTTACACTTTGTATTCTGTCAGAGACATGCACACCAGGAAGCTCTGTCTCTCTGGTTTTCTAAGGGTGGCCTAAGGGTAGGTAGTTTTACAGGAGAGTGGGGAGGTAAAGGCTGAGCCGTACAAGTTATCCTTGCTAAGTTGGGGATCAGTCAGCCTCTCCAAAGATTGGAGTCAGTTTTCATGCTGTATCTCGTTGATTCTTAAATTGTGTTTTACATCTCTGCAGTCAGATGCCCTGGATGCAGCTAGAAGGTGATTCTCTGTACATATCCCAGGCTAATTTCATCCTGGCCTATCAGTTCCGCCCAGATGGTGCCAGCTTGAACCGTCGGCCCCTGGGAGTCTTTGCTGGGCATGATGAGGACGTTTGCCACTTTGTGCTGGCCAACTCACACATTATCAGTGCAGGAGGGTAAGTGCTGCAGGAGTCTCCTTCTACTTCTTCCTTCGCACTCTTCAGGGAACTTCTGCTTGCCTGCCTCTTGACTTTTCTTTCTCAACTCCAAAGGGATGAGGAGGGAGACCATAGGAAGAGGGAGTGTTTTTGTTTTTGTTTTTGTTTTTCCATTTGAAGCAGAGAGATTTACCAAAGGCACTATTAATAGGGTTAGCTGGAGAAGGAAAACAGGAAGAGCCTTTAATGAAAAGTGAAGCTGGTTTTGATACTCTCATGGGGGAAATTTGTTTTGTCTCTCAGCTCTGTTCAGCCCCAAGTGTACTGAAGAAGTAGAGGTGTCTCAAAGCTCAGCGCCTTGTTGAGCTGAATTGCCTAAAACAGCAAATTTGGACATCACTGGAGACTCAGGCTGCTTCTGTAGCCTTGTTCTCTTCCGACAGAGAGAATAATTGGCTGTTGGGGGTGGGCTCCCTATTTCTCTCCTAGAGATGGGAAGATTGGCGTTCATAAGATTCATAGCACCTTCACTGTCAAGTACTCAGCTCATGAACAGGAGGTGAACTGTGTGGATTGCAGAGGGGGCATCATTGTGAGTGGCTCTAGGGACAGGACGGCCAAGGTGAGTGGTCTCCTCCTTACGTATGGTTATTCCCTCATGTCTATAGGGAGTGGGGTGGGAGAGGGTGGATAGGGCCTTCAGTCTTGGGATTGGCTGAGGGCGCTGGGTGGGGGCGGGAGGGGACGACACGATAAAGGACTCACTTATGTGCCTCTGGCATGCAGTTTGCGGTGCCAGACTATGTCCCTGCCAGCTGGCCTGAGAAAGGAGTGGACAGTGGCTGGGAAGCTTGCCACTCACTTGAAATGTGGCGTGAACTCAAAAACAGAGGGCCTGGCCAGCTTTTCCTCCCTGCGCTGAATTTCCTCAAGTTTGTGGGCTGAGTTCTGACCCCAATATTTTATTTTAAAATCTCCCTCCTTTTGCTTGCTCTCTGTTTAGGGAGGTTAATTTTTCACCACCGTGTTTATAAGCAATCAGGCTGATAATTAAAATGTGTTTTTACTGCTTCTCTGGAGAGTGATGTGGTCAGCAAGCAGTAGAAAGACAAGGAGGGAAAGGCGTTTCGGTGCGTCATTGCCAAACTGCCTGGGCTACAGTCAGTCATCTGCCAACAGAAGGAGGCCGATAAGTAGTGTGACCCCTGCTTTAGGGACTCTGCTCATCCATGTTTGAGTCAAACAGGCCTCCACCCATGAGACAGAGAAGAATGTCTTTCTCCCTCCCTGTGTCCAGCAGCCCTAGGCAGGGCCCGCACACATCTGGTCCTTTGGGGCTGCTGTGGGAACTTCGTTGACAATTCAGTTGAGGTGCAGGAAGCCCGATAGTATCTTACTTGCCTGTTTCCCGGCATCTGGAGACTTCATAGTGCCAACAGGAGCAAAATGCCTCTTCGTGTCAGCAAATAGGCTGCTAAGACACCTAGGGAGGGTCTCCGGAGAGGAAAGTTGCAGTTTTTACTCATTAACTTTTCTGACTCCATGTACCCTCTGGTGATTATCCCTTCATATAAAAATGCCACCAATTTATATAAAAAGAAGGGCAACATATGTTCCTTTTTACTTCTGGAAGTTTCTCCTCCCTTTGCTCTTTTCTTCCTTACACTTTGTATTCTGTCAGAGACATGCACACCAGCACAGGAAGCCTGAGAAAAGCCCAGAAAATCTTTGCAACCAACTTGGAAACTGAATTTCCTACTGCCTGTTTCCCGTTTCCCCTATCCTATACTTACTTCAGGTTTCTGATTGGTCACTGTTGTTGTACCATTCCTTGCAAACAGACTGGCCTTAACCTGCTGTACTCCTCAGAAACAATTTGCATAGAAATCTTTTTGGCAGTGTGACCTAAAAATATTCCCATCTCCTTCTGGCATCTTCCTGTCATGGCTTCAAGTCTCCCTTTCAGTGACATCCCTTTCTTCTATCCTCTTCTCTGTGGTCTGACACCCAGAGCAGTTTAAAACTAAGCTTTTTGACCAAAGGTAGCAATTCAGGGGGATGGACTGCTTGTAGTCAAAGGATAGTAATCCCAATATTTGGGATATTGGGTTAGTTTCATGTTTTAAGTACCGACTCAACCCTATTTGGTGGATTCAGTTTTTTTTAAGCATTAAAGTAGGTACTTTCTAATTACAAAATTGTCACCGCAGTTCATCCTGTTTCCTTTGAGGATTTCTTTTAAGTCAGTGACAGAATCCCTCCCCCTCCCCCGCCCGGTTCTTCAACTCCAGAAAGCTGGCCTGCTGTTTTGGGGCTCCCCAGTGACCTCCAGGCCAGCTCATCTTTGCAGATTTCTGGACGCTGCTTCTGCTCCCTCTCCGTTGCTGTCTTTGCCTCTAGCTGCGTTCATCTTCCTGACCTGTTTCTACATTACCCAGCGCTAGTCTTGTATAACCAGCCCTCCATTTCTTTTTGGTGTCTCTGCGGTCCCATAGCTGCTTCTATAGGCTTCTCATACACCCCAGCCTACATGAGAACTTAGTCATGTTTGCCTGTAAACATCTATAGCCTGTTTGTTGGGAGTTCCCCCAAATACGTACTGTGTTTTAGGAAAGAGATTTGTTTTACTGGGGTGAAAGGAACTAAAACATTTTCTTTGTAAGACTTCTGAGTTAGGGACTGCTCAGGGAGCCTTCTTCCCCACGCCCCCCCCCCCCCCCCCCCCCGCCCCGCCACTTTCAAACTTAACCGTGGCTTAGTTTGGATTGCCCCTCCATCCTGATATGTGATAGGAATGTAGGAATGTTCTCAGTGGGCCTGGGCTGGTCCTGACCATTCTTTCATTGTCTCCCTTAGTTCTCTATTCTTCCATTTATTCTTAAAAGTACCTACTGTATGCAAGGCATAGTGTGCAAGGCACTGGGGCTCTTCAGAGGTGAGGAAGAGCCAGCCTCTCCTCCTGAGGCGAGCTCAGACATGCCCGCAGTGGCTCTGAAGCTGATGGGAAGTGGCCGGGACTGTGAAGTGTGCAAGGCTCTAGGGAGAGGGCCAGAAAGTTCACAGGGTGGAGAGATCACATCTGGCTTGAAAGGGGAGACTTTATGAAGGAAGGAACATTTGAACTTGTTGTTTTTTTCTTCTTTTAGTTATTTTTCAATGCAGAGGTTTGCTTGTTTATATATAAGTAACCAGGCACGATGCTAAGCACCTTACAATTGTTCATTTTCTCCTTTTCTCCTTTAGGAGAATTGTTTCCGCACAAATTATGCTCATAATATATTTTGGATATCCAATATACCCTACTGTACCTACTTTATTTTATAAGGTTTTCTATTATTATTACATATTATTTTTAAGTGTCATCTTCAATGGCTTAATGAGTAATAAGACCCACCGTTATTGAATGCTGGATACCTGCCAGATGCTGGGTTACCGTGTTTGGTGCTTTACGCATTTCTTGACTTTTCTGCAGCTCTCAAAAGATAGGTTTTATTTTCCGTTGTACATATGAAGAAACTGAGGCTAAGAAGTCCTGAAACATCCTTAAGATCAGAGATAATAGATAACAACTGGGTTCAGACCCACATGTGTCTGACTCCAAAGCCCACGCGTGCCCTATCTGCTCTTCCTGCAGCCGTAGGCTGCGGGGAATATTTTTACTATATAGGTTTCTCTTCGTTTTAGAATTACTATCTTCAGGTAGAGTCTCAGCAATAGAATTACTGGGTGTGAGGCTTTGGTCATTTTAAGAGTCTTGATACATATCGTCAACTGCTTTTTGAAAGGACTATATAAATATCCACTTCTACTAAGTTATATCTTTTCCAGGGATGGGTTTGTTTTGGATTTGACTGCTGAGGGTGAAGATGTGATCAGCACGTTGTTGTCACCTCCCCTCCCTCAGGCGTCATGACACTTGGGTTCCTGCTAGGGCAGCGCTTCCCCAACGTCATGCTCAGCACCGGCAGCAAGCCTCCTGAGGCCCTCCTGGAGACCGGACACCTTGTCCTGTGGTTTGCACAGTGTCAGAATCCACCAGCCCCTTCCGTGGGGGGCACTGGTGAGTTCAGGACTGGAGCTGTCCCCATAGATTTTATAATCAGAGGCCTTTAGTGTCTCCTCACCCTCCGACCTGCGTCCTAGAGAGTTGGCATCTGAGAAAAGGCAAACCTCTCCTCCGGGCTGGAACTGTGTGAAAGAAGACATTAGAAATGCATTTAGTTACAGGCAAAGTGGCCTGGCTGTAGATCCAGAAGGGTAAGCCAGAATCCTGGCATTCCAGGAAAGTTGTGGTATTTACCTTTGTTTTCTGCCCCTCCTTGTTCAGGATCTTCTTGTTAAGTTTATTTTCTTTTCCCTATATTGGAAAGAACTCACACCCTCCTCCCCCTGTCATGCATACACAAAATCTTAAAACACTTTCTCCTTTTATAGGGAAGACATGTCATGTGACCCTAAGAAGGCAAGACCACCCCCACTCCGTCACCTGCCCCTTAAACTCAAGGAATGTCTCCTGAAAGTTCTTCCATCTAAGGTCCTGACTGGCTTTTGTGTGTTCCCCCTTATAGCACTGCAGGGACCTTGAGAGGTCAGTGATCCATCTGGCAGCCTCAGGATCCCTCCTTGGCCACTGTCTGGGACAGCCCTGTACATTCGAGGCTTCCTTTCTGTTTGGTTAGAGGCTTATTTCCCCAAGTGTGTCATCTGGGGTTGGGTGAGGTGAGGGGGGCCTTGTGCTTAATGGGAGATTTCTAAATGCACTGGCTGCTGAGGGCTCCCTGAGTGTTGATTAGAGCTAAGCCCGGAGTGGCTGCTAATGTACATTCCTGACTGATAGGGACCAGATAACGTGCTCCAAGCAATATTTTTAACCTGTAGGAGATATGGAAGCTTAAAAGAGTTAAGCTTTTCTGCTACTTTTGGTGACACTAGGTGCTAAATTCCCTGCTGACATGAATAGCACTGGATCCTGGGCATTATCAACAAACAAACAACAACACACCACCTTCGTGCTTTGAAGCTGCTCTTCTTCTTCCATTCTTTCCTTCCCTTGTGTCTTTCTTTTTACTCCTCTCTCTTAATTCTGCTCTAATTCCATCTTTGTTCCCCCATACTGGGCCTTGATCATCCTCCTCCCTACCGCCCAAAGAAAAATCTGGTTGAGAGATAGGAAAAAGGAAAACCCACAAACACAAGGAAGTTACTGAGAGAGGTGAGTCCCACCTGCTCACCCTGCTGAGTCAAGGCTCAGCTGAAGAGTGTGGAGCTTCTGATTCCCTGATACAAGATTGGGTGGTGAAGAGGGGCTCTCAGGTGGATGTTAAGGAGGGCAGTTCAGACTGGGAGTCAGGTGGGTGAGCCAGAGGCTGGGGAGGCTTCTCTGCTCATTCTCTGAACTCGGCATGTGCAGGACAGAAAGGAGTCTCCGTTCCCCTCCCCCACCTCCCCAGGACACTCACCCCGCATCTCAGTCCCTGGCAGTGCCAACGAGAGCGTCTCCTCTCCTGTTTCCAGGTTTGGCCTTTGGCATCAGGTCGGCTGGGGCAGTGCTTACACACCATCCAGACTGAAGACCGAGTCTGGTCCATTGCAATCAGCCCAGTACTAAGGTAAGGGGGACGTTTTGGGGTATGGTTTTGTCCTGTATAATAATGCTTTTATTTTCTGAGGTTGGGTGGGCTAGGAAATCTTCCTCCTGTATATTGTAGGTTGCTTTGAGCCTGTCTTCTGGAGATTTTGAAAATCCTCCAGAGGCTTGAAGTCTGTGGCTCACTTCATATGTGTGTGGGGTAGAGACAACATTCCAGAGGTTAACTTCCTAGGCATCTACTCCAGAAATATGAGGGGAAAAAATACCATTAAAATGTGACTGAGGCCAGCTGTTACAAGAGTGCCCCTTCTGGAGCCTATGCCCTCCGGGGTTACTTCCAAAGCAGAGGCCTATTAGCACCCCGGGGAAGTTACTGCACCAGCCAGCCTGCTCTCACAACCCACATCTGGTTTGTTCCCCTTGGAAAATGTCTTCTGGAGTATCCCTTACAGACCTGAGTCATCAGGAGAGGTGTGGGGCCCAAGTCCAATTGGGGACAGGTATGTGGCATAGGGTGATAATTGTAGCAGAAGTGCCAAATTTTTGATGGCAGCTTTACTTTACTCTTTGGCCTCTTTTTCTCTAGCTTTACCAGTAAATGAGTGAGCTCTGCATCCTGATTTCTGCTTTCTAGGCTTTCTTGAACCAAGGCAGAGCCTCTCTCCTCCCCAGCAGGGTACATAGACTCTCTCCTGCACCTGCTCTATCAGAGTGTTTGTTTTTCTAGGGTCTTCCCTCACTTCCTTCATCCCTCACTCCTCACCTAAGTGATCAGTGGGCAAGCTGTAGGGCTGCCACCCTCCAACACGGGGTTTAAGTCAGTCACTAGTTTTACGAGAGAGTTGATTCCCCCCACCAACTCAGCCCCCTTCAGCCTCCCTCTCCTCACCCCATGGAGCCTGCACCTCTCCTGCCCCCTTCTACAACTCCCTTTAAAAATTTTTTCTTTCTAAAGAATTAGAGCCGATTAGCCACGTCATTAATTCTTCAATTTGACGGCTGATATAGCAGGACCTGAAACACATTGCTGACCCCAGAGAATGGAGACCCCATTCCTTAGCATATTGACGATGGGAGAAGTTAATTAAAATTCCACAGAGCGGAGGTGTCGGCTAACCTATAAACCTGTCGCTGTTCAGAACAAATCATTCTAGCAATCCTAGGAAAGAGGGAAGGAAAGACCAGCAGGGAGTAGAGAGGCCTAAGTGTGTGGGAGCGGATGGTGGAGAACAGAGCCATCGGACACGGTCCCCTCCACAGTGTTTTTCCACTGCTGCCCCTTTTAAAGCCAGTTGGCCAGGCTTGGGGGTCTGTGGGCTGGATGTGTGTAAGCATTGAAGGAAGGCAGAAGAGCCTGTGGGAGGTGGCAGGTGGGCTGGTGACTATCCAATGGACATCTGCTGGCTTCAGGAGACTGGGATGGACTGGGGTGGGGCCGGTGGTAGAGGGAAGCTCTTCAGGGCTGGAGATTTAGGCCAAAGAACACAGCCAGCTTCAACTAGCACCCCATCCCTTGCTCCAGCCACCTCTCTGGAATGTGTCAGGCTACCCCGTAACAGAATAGAGCATGACAACTGTTGAAGATAGTTTCAGTAAAAGAGGTTGAGCTCAGGGGCGCCTGGGTGGCTCAGTTGGTTAAGCGACTGCCTTCGGCTCAGGTCATGATCCCAGGGTCCTGGGATCGAGCCCCGCATCGGGCTCCCTGCTCTGCGGAAGCCTGCTTCTCCCTCTCCCACTCCCCCTGCTTGTGTTCCCTCTCTCGCTGTCTCTCTCTGTGTCAAATAAATAAATAAAATCTTTAAAAAAAAAAAAAAAAAAGGTTGAGCTCAGAGTCTGTCTCGGCATTGAGAAGCACTTTAGAACACAGTAAACTGGGTTTTGTTTTGGCCACGACTTGCAGACCGGCTTTGAGGAAGGACCTAGCTTTCTGACAGCACCAGTACCAGCCTACAGTGGCCCCAGTGTGTGTGTATTAGTCATTTGCCCTGTGCCAGACCCTTTGCTAAGTCCTTGATGTGCCTCATTTTCGGTGAAAACCTGGGTCTTTTGTTCTCTTCTCATTCTCCTTCAGAGTCTCCTTGTCCTCTTGGTGTATTTCCTTGGCCCTAAGATGACTCTCTCAGTCACTGTTGACTGGCTTTTCAGCTCCTGAACCACAGTTGTTTGAGATGACCTTTTCCCCAGCTTGACAGATGATGTTGTGGACTCTTTGAAAATAGTTTGCATTGGGGATCCTGGCTTTACTAGATGGCCAGGGTGGATGCTGCTGCTCTCTCCCCCGTTTTCTCTCTTACCCTGAAGTGTCCTGGCTAGGGCGGTTTCATCCCATTATTAGATCCATTTCTTCCCTCCGTGTCCATGAATTTGAACCTGTCAATGAATGCTTCCATTTTCCCAACCTGGGGAGACCCTGCCTCCTGGCCTCAGGGTCTGTTCTGGAAGACTGAGGTTCTGCTTTGCCACCATCAGCAGGGTGGCCTCAGGTAAGCCATTCCCTTCTCTGAGCCTGTTTCCTCATTTTTTCAATGTGGATATTGCTTCCTTTATAGACCTCACTAGATGATTGTGAGGATGACCTGAGATAATAAGAAAATACTCGGCAGGGATGCCTGAGTGGCTCAGTCAGTTAAGCGTCTGCCTTCAGCTCGGGTCATGATCCGAGGGTCTTGGGATCGAGCCCCACATCGGGCTCCTCGCTCAGCGGGGAGCCTGCTTCTTCCTCTGCCACTCCGCCTGCTTGTGTGTGCGTGCTCTCTCTCTCTCTGGCAAATAAATAAATAAAATCTTAAAGAAAAAGAAAATACTTGGCAAAGCTAAAAGGGCTATCTTATCATGTTAAACAGAATCTCTCCTCCCCTGGGTGGCATTTGTTCAGAGGCTTTAGTTGCTCTCATGTCTCCAGCATGGCTGGGGACTTCTCGTGTCCCTCCTGGAGCTACGCTGCTCGTCTGCAGTCTTCTTGAGATGTGGGACCCTCAGCAGGAATCTTTCGTCCCCCACCCCGCCCCATGTGTTCCTGCCCTCGCTGGCTGTCTTCTGTTCCCCTCCCTGCCACCTACCCTGTTGAGTACGGTCATCGGTGTGCATGTGGTCACTACTGGCATGTGGCCGTGAACCCCTCACAAAGAACGTGAGGGGAGGTGGGCAGCAGCTACCCTCTGGGGCCGGTATTCCTGGTTGACCCGATGACTTCCCAGTCTCTCACTGCTCCCTCATCCCTTTAGAAGGATCCTGAACGGGTAGGAGACGTGCCACATGCCTTTTCTCAATTAATCTCTCTTCCATTGAAAACAGTTTGTCAGAGCTCTTCATCGTATTTATCTATGATGCTGGGGCTTTGCTGCCACCTTTTCTTAGGTGTGTGCTTAGACACTTGTAAGAAACGTGAAACCTCAAGCCTCAGGCTTTATTTGAGGTGCTCGTGACTGGGGGAAAGCCAGTATTCTGTCCTGTGTCCAAATGTCACCTTTCCTTCCTCCTGTGACCTTGAGTTCTTGATTGGTAAACAGCTGTGGAGGGTGATATTTAATATGAGATCTGGGCTTAGAGCAGTGTTTAGGTGCTCAAAACCACAGAAGGAAAACCAGTAGTCTCCACAGGAGGGTGGCAGACAAGGACCTTTTTCTCTACTTCTTGTGTGCCCTCCTGCCCGTCTTCTTGCCCTGACACCAGGGATCCTGTTTTTAAGATTCCTGACTTACTGGTGAAGCCTTTCTTCCAGAGAGGGGGCCCGGCCTGGAGTTGTTTGATGAGGGAAAGGAGGACAGGCTGAGATGGAAGAGAGAGGAGCTATGGGAGGCTCACCTGGGGCATAAGGGCGTATGTCCAGGTGTGCTTGTGTAGCTCACACACAACCTCCTGAGGTCACGTTGGATTCTGAGCACCTTTCCAGGAGTAACACAGAAAAGCAGAATTTTTAAAATGTGCAATAAATTGTATTGCCATTTAAAAACTATTTCTAGCTGAATAAATTTAGCAAATAAGCGTGAGGAAATAAGGAACTGCTAAACACTCCTTCCTTCCCTCGACTTTCCATCTCTTCCCTTCCTTCCTCCTCCCCGCTCCCCACGTATTGACCGAACCCTTGGTAGATGGAGGCTCCTGTGAGGATTTTACTCCGTGGTGAGGTGAGATGGGCGCATAACTGTAATGGCTGCCAGGTGATACTAAGTGCCCGAAACTCCGCCCTCTCCAGCAGAGGGAGAAAGTGAGGCTCGGGGAAGACTGATGCAGGGCACACGTGGTGTGGGACAGAAGAGGTGGCTGTTTGAGCTCAGGTCTCTAGCCTAGAGCCGCGTCCTGTGGTGCTGAGTGACGACCACGAGGCAGGCCCCAGGTCACTGCTGTGCCTTCATCCACCAGCATGATGGACAGTAGCTGTGACCCTTGAAAGACTCTTGGGGCCTGAGGAACATTCTCTCTTCCTAGAGGCCCGAGTTGAGGTGGAGGGGTGGGGGAGAGCACTACATGCCTGAGGCCTGGGCTCACTCAGGCGACTGAGTGCTTGCACCATCCCGGGAGTGTGAATGCTTATCCATCTTTGGTTTGCAGGGGGTTGGGGGCCTGGGGCCCTGGGGGGTGAAATGAATGCGGAGACCCAGTTGCCCTATTTGCCTGCTAGGGGAAGAGTGAGCAGTCCACAGCTCCTCCTTCCTCTGCAGACACCATATTTATTGCCCTCTGAGAACAAGGAGGTGCTCAGCAGACTCCTTTCTCCATCTCCGAACAACACTTGCTGTCGTGTGAGTGAGTGTGGTCAGGAAGGCTTCCCAGGACACTTGGGTTTTAATCCCTTCTCTCTTGTTTCTGTCATTAGGGAAATATATGAGTGGTATAGGTGTAGAAAATTGACTTAGCTGTTATTAAATATACAATATAATTTTGTGTAACTTTGCTTACTGTGGTGGCCTGTTTGTTTTTGGGGGGAATAGTCCAAGTCTGCATGAAATGTACCGATTCAAATTTGTAAAGTGAGTTGTGGCCTCTGGGGGGTTTTGATGGAGGAGCTGCTCCTGCTTGCTTCAATTCTCCCAGAGGTGAGGGAGAGTCTGGAAGGAAAGCAATCACTGTGTACTGTTTGGGGAGGGGGTGGGTTTCTGGGGAGAGCAGGGTGTTTGTTCGAGTGGCTGCAGGGTTTACTGTGTGGTGTGTGTGTGGTAAACGCATATTCCCCAGCCTGTTGAAATACACCTTTCTTTAGTGAAAGGTAATTGCATCTGGAGTTTTCTCTGACAGAGAGGTTTGAAAGATTGGAAAAAGAGACAGCCAACTTTCAGTTTGGATTCTTTTGGTTCCCAGTGGCTCAGCAATCCTGTGGCCCTGGACTGCATAACTCTGAGCTTTTAGGGGAAAATGAGTCGAAAGTAACAGTTGTGCCTCTGAGTTTTGCTCTTTCTGGTTGGTGATGAGGAGCTGGGCTGTGAAAAGGAACGCTAACCTCGATAACCTGAGGAGAGACTCTGACGGCTGACTTTGTCGTGGTTTACATTGTGGCTTGGCCTGTGGCCAACTCGTCTCTCTGTCCTGCCTTCCCAGGGCCGGGGCAGAGGAAAGCTTCCTCTGGGGCCCATCTAGGGAAGGGAGACCTTCCCTAAGCAAGGAGTGGCTCGGTGTCCTCCTTTGCCAGGCTACAGAGCACACACAAGGGAGCCGCCTGCGTGTGGTGGTCCCGGATGAGAGAGTCAGAGGCGCAAAGACACCGCGGAGGGGCCAGGGGCGGGCATGGCTAGAAGAGGGGCATGACACCTGGAGAAAGTTGGAGCTCTGGGTAATGCTAGATGGGCCTCCTGGTCCAGCCTGAAATGACTGTAAATTGGAAAAGGATCAGTGTAGGGATACAACTGAAACAGAGTCTGGTCCTGCCGAATCTCAGTGCAGTGCCGTGGAGTTCCCTGCCTGTGCTAAGCCAAGCCTCTCCGGCGGGTGCACATGTATCCATCAGTAGCAAAGATGAGATGCCACAGGGGTGGGTTTCACTTCCTCAAGACCCTGGATTTCTGCCACTGCCCAGGGCGGGATGGGCACAGGGAAGCTCATGTGCTGAGCTGCTGGCCTAAGACCAGCAACCCAACCAGCTCTGGCTGGCCCAGAACCCATTTGTGGGAGCCACTTCTTCCCTGGCCAGCAAGGTTGGCTCAGTGGTCAAGAGCGGACTTAAATAAAACATCACAAATAGAAGCAGAAGCCGCTGCAGAAGATAGGGTACTGCAGATGCAGTTGTGCCCTGAGACCCTGCCTGTCCTGACAGGGAGACCTGGCCATCCCTCAGTCTTGGTCACAGTCTTTCTCCATCTCCACGTGCCTGTCTGTCTGTCTCCCTCCCCCACTCTGTGTCTTGATACTTAAGCAGTGTTACGTGCTAGACCCTGGGGAAGCCACCGTGAACTAGACAGTGTCGTGTGACAGGGACCAGTCCAACGGGTAATACGGTGTGCTGAGTTCCCAGCTGGGGGAATAGCACACTGGAGGGACTGGCCTGCCTCCCGCTCTCCCGCCGCCTGCCCCTCCTGGCTCCAGTCCCTGCCTACACCGGCAGGCGGTTTCTTCTCTCCCCTCATCAGGAAGAGAGCACGTCCTTTCTCTGCCGAACCCTGACTTTTCTGGGTGGTGTGTGCAGTGTGCCTGTGTTTGTCCACCTTTGATCACTGTTCTGCCAACACATAATTTAGCAATCCACATCCCCAGGTGGAAGCATGGAGTTAATGTTAAAATTAGTTGGTGGGTTTTTTTTACACACACACACACACACACACACACACACTCTAAACTTCAGTGGGTGATGAGGCAGAGAGGGAGGCGGGAGGGTGAAGGGGAGCCATAAATTCTGGGCCTGGTGTAGCTGTTCTCTGAGCAGCCGGGAAGCCTCTGATGTCTCCACAGCACTTTCATTAACATTTAAATTAAGGGTTTGTTTTCCAGTCTGTTTTATAGGCAGGGACCTTTCATGGCCTGTCACATGCACTCCCCCCCCCCCCCCCCCAGCAGTGTGTAATTGTAGCCACTGCTCTATCCTCACTGGGTTGCAGCTGGAGTTCAAAGGGAATTCCTGGAGCTGGAGTTCTGGAGGTACAAGGTGTAACAGTCAGGATGTGGGTGTTCCCTCTAACACGAAGGTGCTGTGTAGGAGCCCTTTCTCCTCTCGTCTGACCTGTGCTTTCCTCTGCTCTTTCAAGGGACACACACTCCAATCTGACTCTGACCCCTTCCCACCCTTCCTTCCCTGGGGCCATGGGACATGTGGGAAAGACTGCATCCATGAGTGTCTGCTCCTTATATCACAAGTGAGGGCCTGGGACAGATGGTTCTAAGATACAGATCTTCATGCTTATCTTCCTCCTTTTGATTTTTTTTTTTTTTTTTTTTTTTGAGCCTCAAGAATACTTCTTCCTACTCTCCTCAGAGAAACAACAAAATAAAAGAGATTGCCATCTGAGAAGAATTTATAATAGGGCCCTTTGGTCCTGAAAACTGCGTTCTAGCATTGACAGATATGTGTACACACACCGTACGTAGTTGCTCGCTCTGAGGGTACGCATGTTTGAAATAGCTTACTGATCTAGGAGCTCATTTGAGACCTGTTCTCTGGCATTCAGAGGAAGCTCTTCTATGCCCTCACAGGGAGAATTGTTTCTAAGGTTCCTTTCATAAGGTATACCTGGCAGCATTTGGGGGTGTTTTGAAAAAGACATGCCTGCTCTGGTCTCTGTCCTCCCCATCAGTATCCTGTTGATGTGTAGATGACAAGAACGTGTCCCAAACACCCCACAGCATCTCATTAGTTCATAGCCTCAGGGCTGAGTTCACCCACAGCTGGTCTCCAGCTCGAGTGCCCCTCTGGACAGTGAGGAGAGGAGCATTGGTGCCTTTCTCTCTTTCTGTCCAGAGGCGGAGAATTTTCTTTCTCTCAGAGCCCTGACTTCACTGCTTGAGTTGCCGTAACCTTCCTCCTTTCTCCATGAATCCACGCAAGCCATCCGTGACTTACCTGCAGGACTCAAGGTGGCTGAGTGTCCTGCCGTCCTGCTCCAGGTAGCCTAGTCAACAGGTGGCCACCCTCACGCCCCGGAGTCCTGCCTGAGAGGAGTGCGGGAGTTGCTGGGGCGACCCCCGTGCAGGTGCTGCTGGGCTCGGATTGCAGCCTGGTGTCCAGGCCCCTTCTGGTGGTGATTAATCTGGGACACGGGCCGACAGAGGCCCAGCCAGGGCAGCTTTGGTCCCTCACTGTGAAGACCTTTGGCTCGGATGCTGAGCTGATCTCTGTAGCCTGCTTCGGCTTGAGTTTGATCTGTCAAGGCTAAAGAGGAACCTGATGGCAGGGCGGAAACTTCTAGCCCTGTCTGACTTACGGCACTGATCCGTTCCAGTGGCTCTGTCATGATAATACTCATATATTTAAGAAGATTTCCCCACCTGTTCGCTGTAACACTCAGATCCGTCAAAAGAGGCATCCTCATGAAATATCTGTGATTTTAGTTTCTTGGGGCAATGGAGCTCACACTTGCAAGTGGACTGGGGGGTGGGGTAGGGTTTGTACTGGGCCCAAGTGAATAAGGCAATGATGAGATGTGGCTGGATCCGTAGCATGTGTATGTTTGTGCATTCGGGGGTGATGTCAGGGGTGGAAGGGTCCCCCCGTCCTCCTGCTGTGAGTAGCTGGCTCTTGGGCCATTTGGGACAGATTTTGGTACTTCAGTTTGTAGTCAAGTCTTAAGTTCCTTGTTTTCATTTCAAACCAGGTATTTTGAAAAGGTGTCCCTCTCTCCCCCACCACCTTTCCATTTCCCAGAGTCCTGGTCCCTGGGCTCTCCAGCTGGCAGTCCACAGTGTCTGAGCTCAGGGCGGTCACACATGGCCCTGCTGGGTCATGGGTTTAAGACCCAAGAATGGGATTTCTACTGTCCATGACCGTTTCTGGGTGTGAGTGAGTTCCATTATTATAGTAGTTCTGTTTGGGAGGTTAGAAGCTGGGGACCTAAGAGCTGGGACAAGAAAAATAGACCCCATCGCGTAGAGCGGCCATGGAATAGGTTGACTATAGGGGAACTGTCTGTAAAGATGCTCAGAAAGCCTGTGTCGACTCTGAATTTTGCTGTGCTGACTAGAGCTTCTCCATAGGATGATGGTAAAGGATGCTTTATGCCTCAGCAAGCCGACCACTGTGTTCTCTTCCTTCAGACCGATTCTAAAAGAACCCTGGCTGTGTGGCTTGGACATCTGCTAATCCTTGTGCCTCTCTAGCAGTTTCTTGAACAGGACTCTTTCGAAGTTTCCAGATTTTAACCTTAGCGGGGAGGGGTTTTTATTTCCTGTCTTGTGTGAATTCTCTTGCCTGTGTGCTGCAGATGAGACCCCTCTGCCTCGGGAGTGCCCTACCAAGCTGACTACCCAAGATCCTTGCCCCCTTCCCCCCTTGGCCTTGCTTCTTCCTCTGGCTAGGGCGTTTTCAGAGGGGCTAGTTTGTGACCTGGTCGGTAGTACCCTGTCCGATTGGCTTGGCTCAGACAGAAGGTGCTGGCAAGACAGGGAAGAGTGGAGGAAGGAGGGGGGAGGGGGGTGTGTGCATGCAGAAGCCCATGGTAATTGCAAAGGGAATATTAGCCCAAGAGCTGCTGGCCCAGGAAATTGCTTTCTGCAGAAGCTTTCCTTTTTCATAGTTTGCAATGCAAATTTAAAACATGAATAGTGCACAAAAAAGTAAAGGAGGGGGCAGATGGAGTGCCAGTTGCGATGTGATAACCTCCAAAATCTTGAGCAGGGTCCTAATTTGCAAAAGAGAATTTCAAGTCATGGGGGAGAATCTTTTAGGAGATTAAAATAATTATAAATCATATTTTGCTGTGACCCCCCCCCACACACACACATAGACACACCTATATCTTTTCCATGTTCTTTTTTTTTTAAAAAAAAATTTTTTTATTTATTTGACATTGAGAGAGACAGTGAGAGAGGGAACACAAGCAGGGGAAGTGGGGGAGGGAGAAGCAGACTCCCTGCTGAGCAGGGAGCCTGATGCAGGGGCTCAATCCCAGCACACTGGGATCATGACCTGAGCTGAAGGCAGACGCTTAATGACTGAGCCACCCAGATGCCCCTCTTTTCCATGTTCTTGTGTTCAGACTTGTCTCTGGCCCTGCTCAGCTTACATTGCTCTCTCCACCTCTGCTTCTTCCTACAGCAAATCCATAATCCAGCTTCTAGAACAATGGTCATGTGCTCATGGTATAATATTTGATCCTCACAGCAGGTTGGACAACGGCCGCATCTAAAGTTGGTGCGCTTCAGTGTGCGCCCTGGCCCTGGGGATGGAGCCTTGTCGGTGTGCAGGCTGAAGAACCCGTGTCTTGAAGGCAGGAGCTTGCCCACCTGGAGAAGGCATTAAAGCCAAGGCTCCCATCCTCTGCTTTGTCTGACCCTCTCCACACTGTGGGTAGGCTTGATGAAGTCTAACGTGGGGTTACTGGGTTTTTTTCCTCTGATTTCCCATGCTTCATCTGCTGCATCTAGAGAGCACGTGTGGCTTTCTGCTTCCAGGCTGCAGACACTTGATGTCTGGTTGCTTCTGGATGCTCTGGTGATGCTGGAGGTGAGGATAGGCAAGGGATGACCACTACTTTCATGATGCTGGCAGAGCAACCAGTTGGTCAGGTGGGAAGCTTGAGACTGGCTTTTTTCTAGGAGCTGAGCTAGACAGGAAGACACGAAGACAGGCCAGAGGCAAGAGCTTTTCAAGTGCAAGTATGCCCCAGTAATAGAGCCACCGTGCAGCTGTGGGGTTGCTTCCGTCCCGTTCTGTATGGCTCTCTTGCATATGTGACAAACGCTGGCTGAACAGATAGGGAAGGGGAAGCTGAGCTGTTTGGGGTAAAGTGAAATGTATGTACCCTTTCTGCCTGTGGCCACCAGGAGTCTTCCTTCTTCCTTCTTCATTGGGGAATTTTGAGAGAGAGATTAGCTCCAGACTTGCCCTGGGTGTGTCCTGTGGTGCCTGGGCCAAACTCTGGAGTCTCAGGAGCACACTCCCCCTATAGGATGCTTCCAGATTCAATCGGCCACTGCTTATTAGCACATGCTCCTCACTCTGAACTTGTTGCACCATGGCCTTCAGGGACTGCAGAGAGAATTCAGCTCCGAGCACGTGACCCTCCTGTCTCTTTCTCCTGAGGACTCTCTTGTAGGGTGTTTCTCTTTCTCCTGTTACTTTCTCCCTGTCGCGGCTGTAGCTTTAGCTGTCGTGGCCAAGCCTGGGCCTCTTTTCTCTGAACAAGTCAGTGAGTGGACTGGGGCCCTACGGTGAAGGACCCAAGAGAAGGGTCAGCTGGATGTGGGGTGCGATCTGTAACATTTGGCCAAGAGAGAGGGACGCATGCGTTAATGTGTTCACAACACCCTACTTTCGTGGCCATCTTGACTCTTACTAGTATCCAGGGTGAGCTGTGGTTGAGAATAAAAACAAAAAATTAACAGGAAAAAAAATACAGATTATTCAAAGGATTCTTCCACTTGTTAAAGGTCTGTGGCCAGGAAAATCCTTTGCAGGCGGGTAAGGGTGGATCCAGGAATAAGAGGGAAAGTTAGAGTTTTAAAATTTCATTAGTTTGGCAGTGAGTACCCAAATAAAAACATGAAAACCTTTTGACACATAAATTCCACATCTAGGAATTTATCCTGAGACAACAACCAGACAAGTGTGCAAGATGCATGCATAAAGACTTACGTTAAGAACACATAAATATCCAGTAATAGGGGTCTGGCCAAATATTTTATGGTATGTTCACCCAGTAGAAGCCCAGCTCGCCACTGAAAGGATGATGAGACCTGTATTTATTGACTCCAAAAGATGTCCTAGCCTTTTATTAAATGAAAATAAAAGGCCACAAAATAGTATAATAGTTATTTGACTATCTCTTCAGAGTTATTTCTTATTAGGGGATTTCTGTTGACCTTTCCTGTTTTTTTGTTTTTTGTTTTTTTTGTATTTAAATGTTTTTGTAATGAGCACAAACATAAAGGGCATTTAAATATCCATTTCAGCACTGGGCAACTATAGAAAGAATCCGTCCTTTTTTCTTTACATAGTTATTTAAATTAAGGTTGCACAGACCTACATTTAGCTTTTTTTCTAAACAGTTGTGTGAAAGTATAATTTACATACCATAAAATTTACCCATTTTAAGAGACAATTTAAGTATACAATTCCATGATTTTCGGTCAATTTACAGAGTTGTACAACCATCACCACAATTCAGTTTAGAATATTTCTATCACCCTGAAAAAGTCCTTCTTTACTTTTACTTTTACAGCATTAAACTCGGTTTCATGCTTGGGACCTTTTGCGAGGAAAGAAATTAGCTAAAATATTGGAATTTTTAAAAAAGATAATGTAAACTCAGAACTGTGTGATGTATGTCTGAGTGCCTGCCTTATGGCTGTTTTGAGAATGCTGCTATGTGCAATGTCACATGGGGAGTATGAAGCCCAAGAGACAGTTTTTACTACCCAGGAGCTTGTAGTCCCGTTGGGAAAATAGGGTATGTACTCAGACAACAATTCATCCCAGTCTGTGTAGAGTGTAGATGTAGAGAGTGTGAGTGCCATCAACTGCCAGGGTTCTTGACAGGAAATCGGAGGAAAACAGTAGCCTTTTAGTGAAATTGTGGGGGGGGGCGCACTTTCTGGGTGACATGGAATTTGAAGTGGGACTTAAGGGTGGCTCTATTTACGTTATAGGAGGGAACTTGCGGCACAGGGACCAGGGGAACAAAGACCTGGTAAGGGATGGGGAAGCTCATTTGTAAGTCTGGGGGTTCACGGGAGACCAATTTGGCTGGCTGGGGTGGAGAGCTTACGTAAGGAGTGGTGGGCAGTGAGGCTGGAGGAGACATTTGGGGCAGGGTTTCGGAGGCTTTGAGGAGCAGTGGACTTTAACCTGAGGATGGCAAGGGACCCTTTGGAAGATTTGTGACCAGATTGAATCAGTTACAGGATTAATATGGCTGCCCAGTATGTAGGATGCTTTGGAGGGGGAGGGACTGAGGCCATTGGGATATTTTTCCAGGAGTTTGGTTTGTGAGCAATAAGGGCCTGGGCTCCCAGGGAGAGTGGGAAGACGGCCCTGGATTTAGGAATAACTTGGTGGTCGCGGCTGCACGTGACAGGGCGGGAAGGGACCCACATGAGTTCTTCCCTGAGCCTGAGAACTGAAGGGGGCCTGGTTTTGACCAAGCCAAGTTCTGTCCCCGGCCTGTTGGTTTGAGGTGGTAATGGGACAGTCAGGTAGCTGTGACCAGCGACAGCCAGGGATGGTGGCCTGGAGCTCAGTCATGGCATGGAGACAACAGCTGAAATACCATGAGGGATTTGCACCAAGGGAAAGTGCAGAGAAATCAAGCCAGCCGGGCAAGGGGAAACCAAGAGGCCGAAGGTACCATCAGAAAGGTAGGAAAGCTAGGAGCTGGGGGAGAGAGGTGCATCCAGTGAGAGTCAACAGTGGACAACTTACATAAATTAATATATCCTCCCGATTCTACGGGACACACAGGATAGATATGGTAAAAATGTATAACCTTGATATCGATGCACGGACATTTGCAAGCGTTTTATTCTCCTTGCTTGATTTAAGCATTTCGTACTTTCCAAACTACAGTAAATTCCAAGTTTTGCTTTCTCTCAGGTTCTTTCCTCTGGCTCTTGTTCTCTTCTCCTTTCTTCCCTATGGTGGTTTCCCTTGAGGGCGCCCTACTTCGGGCTTGGTAATTTTCCCCTCAGTTCGGGTTTAGAGGGTCAGCAGCTGAGCTAGATGTGCTAAGTGACAAAGTAAGGGAGTGTCCTTTCTGGTTTTCTCCCATGTTGTTTGCTCCGTGCATGATGGTGTTCGGGGCAAAGGGAGAGGCCGACTGAGGAGAAAGTGAAAAGCCAACTGACCACTTCACCGTTTGGAGCAGTTTGGCATCCGAACCACAGGGGCTGCCCAGGTCCTGGGCTTGCTTGGACGACTATGCCTGTCTGAAATCTTTCTTTAAAGGGAATTAAATAGAAACTTTCAAATCCTCCTCAGGTTCTTCGTGGTAGTAATTCCATGGGGTTTGTCATTTGTGTTTGAAGCTGCTGGTGAGGAGGGCGGAGTGAGGAGAAGCGAGGGGGTGGAGCTGGGAAGCAGAGAAGGAATCAGAGAGAGAAATTTTATTGAGGGAGAGTTTGCTGGGTTTATGGGAGGGAATCTCTCCCCTCCTCCCCATTCGGATTTGAAAGGGCCGGTGAATCTTTGATTAGGTGCAGGTCAAAAGAATTTACACATTGTGACCTTAATAACTAGAGGTGATTGGCAGGCGGGCTGTGGGGAGGGGGCCGCGGGTCCCTTTCATCTCACTTAGCACAGAGGAGAGACAATGGGCCCGCCGATTTTCCTTGTTGTCCCTTGTTTGAAAAGGTCTGGTGTCTCTACTAGGTACCTGTGACATGGGGGTCTTGATTGGGGTCTCATAAAGGCCCCTGTCAGTATGTCCAAAGGCCAAGAGTACAAAAGCAAGCAGTGGGTGGGGGTCTCAGCTGACCACTGAAGAAGGGAGGGGAGGGTCCGGGAGGCAGTGGAGGGAGAAGCAACCCCCGATGGGAGCCCTTATAGAAGGAGGGGAGGAGGGGGGCAGAGAAGGGCCATTTTTGTCCCTAACTCATCAAGCACATCTGCAGAATTGTCCAGGCTGCTGCCTCCCGGTTTCAAAAGAAAAAAATGATCGTTTGATAAACCGTCCCTGATTCACCACTTTCTCACAAGGGTGGGAGACCCAGCCCTGACCTCTGTATGATTTCACATCAGGACCAGGCTTTCTTTCCCCCACCCCCAAATTGCTAGAGAAACTTTGAAATGTATCCTGTGGCTTTCTCTCTCCCTTCTTCAAGCCCCCCACCCCCATTTCCCACCCTCTCCACCCCACTGGCCTCTGTTTTCTCCCTGGGCGCTCCAGAGTGTAGGCGAGTAATTAGTCCCCTCTTTCTGGGGCACAATGAAGCCAGGGTGTTTGGCGGGCCCCTTCCCACCGCTTACAGAGCCGGGGGCCTGGGGGGAAGGACCAGGTGGTATGTGCAGTGTGTTCCAGGCCTGTACAATCGCTGGGGCACAGGGCCGGGGGCTGAGGGACCAGTGTGCTCCTGCTTCTCGAAGGAATGTGCAGAGGCGCATGCATTCATGGTCCCCACACAATGCTTGCATTTTTTCTAGCGGAGGCATCTTCCCGGTGAAAAGGCTGCCCAGCCCGGAGCCCAGGCGGGAGCTTGCCACCGCGACGGCGTTCTTTCCCACCCTGCGCTTAGTGGCTTGGAGCTAACATGGGAGACCAACAGGCCGCGTCTCCTGAGAGCCCAATCTTTGTATCCGATGTGTGCTCCCCCTCTGCCCTGTCAGTTTTGTGTGTTCACGGAGTGTTGATTTTAATGCGGGCCTGTGTCGGGCTGAGAGGCCAGGCTGGGGGGCCTTGGGTCTTTGTCTTGCAGGGCCTCTTCTTCTTGGAGGGTCTTCGGCCCTGGAGGCAAGTGGCAGATTTGAGAGCTAGGGTGAGATGCCAACTCTGGCTGGCAGAGGGTTCCCCCATCCATGCGTCTGTCACAGACCACCGTGGGGTGCCTAGAAAGCCAGAGCACCTTGGGATGCTCCAGCACACGCTCGCCTGCCCCCCCTGCTTGAGGGGGGCAGTTCCTTCTACCGTGTAGGGCTGCCAGCTTGAAATGAGTTACACCCCCCTTGTGACTGAGTCTGGCAGAAGCACAGATTGTGAGCCTCGGGGAGTCAGGGCAGGGCCTTGTCTGCAGGGGTTTGGGGAGGTGGGGACAGGCAGGAGGGGCGCGAGGAGGCACAAGTCTGCTGGAGACGACTACCCAGCAATTGGTAAGGGTCGGAAGAGAATAGGACCAGATAGAGAAGAGGCCAGCGTCTGGGAGAATGTTGGCAAATTGCAAATGCTCCTCTCCAGCACTTGAGGGAAGAGTCCCTTAGAACGTCGGGACGGATGGGAGGTGTGTTCCCCAGTGAGGAGAACTACGGCCCCTCACAGGTACAACCGCTGGGGACTGTCCGACGGGAAGTCTTCTGTCTTTACCATTCATCTCTCTGCATCAGGAGTTGGGGGAAAGGGTCTTTACCCATTCTGAGCCCCTGGTCTTGCCGAGAGAGAAGATGTGTATGCGTGCCTCTAGGAGGGGGGACTGGGAGCATCAGCCTTGATGTTGGCCTGCTCTACTCCTGGGGCGGGGGAAACTCAGGGATCCCTCTGAGTCAGGGAGCCAATGCGTGAGGACCTCCCCACCCACCACCATGGCCAGGCCTTGGCCCTGGCATCTGGTGTGGTGCTAGAGGCTTTCGGCTGAGGAGTCCAGTGTTTAGAAAGGGACCGTGTCCTCACTTCCACACGGATCAGAAGGCAGAGATGTGGGCTGGCCCCTGAGATGAGGTGGCCCTGGGGAGGCATCCCGCCAAGGTTCCCCAAGCACAGCGTGTCCTCTGTGCTGCTGCTGGCGCCCTTCAGACTGTCTCGGGGACTGGTGCCAGCACCACTGCCGGCCTGACGAGGGGGAAGCAGCTGGAACCTCAGGGCCTGCGAGGGGCCTGAGTCCCAGAGGGGCCCACCAGCAAGGAGCAGCTCCTACTTTGGGCCACTGCGGGCCAGAGAACATTTCCTTCTTTGAGAAATAGGCAGTCCTGGCGATACCTGCCCCCTCCCTTTTTCCTTTTACTGTTCTTTTCCCTTAACTTTTCCAAATGCTGTTTCTCCCCTCCCTTCTCTTCCATTTTGTGGGCAGCTCATAAGGAGCCTAAAAGAGACACAGCTTATGTGTATGGATGTGATAATGGAGGGAGGGGTGTGAGGGATGGTCAGGTGGGGGCACCAAGATTGTCAAAAACACCGTTGGCTCCTTCCCCTACCTCCTCGGGCTGTCCTGCCAATGCCTTGCTCGGAGGGCACAGCACATCACAACCTTTTAAATGCAAACTTGATGGAGGAAAGAGGTAGAAATGTGGAAAAGAATTAGATCTAGCTATAGAGGGTGTGCAGCAGGAGAAAATGAGCATTTCCTGCTAACTGGAGTGCAGGGCATTTCATTATTAAGCTTCATTACAAGGGGGAAGAGTGCAGTCCGCCGCTCTGGGGATCCTCGGGCTGTTTTTCTCCCTTCAAAAGTACAGTTGTGTTTAGGTTGGGGGAAGAGGCGGGAATTGCTATTGGTAACTTCACGGAGCACCCGGGGATTTAAAGCCAAGTTCGGAGCAAGGTAGGAGAGAGAGGTGGACAGTGGGAGGGTGCTTAGAGGCCTCCCTCATTCTGTGACAATAAGGAAGTGAAAAAGCCCTGGTGAACGTGGGGACCTCACCTCTGGAACTAAGATTGAGGAATTTGGAATGTTAAGAAAAATGTCGATTAGAAACCCTGCCTTCCTGGGAGACCTGATATCTGACTACTTTGACTTTTGAATTCTAAGTCCAAAATGGTGGAATTCCGATGCAGTGCAGTGGTCGGACACAGCCGTTCTGGGGTGCACAGGACCTTGTCCTCTGGGCCAGGGAAGGGCTGGGGTGTGCTGCCTTCACTGGGCCTGGTGGGATGCATGTTAACTTCCCTCCAGGCCGAAGGGCGGCTTGGTCCTGTCCGTGGAAGATGATGTGAATCAGTCAGGTGAGCTTGGCTTTACGGTTCTGACTCCTTTTCCTGCTCCTGCTGCCCCAGGGCTCTTGTCCAAAGTATAATCCATCCCAAGAGAATTCTGATCTGGAGTGCTTGCTCAAAGAAGTGACTTGTCTAGGTTTTGCCTAGTCATTTGGATTATCTGGCGTTCAGTGTTCTCAGGGAAGCTGAGAGAAAATACATTTTGTCATGGGAGAATTTCTTCCCATGGCCGTGGTACCAAGTGCAGGGGTACAAAATCTCATTTAGAATCCGTGCTTGTTGTGACTTCATCAAAGACCTGGAGGTTTTGCTTTCTCCCAAACTATCCTTTGCTTTTACCACAAGTCTCTGCTTCGCTCAGCCTCCCTGAGGACTTTCAGTACACAGGCTGTCTTCTGGGGCTGGTAGACCTAATTCCTTATGGAGGCCTAGTCCCTTCGTTCAGTGGCCTGGGACTTCCCCGGTGATTGGGTGAACTTGGGACTTAGGAGCTCACCTATAGGAGGTGCTATTTCCTCCCCTCACCCCCACTTCCCTCCATTTCTGCCCCCTCCCAAAGAGGAAAAGTATCCCTCTGCACATCCCGCTTCCCAAAGAAGAGGAGACTCAGATCAATGATCTGAGGAGCTGAGTAATAGGTAGCCAGCGCTGCTTTTTGATTTGCAGGTGAAGGATCTCAGCCTTTGCATTCCCAGCTCTGTGTGTATCTGTCCCCTGTCTCTGAGCCCATGCATCTGAAAGTGTGTGTCAGGGTAGCAAGAAGATTCCTTGGTCTCTGGGTGCCCCACCCCCACCCCAAACAAGAGCTCTTCTGAGATGATACACGTGGGTTCCTCTGCCTTTCGCTTTCCTGACTTGTGTTAATGTCCCTGCTTCTCCTGGGACAGCATCACCTCAAGAAGGCACCTCAGCATAAGTGAGTGCCCACGTGTGTGGCTTCCTTTGTTTTCTTTTCCCTGGAGCATGGAGGGAGGGCTGGGAACCTGGTCATGGAGTTTTTGGCAGCCCCTGTGTTTCCTGAAGTTCTCTTGTCCCTCTAGCTTATCTTTTGCCCAGGCTTCTCCTTGGGATTCCTCTTCTCTGTGAATTTTCCTCCTATTGGTGGCAGCAGGCAAGGAAATGTTTTCTGGAAGAAGCTGTGCTCTTCTCAAGCGAGTCCCAGCAGGTGGCTGTGGGCGTGTGGGAGAATGTCGAACCTGAGCCGAGAAGGCAGGAGCCGAGGAGTTGGCAGAGGGCCGAGGCCTGTGCGGGTTGCAGCTGACCTGAGGCTTGCGAGCAGTTTATCATCAGGGTCGAAACTCTTTGGCTTTTCCACAGAAGGAGCAGAATGTGGGGAGGGGGATGGGAAGTTGGTTTTCTCTGTCAGCTGCTAACAGTGTCCGGTATTTGGCACGGGCACCGAGTAGCGATGAAAGCCCGAAGTGAGGGGGGCCACCCAGCCAGTAAATCAGGAACCCAAACCACTGTCAAGTGTGTTTGCAAATTTGTGACACTTGTTTTCATTCTTCTAAAAGATTTGTATCCCATCCCACGTGGCTTAGTGGGAAAGATAGGAAACTTCTAATCAAAGGAGCTTTTTGGTATCCTCATGTTTTTTCAAAGAGAAAAATCCATGCTTTTTATAGTTGGTGACTTCAAAAATGCATGATAAAATCATGCCACCAGAAAATATCTGTTTCAGAGCAAGCATTGGGGGTGGGGCATGTGGGGTTTGGGCTAAACTTGAGGAAATGGGTGGACTGCGCAGGGAGCTGCTTAGGGAGGGGCTCCCAAGTCCAGTGTCTTCTAAATGGCCTGTGTGAAAACCTCTCCTATGCCAGAGAGCTGTGAGAATAGTCCTTCCACTCATCCTCTAAGGTGGCAGGACCAGGAAAGGTCTGGAGTTCGTGTTCAGAGGCCCAGGGGAAGGGAGCTAACCAGAGGTAGAATGACCTGTGGGTGAGGACTCTCATCCTAGAGATAATGAAGGAAACAGATAAGTTATGGTCTCCATTGGCATCTACTCCGCACATTGTAGGGGGCCTTGCCTGAGGCTGGGGCCAGGAGGACCTGATTCTTGGGAAGACATAGACTCTGGCAGCCCCTGGTGTTAAGCTTCCATTTGAAAGCCGTGCATATTTGTGATGGGCAGGACCGCATGGGTATGTGTGGACCTGGGGAGCTTGAGGTCCTAGAGTTTTATGCTAGGACTGAAGCCATATTTATGCCCCATCTCTAACCACCCCTACCAAGAGGTAAAAACAAAACAAATGACAAACAACCCAAAAACTCCCCTCCAGGCCTCTTGGGACCAACTCTGGCTCCACTGGGACTTGAAGTCTCAGAAGGAGGGATGCTAGATATTAGGTGCTGTGGGATCACTGTTGGCTATTTATGATCTGAATCCTGGGTTTGAAATTAATTGGATTGCAGAAACAACTTTTATTATTTTTTCAAACCAACTAAATACCCCAAAACCAAAATTTAAAACTCCCAAACCTTTCATCCTTTTCCCTTTCCTTGTGGCTTTATTTGCTGGGTAGTGAAAAGTGCTTTCCCCGGCCTCCTTTGGGTTGCCATGCTGAACAAAGTGAGAAACCCAGGGAAGGAGGAAGCTGGTGCCAAAAGGGCTGGCTGTTGCCCCCCAGCTCTGCGTCCCCTGGCCTGCCCCAGCCGCCCCACCATCTGGGCCGCAGCCCAAACAAGCAAAGGCGCCTTGACCAACAACAAGCCCTAGCTTTGTTGTGCCTGTGGGGGAACTGCTTTCTGGAGCCCAGGGATCTCCTCTGAGAACCACCTGTGCCTCCCGGCCTCCTGCCTGGCCTGGGCCTTCTGGCACCCGGGGCCCCCACATTCCAGCCAGCAGGCTGATGGCAGAGTGAGGGACGAGAGAGGACGAAGGGGGCCGTGGTCAGTTTAAAGGGGGCACAAATTCCATTCTGCCCCTTCAGGGCCCCTGGTTGGCTCGGAATGTCCTGTGGCCCCGGCCAGGTTAAATTTGTCCTGTCTGTCATCAGCACTGACAGTAGCTTTCTGAAGTGGTCTACAGAATGGGGACAGTGAACCCAAGGTCTCTCCTCTTGCCTAGTTCTTGGTGCTTCAGGAGCGGAGTGATGTAGGTTCCCTTTGCAGGCTCCTTCTTGCTTGGGAGTCCCCAGTGTGTCCGTGCTGCGTGGCCAGCGAGGAGGACAGTGATGGCAGCTAAATGCCGAACGCTGTGCTGAGCACTTTATGGTTCCTTTAATCCTCCGAGACAGGTACTGTCCTCACCCCCTGTTTACAAGGAGGGAAACTGAGGCCTAAGAGAGCTTCATGAACATGCCTGAAGTCAAATCTGGTAATTGAGGCACTCGGGTTGAGCCCCTACATCTGATTCCAGAGTTCTTGCTTTCTAGCTACTGTGCAACACTGCCTTCCCTGCCTTGGGGGCAGGGGGCCTCAGCCCCCTTTGGGATTAGAACTTCTGGATGGTCTTGAATTTCTTCTGATTTTTTTTTTTAATGTTAATTGAAGATTTGACTCTCTGGCTGGACCTTAAGCTGCCTAAGGGCAGGCGTCTGTGAGTTTTTTTTTCCTGATCCCCCTGACACCCGTAGCACGGGGCTGGCTTGGGTGTGTTTGGGTCCTTGTGGAAGGAATGAGGCCCCCTGTCCGCCTCCAGTTCAGGAATGACCCAGGCAAGGCCTTGTTCTGTGAGAGGGGCGGTCAGTCCCAGAGCAAGAGCTCTCATCTGAGGGGAGAGGGCGGCCTGGGTAGGTGGGACCCGGGACTGATGAGGGGCAGTAGAAGATGGGGGACAGAAGCCAGGCCAGATGTGACTGGAGTCAGGCCAGCTGTTGGGAGCAACAGGCTGCTTGTCCCCTGCTGGTGGTTGGTCTGCACTGCTCCCAGAGGGAAGAGGCCGTTTCAGGAATAGCGGGGTGTGAGGGGAGGGTCTGCTTTCGTGTGTCTGAACTGTGGCTGTTTGGACTAGCCACCCTTTGCTTTGTGGACTCTTCTGTAGAGAATCACTTTGAACCTCTCTTGCTAGGGCTTGAGGGTGGGAATGGTAGGTAGTTCCAAGCAGCGAGGCTGGGGAAGAGCAGGGGTCAGTGGCATGACCTCTTGTAATAGTACTCGGGGCTACATCTCAGTGCTGGGTGAATGGGCACATTTGACCTGACCACCTCCTCTAAGCCATGGGCCGCCCGGCTCCAGCTGCCCCCAGCCACAGTTGTCCCTGGACACAGTTCACCTGGGCTCTCGGACTCCATCGTGTGTGGCCAGGACGGCCGGTGCGGGCCTGGTCCCGCTTCTCTTGGTGGGTCTGAGGGCAGCCGGGAGGCGGGGCTGCAGAGAGTGGCGTGTGCGGTGGGCAGTTCAGCTTTGTTCTTTTTCCTCAGCCCCGGGTTCTGCTGGGTTGGAGTGTTAGTAGTGGAGTAGCCCGGAGACGATCTGCTTCGGTTTGCGGACAGGGCTCTGAAGGTCTGCGTCAAAGGCAAGAGGGTTGGAGGCCACACAGGCGGGCTCCCCGCATCCCCTACTTCTGCTTACATGGAAGAGCCCCCCGCCCCATTTCCAGTTTTATAAATCTGTCAGAGATGCTAGCTCTCACGAGTATTCTGTCGCCTTTTTAACAAGTTAAAAAACATGTTCTGTTTCCCATTTTACAGACGAGAAGTGTGAGGCCCCAGGAGGTTATAGGCTTGCCCAAGGTGAGCCAGCTTGTGAGCAGCTGAGCCGGCACTGGACGCTGGCCTCCTGCATCCCAGCTCCTGGTCCTTCCCGGGTGCTGTGCCTGCGTGCCTGGGTCCTGGGTATTCTCGCCTGGCAACGATCTCAACTCCTCGTTCTCTCTCTCACCCATGCACAGCTCATGTATCAACCAGGCTGTCTTGTTTCTGGTTCTCAGTTTTTCATTCTTTGAAGAACTGCTGCTTTCTCTCCTGGGTCTAGGATCAGGGCTCTCCTAAGGGCTGGTCGTGAGAGGCTGGCAGACCTGTTTGCCGCTGGCTCAGTGGTTATTTCCACTGCCGGAGCCCACATTTCTGGCCTTTGGACACCTCAGCGCTGACCCCAGATAAGCCCTGTGCTGCCTGTCATCCTGGGCCTCTCTAGCCTTAAGCCGCCCTGAGCAGAGGGCTGTTTTTCCTCTGCTTAGCCGGGCGGGAGGGGCGGCGCTGGCAGCAACAGCAGACGTAAGTGTTCCAGAGGCCCTGGGGCTTCCTGTCTCGGCCCCCAGGAGAGTCTCCTTCCCTAAAGCTTCCCGACTCGGAGGTGTCCGTGAAGGCCCAAAATGTAATGTGAGCTCCAGCCCCAGGGCCTCTGGGGACAGCTGGACAGACACAGCACTGTGGCCCTCGGGTCCCCCTGGTCCTGCCCCAGCTCGGTCCACCACCTTTCCCTATTCTTTGCGTCATAAATGCAGGCTGTGGTACTAGGTACAAGTCAGCAGTCTCGTCTTGCGTGCCTCCACCTCCCAGAAAGCTAGCTGTCTGGGGCCACTGGCCCTGCCTGGAAGACTCGGATTGGGTGGGTGATGATGTAGGTCCCTCGTCCAGGCCCCACTCCCAGCTGCCCCCACCAGCTCTGGTCTGGCTCACCATGGGGCCCAATTCAGAGGCCTCTTTTGTTTGACTTGCACAGAGCAGCCTGGCTCACCATTCCCACATGCCGAACTTTCCCTACCATTCACTGGGAAGGCTGAAAAGCCCTCAGCTAATTGCGTTGGGCTGAAAATTACCACTTCCCTGCGTTCCCCTGCTGCTGAGGACATTTGTGTCACTGCTGTATTTAGGGGGAACAAAGGCCCCCTGTGGGGAGAGCCCAGGTACGAGTGTGGGATGGGGGGAATAATTGCAGTCTCTCCAGGTGAAAGCCCCTGTTAAACTTCAGTAAGTCAGTTAGGCTGGGGGGGAGGGCAGAGACCCCCATGATAAACTGTTCCCACCAAGCAATTAAAGAAAATCATCTTAGCTTTGAGGAGAGAAACTGCTTATTAGAAATTTTGTGGGTCCCCCCCTTCCCTACTCCTGCCCCTCCCTTGGGATGAAACAACAAAACGCCTTCCTCAATAGAAGTGTTTCTCCTCCTACTACTCATTGTGTGGCCTGAAAGCACTTACCGCGCAGGAGGGCAGAGGGAGGGACAGAGACAGGCCGAAGGGGGCAGAAAATGGCAGGGGCTTAACACCTGGGCTGACTAAACATCACAACTGCCCAGTAAGACTGGGTAGAGATTCCTGTGGGCACAGCGCTTACACAGGTTGTGTGGCAGGGTATCTATGGGTGGGACGTGAGTGTGTCCACTGACCTGCTGTCCCGTCCTCATCAGGAGTGGAAACATCAAGCTGTGGCGGTGGGTGTGTCTGTGTGATTATGTGTGTGGCATCCTGGGTGCCGCCTTACCCAAGGGAGCAAACACAGGCTGTGTGTGTGCGTGCGCGCGTGTGTGTGCGTGCGCGCGCGTGTGTGCACTTACATGTGTCTTCTCAGCAGAGGGTGGCAAGGCCAAGACAACCCAGCTGGGCCTGCACCTCTTTCCAAGGCTGTGACTGGGCGCATGTTCTCTCTCCTCCCAGGAGCCAAATACCAGCACCTGGGAGGTGAGCCATGACATAGCTTTCCACCTCGGACAGTCGGCCGCTGAGCTGAATGGCCAGCAGCCACCTACTGGCCCTGGGCTAGGAATGGGCTGGAGGGGAGTGATGGACGGACATGCTAATCTCCATAGTGTTCTGCCCCACATTGCTCGGGTGGGGGTGAGGTGTGGAGACTCAGCAGGAAAGAAATCAGCGGCCTGGCACGTACTTTCTTGGTATCTGACTTGGCTAATAGAGCATACGGTGGGAGTATCCAGTTGGCAACCCCCCCCCCACCCCCAATCTCTGATGGGAAACACAAGGTGGAAAGACAAGGTGATCTGATCTTATCTGGGGAAGATGGGAGGGAGGGAGGTGGACTTTTCTATCAGGAGTCTATCATTTGGTAATTTATAGGTGCGTATGCACGTGTGTACCCCCAGATCACAGGTAGCATAGGTACCACACCCCGCCCTGCCCCAAATCTTGGTACTTCAGGGGAGGGCCTGGTGGCGCTGATGGTGGGCATGGCACCGAGTCAGGTACTGTCCTGGCCTCAGCGCTTCCCTGTGGCTCATGATTATTATTATTGGAACATTATTCCAATGTTCCAAAGAGGTGAAATTAAACATCGAGGGGTTGACTTTTCCCAGAAAACAAATATGCCAAGTTATTTGCCTACCAAGGGGCCTTAGGAGGTAGAATTTGGTGCCTACAGGCTGGCAGTGGGGAGGTGAGGGCTGTTGACAAAGTCCTGAGCCAGAGTGGGGAGGGGAGGCTTTAGGGAGAGCAGGGGCTGGTTGGAATTTGGGGGGTCAGGGAGGGTGTGGAATAGCTCAGGGAAACAGGAATGGGGGCGCTGTTCACTGTGACAGGCTTCACACAGTGGCTACCTGTAAGGACATGGGTCTTCAGAGGAACATGTCACGTTTTGTTTCAGATTTTTTTATATAGATAGACTAGGTAGACAGACATCAGCACATACACGTGTCTATTTACGGACTATATGGTGATGTATTTATAAAGTTTTTATACGACATATGATATCATTTATTATTTTATGCTCCAGAATGTGGTTTTCCGTGAATGGGCCTTGGTTTCTTCATACCTGGTTTCTGATTTATGACTTTAGGTGGCTTCCTGACCTAGGTCCAGATTCATTAAAAAGAACGAGCGGGGGGCACCTGGGTGGCTCAGTTGTTGAGCGTCTGCCTTCGGCTCAGGTCATGATCTTAGCGTCCTGGGATCGAGCCCCGCATTGGGCTCCCTGCTCGGCGGGAAGCCTGCTTCTCCCTCTCCTACTTCCCCTGCTTGTGTTCCCTCTCTCTCGCTGTGTCTCTCTCTGTCAAATAAATAAGATCTTTAAAAAAAAAAAAAAAAGAACGAGCGGGTTTTTGGGGACTGTTTGAAGTATGTGTGGAGTTTGTTTTATTTCTGTTTTTTTTTTTTAAGATTTTATTTATTAGAGAGAATGAGCACACAAGCAGGGGGAGTGGCAGAGGGAGTGGGAGAAGCAGGCTCCCCCCCTGAGCAAGGAGCCCTATGCGGGGCTTGATCCCAGGAACCTGGGATCATGACCTGAGCTGAAGGCAGGTGCTTTTAACCGACTGAGCCACCCAGGCACCCCTTTGCTTTTTGTTTTTTAAGAAAAAGTTGTACCTGCGATGTGTGGGTTTCCTGCTTGGTCCCTCCTGCATTTGGTGTGTCCCTTTAGAGGGATCCAGCGGTGGAATATTTGAGTTTGCGCATATGGCCAGATCTGTTTCCCCTTGCGTTAGGAGCTGTTAGTACTGAGTCAGGGTGGGAAGAGAGAAAAGGAGCTGCGACAAAGGGGTTGCTTGGGGTTACAAAGTTTTACTTTTGTGTGTATATGTGTGTGTGTATTTTCAAATTTTTAATCTTGAAAACTCAAACACACACAAAGAGAACATAGAATCAACTTCCACATTCTCATCTCCATCTTACCAGTTGTTCTGTGTGCATCTGTAATTCAGGTCTGATCGATGCTGGGACCGCCATCTTTAAATGAGCCATGCCCTCAGGGAGCTGGCGCTCCAGGGATCCAGGTGCTGGCCCGGGAGAGGTGCCTTGTGGGTGCTGGCCAAACTTGTACTCAGTCTGTCAGGAAGGATCCAAGAGGCCAAATCTCTTAAGATCAGGGCTTTCTGCCTTCAAAAGGATGATCCAGTCCTTCAAGCACATCTTCATTATCTATTCTTTTTAAAAAAAATTTTTTTTAAAGTAAGCTCTCTGCCCAGTGTGGGGCTTGAACTCACCACCCCAAGATCAAAAGTCGTGTGCTCTTTTCGACTGAGCCAGCAAGACGCCTTTATTATCTGATCTTGTCCACCCTTTGCTGGGAGTGGGAGAGTAGACTTTTTCCTGGCCCTCTCCTTGGGCCTCAGGGTATGAGACCACTTCATCCCCTTTCGAAGTTACAGGCCAGCCTATGCTGTCCTGCTTTATCTGCTCTCGTGGTAGACACACCAGCTATTGGCTTCATGGGTGTGGTGTCCTTAGCCAGGCCTCATGGTGTGCAGCAGGTGCCTGGCAAAGCCTGTTGTGCATCTGTCAGTGAGAAACAGTCAGATGGGGGAGAAGCTCAGCAGCTACTGAACAGAGGCTCTGTGGTGGTCAGGACACAGTGGTTGTAAGTGACAGAAACCAAGTCCACATGAACTTAAATAAAGCTGGGAATGTTTGGCTCATGAAATCCAAGGGTAAAGCTGAGCCACCAAGCCAAAGGAGGAGCACAAATACAGCTGGGCTCAGGAGTGGCTGGACCCAGACAGAGGCCACAGTGCTGCCAGGACTTTATCCTTTTGGGGTACTCATCTTTGTTTCTTCTTCGACCTCTGCACCTTTCTTTCCCCAGCTTACCAGCTTATTCTGGAGGCTACCAAGAGCCCCTGAGTTTGGCAACTCATAGTTGAAGTCATGGAGAGTGACTGGCTTCCCCAAAATCCCAGGGCAGAGACTCATTGGCCCAGCTTGGGTCAGCTGCCTACCCCTTGGTCCATTAACTGTGGCCAAGGAGGAAGTCTCTCAGGAATCACCCATATGGAGGGAGATTGTAGGGCAGACAGAACAATTGGTGTCTATTTTCATAAAGGCCAAATTACTCCATGACATCTGGCCCTAAAGTGTCTATGTGAATGGCATTAGTATGTGGATGGTGACCAAGCTCAGAGCCTTGACCACCAGCTCTCAAACCAAGAGTCTGGAGAGAACTGTTAAACTATAGCCTCTTGCCTCCTCTTCCTCACTTTCACATTTTTTTAAAAAAGATTTTATTTATTTATTTGAGAGAGAGACACAGATAGTGAGCCGGGAGGAGAAGGAGAAGCAGGGTCCCTGCTGAGCAGGGAGCACGATGCGGGGCTCGATCCCAGAACCCCAGGATCATGACCCCAGCCGAAGGCAGATGCCTAACCGACTGAGCCACCCAGGCGCCCCTCACTTTATTACTGATCTGCTGATGAGAGATTCCTCCTCTCTAAGCTGTTAATAGAGTCCTTACAAAAACCTGCCACTTTCCTAACGTGACCTGTGCAGGAGAAAGGACCTGGCTGTGGATATGTGAGCTTAGACAGATGAACAGTGAGTGGCCCAGTGTCGTGCCAGTGGGACAGAGAGAGAGTCTGGGATGACAGACTCTGACCTGGCCGAGCCTCCTGCAGAGGGCATCGACTAGCAGGAGGCCTGAATGATGCTCAAGGAGTACAGTTTACCTTGCAGAATAGGATAGAAGACAGACTCCTGCCTCTCCTCTCCTGTGCCAGGGTCAGGAGGGCAGGAACAAAGTTCAGATCAGATTCCTGCTGCTGCTAACTGATGTGGAAATGAGGGGGATTCTTAGACCTTTGCCTTCCTGGAAAGCCCTGTAATGGAAGTCCGGCGGGAAACGACTTCAGTTGCCTTTTCTACCATCCCCCGCTTCCCACTGCCCCCTGTAATGTAGGCCTCGGTCTGTGTGGCCAAAGCAAGGACTCTGGGGCCCTTTCGTCCCGTTAGAAGGAGCGGACACGAGGTAGTGGTTGGGTTTGCACACCACGGTCTGCTGCTGGCCCTCCTCTACAATGGAGCCCTTCTTTCTCGAGGGAGAGGCTTCCCCTCCTGTGTACACAGACACCTCTCGTTGCTTCTTGTCATGGGCTGTACTTCTGAAGCCCTGCCGTGCATACTTCATGATGCCTAGCAGGCCCTACTGGCCGGTCGGCCTCCACGACACCCCCTTCCCTCTCCTTAACTCCCCACCTCCCCCCGCCAGCTTTCAGGGTGATGGTGGAACATGCCACAGCAGTCAGACAAGGTTGAGGAGTGGAGAGCTTCTCCTGCCCTTCTCCCAGCTTGTTTGGGTGAAAGGGAAGTGGTCCCGGGATGTGGATGGTGGCGGTGAATCCATAGGTCAGCATTCACACCCTCTGCTTGCGTGTTTTTAGTTTGCTGGGTGTCACTGTGGGGCTCTCTTTCATCGGTGTGTCACTAGGGCTTCTCTTACTTTAAGCCTTGCTAGAGTTATGAGGCCATTGGAGGAGGAAAGGGCACGCAGTCTTGTGGCGGGTCATGAGTATGGGCTCTCCTGACCTTCGTTTCATTAGAAAGCACCTCTTCCTAGAAGGTCTTGATTGTGCTTTGATGCTTGTCACATGAATATGACATTGGTGCTTCTCACATGGATGCTTATGGAATATTGAGAATAAAAAGGAGAGCCAGGTCCATCTCTAGGGACTCCATTGCTGGGCCTAAATATGACAGCAGGTCACGGATGTAAGGCCTCAGGATCGTGGATCACAGATTTTTCTTTGACCTGACCTCATGTCTCTCCTCTGTTGGTGTTATAAGTACTTAATGCCCCTACCCAAATCTGGATTAACTGAATTTCGAGGTCCCTCTGTGGTTTGTTAATGTGAGTATGTTTAGAAAGAATCAGATTATATATATATTTTAAGATTTTATGTATTTATTTGACAGACAGCGAGAGAGGGAACACAATCGGGGAGTGGGAGAGGGAAAAGCAGGCTTCCCGCGGAGCAGGGAGCCCAATGTGGGGCTCGATCCCAGGACCCCGGGATCATGACCTGAGCCGAAGGCAGACGCTTAACAACTGAGCCACCCAGGTGCCCCAAGAATCAGATTTTAAAATAAACGTGTTGAGTTTATGTCCGGCTTATCTGAGCAGTTCTCCAGGCGAGCTGTGCTCTCCTCTTTGTTTGTTTGTGAAGCCCCAGTTGATCCTAATGGTTTTCATCCTCCCACCTCATGCCCCTCTTCAAATGCCAGCCACTCATGTTCATCAGCAAACCTGAAAAAACACCAGAGCTTGTCTGGCCTCAGTGCAGATGGTCAGGTGTTTTTCTAGGAGAGATCCTTAGAAGAGACTTGCTGGATTGAGGGATGAGTGCATTGGGAAGTTCTTAGGTGCTGCCAGTTGCCCCCCAGTTGGACAGTGTGAGAATATATACACCCACGAACTATTTCCTCTTAGACTTGTCAGTACTGGGTAATGTCAGGTGGGTTTGTTGTTTTTTTTTTTTTAAGATTTAAAACAAAATTTTTTAAAGATTTTATTTATTTATTTGAGAGAGAGAGACAGATAGTGACAGAGATTGTGAGAGAGAGCACAAGTGGGGAGGAGAGGGAGAAGCAGGCTCCCGCCGAACAGGGAGCCTTACTTGGGACTCAGTCCCATGACCCCAGGATCATGACCTGAGCCGAAGGCAGACGCTTAACCGACTGAGCCGCCCAGGCGCCCCAAGATTTATTTATTTTAGAGAGAGAGTGTGTGCATGAGTGTGAGCGAGCAGGGGGGAGGGGCAGTGGGAGAAGCAGACTCCTTGCTGAGCAGGGAGTGAGACGTGGGGCTCCATCCCAGGACCCTGAGATCACAACCTGAGCTGAAACCAAGAGTCGGTCACTTAATTGACCGAGTCACCCAGGTGTTTTGTTTTTTTGAAAATTTTGTTTTTAAGAAAATTTCTGCTTCTCTCATAGGTAAAAAAAATGATCTAATTTTGGGAGTGGTTATAGAATTGTGATTATGAGCTGGACTTAAGCACGCCTGGCTGAAGTCAAGTCCTGAATCCTTCCACGTACTAGTTGTGTGACCTTGGTGAATTATGTAACCTCTCTATTCTTCAATTTCCTCATCTGTGAAAGGGGAATGACACTGGCAGTTAATACCTCATAATAACTTAAAAAAAAAACTTTTTCTTATGGAAATTTCAAAATATATAGCAGTAGAATAACTGCCAATTCTTGGTCAATCCTTCTGTTTCAGTACGCCCCACACACTATCCCTTCTGTAGTTTTGTGAAGCAAACATCATATAAATAAACATTTCAGTGTGTATTCTGAAAGATGGTGATGCTTTAAAACTTTAACTACCATACTGTTTTTATATCTGGAAACTATCATCAAATATGTAGGAGTATCTTAAGGGTTAAATGAACGAATATACACATATAATGAGCGTAGAACAGTGCCTGGTACGCAGTAAAATGCTCTAGAAGCGAATGTAGCCATTGTCACTGTTGGTCTAACTTGTAATTCTTTGATTACTAGAAGGTTTACATCATGTTCCTTGGCCATGTGTATTTTTTTTATAAATTATTAAAAATTTTTGCTCACTGGGGCAGGGGCTGCTCAGCGGGAAGCCTGCTTCTCCCTCTCCTGCTCCCCCTGCTTGTGTTCCCTCTCTCGCTGTCTCTATCAAGTGAATAAATAAAATCTTTAAAAAATATATATTTTTTGCTCCTTAATCTATCTTTTCCCCTTGTGACTTATAAGATTTCTGGATATGGGGGTGCCTGGGTGGCTCAGTTAGTTGGGTGTCTGCCTTTGGCTTGGCTCATGATCCCGGAGTCTTGGGATTGAACCCCACATCGGGCTCCTTGCTCAGCAGGGAGTCTGCTGCTCCCTCTGCCCCTCACCCCGCCCACTCTCTCTCGCTCTCAAACAAATAAATAAAATCTTAAAAAAAAAAGATTTCTTGATATGTCCTGCGTATGAACTTTTTTTTTTTTAAAGATTTTATTTATTTATTTGACAGAGAGAGAGATAGTGAGAGCAGGAACACAAGCAGGGGGAGTGGGAGAGGGAGAAGCAGGCTTCCCGCAGAGCAGGGAGCCTGATGTGGGACTCGATCCCAGGACCCTGGGATCATGACCTGAGCTGAAGGCAGACGCTTAACAACTGAGCCACCCAGGCGCCCTGAACGTTTTGATTATTTATATATATTTGGTAATTCCTTTCAGTCGACATTGATAGTGTCTTCTGTCATGTGGAAGTTTGGTTGTTTGGAGAAGAGTTCTGTCCTCTTTACCTTTATGGACTCAGAGTTCTGTTTCTCCTTAAGAATGTCTTTCCCACTCCCAAGATTGTAGAAGTATCTTCCTACATTTTCTTCTAATACTTTTATGGTCTTTCATGTAGTTTTTGAAAAGTTTTCTCCCCTTAATCCAGCTGGAATTGAGGTCTGCTCTGAGGTAGTGCTCTAATATTATTTTCTTTCCAAACGTGTATTTTGTGGTGTCTCTACCCTTTACTGATTGGTTCACTCTGTCTTGACTGTCTTTAAAAGCCATGTTTAGGGGGTTGCCTGGGTGGCTTAGTCAATTAAGCGACTGCCTTCAGCTCAGGTGATTATTCCCCGGTCCTGGGATTGAGCCCCATATCAGGCTCCCTGCTCTGCCGGGGGGCGGGGGGCGTGCTGCTTCTCCCTCTGCCCGCCCCTCCCCCTGCTTGTGCGTGCGCATGCTCTCTCTCAAAGAAATAAAATCTTAAAAAAAGCCATGTTTAGGATTTACTAATTCCTTACAAATACATGGGTATAACTTTGGATTCTTATTCTATTTTTTTTTTTTTTTAAAGATTTTATTTATTTATTTGAGACAGAGAGAATGAGAGAGAGAGAGCACATGAGAGGGGGGAGGGTCAGAGGGAGAAGCAGGCTCCCCGCTGAGCAGGGAGCCTGATGCGGGACTCGATCCAGGGACTCCAGGATCATGACCTGAGCCGAAGGCAGTCGCTTAACCAACTGAGCCACCCAGGTGCCCCTGGATTCTTATTCTAATCCATTGACCTATTCCAGCATGAACATCATACTGCAGCATTAGAGTATGTTTGATATCTGGTAGAACAACTTCTTTCTTGGGGCGCCTGGCTGGCTCAGTCAGTGGAGCATGTGACTCTTGATCTCAGAGTTGTGAGTTCAAGCCCCGCACTGGGAATAGAGATTACTTAAAAAAATATTTTTTTTAAGATTTATTTATTTTAGAGAGAGAGTGAGTGTGCGCAAGTTGGTGGAGGGGCAGAGGGGGAGAGAGAGAGAATCTCAGGTAGAGAGATTCCACTAAGAGCAGAGACTGAGGCAGGCCTTGATCCAGCAACCGTGAGGTCATGACCTGAGCCAAAGACACCCAACCAACTGAGCCACCAGGTGCCCCCAAAATAAAATCTTAAAAAAAAAAACAACCAACCAAAAACACAAACCTTCACTGGAACATAGTGCCATTTCTTCCTCTTGGGATCGGGTGGAGCAGTTCTTGTGTTTAGAGGCCATGCAGGTGGACCCCTTCTTTAAAAAATATTTCTTGATTATACTTGTGCATTTCCACTTCCAGATGAATTTTAGAATCAATTGATTAAGTAAAAAATCTTGTTTGGATGGGACTATTGAATTTATTGATTAATTAAGGAAGAAGTGACAGTTTTATTTGTTTTTGAGAAGTGACAGTTTTAGATCTTGAGACTTGCCTATCCGGGAACATGGTATATCTTTCTACATATTCAGCAATTCTGTGACCTTCAGTAAAGCTTTAAAGTTTTGTTTTGTTTTGTTTTTAATATGCGCCTGTCTTGTTTTCTGTTGGTGGTGGTTTAGGGTTTTTGTTAGGTTTATTCTTGGCTATTTTACAACTTTTAAATTCTTTTTTTGTGAATGGATTTCTAGTTACATTTTGGTTGGTGATTGCTGGTGTATAATAATAGCTGATGTCTGCAGGTATTTGCTGTGTGCCACACACCACTTAAGTAGCCTATCTCCTGTCATTTTTACAACAAGCCCATGTCTAAGCTATATTATTTCTATCTCACAGATGAAGCTGGTTATCAGAGAAGTTAAATACCTCGTCCAAGTTCATGTACTTACTAGCTGGTAGAGCCAGAAGCCCCGAGGCTGTGTGCACAGTATGCTAACCCTGCTATTCACTATAATAGTTTATTAGTTCAGTTTTGGATCTTCTCAGTAGGCAATTATATTGTCTGCAAATAATGACCATCTTGATCTCGTGCCATGCCTCTTATTGGGCACACAGTTGTGTGAGTCTTACGTCATCATTTCTCAGTCAGTCCGACCCAGCCAGCTTGTGCTTCACTGGAACATAGTGCCATTTCTTCCTCTTGGGATCGGGTGGAGCAGTTCTTGTGTTTAGAGGCCATGCAGGTGGGAAATAGAGCATAGAAGCCCTTCTCCGTGCAGCCCCCAGCACATCTTGTTTAATTCATAGATTGTACAGTGACTTCTTGTTTTTGGTGTCCTTAATTTTTCCTGTTACTCTGTTCTTCCATTGTAACAGGTTTGTGAGTTCCTACTTCTTGAATGGAATGTGTGCATTTGGGAAGAGCTCCCTCAAGATTCCTCTTTAACCTGGGCCAGGATCTTGCATCCTTTTTCGGGCTGAGTTTTTTACATTGGTTAAAATGGAAAATGACCACGTGTGTTTCTTTGGAGGCATTTTCCAGCTGTAGGACTGCCCTCATCCATGGAGTGGTGGCAAACTTGTTTTGTTGGTCCTTGTTTGTTAGGGTTGCAGTGGGAATGTGAACGCTGGAACCCAGCCTCTGGTCACTCTTATCTAGAGCCTGACCTTCGAGGTGACCATACCATCCTGTCTTGATGCACTTGAACTAAGAGAGGCTTGGGGGGGGGGGGGGGGGGGTGGGGGTGGTGGTGTGTGTGTGTGTGTGTGTGTGTGTGTGACTGAGCGGGTGTTCCGGGCCTCCCCCAGCTGTTTGGAGTCAGGAGTTGCTCTTCCTTGCAAATGCCTTGTGCCTAGTTGGGAGACAGAGGCCAGTGGAGCCCCTCACTTCTGATCTGGGCTCCCTGACTAACCTTGGGCCACTGGTCAGTCCCAAAGCTTCAGTCCAAGGTGTACCGGGGCCACTGTTGCTGACACCTGCTCTAGCAGGAAGCTCTCTATTGGGTCTACCTGCTCTCGGCCACGAGTCAGTAGACAGGAGTCCGGTTATGTTGTGTTTTCCCTTACAAGGCATAAATACAGTTTTCTCTTTAAAAATTAGTGCCTGCTCTAAGAAGATTTGGAAAATAAAATTTAAAAGAAAGAATTGCTAAGTACTCTGCTGCCCAAACATAATCACTGAGCATCTTAGCATGTTTCTTTCCACTCTTTCCTTTTCTATGCACAGGCTTTAAAAAAAGCAGTTGTTATTAAGGCTGTTTGTCCTCTACTTTTTTTCTTATAATAGTGTCCTGAGCATCTTGCCTGTACTGCTTGGGAGCATCATTTTAAATGACTGTGTAATATTCCATTAAGTAGATGGACCATCGTTTACTTAACGTATTTTTGGTCTTGACCCCTTGAAGGACTCCTTTCTCTGTTAACACATTTTGGTTCAATAACCCATGAAGTTGGCTAAACTCCCTTTTGGATTGATATTTTCTGTTTCTGCCATTTCTTTGAGATAATGTGAAATGGACCTTCTTTTTATTTGCCTTAAGCTTGGCGCATTCAAGCTTCAGATAGGCCTCTTGGTCTCATTATCCTTTGGTTTGATGAACACAGTTGTATTTACTGTCCCCTCCCTGGTCCTACAGCTTTGGTCCTGGGCACCCCCCAGCCCTTACAGGCAGGTGCTCCTGTGGACGGTAGGCCCCCCAGTGAGCTCCTGCCCCATCACCGATGTGCCTCTCAGCCTTGTGGTCCGTGTACAGCATTCAGGAGGAGGTTTCCCCAGCTGCAGTGTGGGATGTTTGCCCAAAAGAGAACAACATTTCTTTGCCTCTCTCCCTCTTTTTTTTTTTTCCTTTCCAGACACATACATTTCCCTTCCCCTTGGGTGGCCCAGGGTGCCCCATTGGCTGGATCTGGGGAGCTGGCTGCCTTACACTTCCACGGCCCCGGCCTGTGTCTCTCCCTTCTCCCATTCCTGACTTCCCTTGCCCTCGTGCTCCCACCCCACGGGCCCTCCCTCGCTGTGCTGTCACTGCGCTCCTGCTCCCGGCTGCCCTGGCCCAGCCCGTTCTGGTGACCTCCGCGCTGCATTCCTGCTCGGGGACCGAGCCGTCGTAATGATGGCGGTGGCGCAGGTTAGCAGATGGCGGCCGCAGCAATGAGACCTGACATGTTCTAATGACTCCCTCCTTCCCAGCCTTGGAGCAGCCGGGGTTTCCTTGAGGCATTTTCGGAGGGGGCCACGGGAACTCGGGGGGACCCCAGGTGCCGATGGGGCCCGTGACCTTTGCCGCTATAATATCAGTGTTTCACAAGCAGGGCGGTTCGGGAGCCCACTTGCAGCCCATCAAAAATTGATTTAATTGCAATTTTTCCTCCAATTAGGAGCACTGGAGCCTGACTAATTGGAGTAATAGAGAGTAATAAGGCTCAGATAAAAAGCCTTCCTCGGCGGCCTTTGTATCTCGTGTCCGTGCCTGTCAGAGGTCAGAGAGCTTGCATATTCTATTAGGCAGCCCGGCCTTCATTTGTACAAATTAGTTTACCCAACAGTAATTAAAATGCCAATGCGGGTTGAAGAGAACTGAATACACTTGATGGGCATGTTGGTGACTGATGTGACAGCTCTGGTGGCCTCCCTTGCCTAAGTGTGTCAGGCGCGGCTCAGAGGCGGCCGGGGCCCGGGCCGGCTGGGTGGCTCCGGGCCAGCCACAGGGCACAGCTGCGAAGCACGCCCCTCTGCCGCCGGGCCGCTCGGCCGCCCCTTTCTTCTTCCAGGTGGAGCCGTTGCTTCAGTTGTCCGTTTGTTCATCCGACAAGCGCTCGAGGTCTCAGGCGGTGTCCGGCATCATGCGAGGTGCGGCGAGAGAAGGCACCGGGCCAGGCCCTGGCTCAGATCCCGGCTCTGCTCGTGGCTCCTTGTGGGAGCCATGGGCCTCAGTTTTCTGGCCTGTAAAATAGGGCCGGTGGCATCTGCTGCACCGGGTTATGAGGATTGGATGGGATGAGGTTTTTGAAACCCTTCCTCAGAAGCTAGCACATAGCAAGTGCTCAGCAAATGATGAGTGTCATTAAGAGGCCCTAAAGGAGGGGCGCCTGGGCAGCTCAGTGGGTTAACCGTTTAGACTGCCTTTAGTCGTTAGTCCGTTTAGACTGCCTTCGGCTCAAATCATGATCCCGGGGTCCTGGGATCAAGCCCCACGTCGGGCTCCCTGCTCAACGGGGAGTCTGCTTCTCCCTCTGCCAGCCGCTCCCCCTGCTTGTGCTCACTCTGTCTGTCAAATAAATAAAATCTTTAAAAAAAAAAAAAAAAGAGGCCCTAAAGGAGCCTGCCTTCTTCCCGGCCTGCTCATGCCTGAGTAATTTCCCTTCTTCCCTCCTCCTCTCTTCTGGTTCTTGTTGTTTTCCATTCCTCAATTTGAGTACCAGAACCCCTGATGCTCCTGGGGTCTCTCTCTGATGTGGGGGCTCCTGCATCATTTTCTTGGGCCTGAGGATGATCTCTGTGATGCCAGGTTCGCTTGAGCTGGGACCAGGGGACCAGGAAGGTAGGTCGGGAATCTGGACAAGGTCTGGGGCAAGATGGGACATAGGAGGAGCCTAGATAGGAGCTTTCTCATCTGAAGAGAGTAGAGTTTATAGAATCAGAATGACTTTTATTTATTTATTTTTTAAAAGATTTTATTTATTTGAGAGAGCAAGAGAGAGATTGAGAGCATAAGTGGGGAGAGGCAGAGGAGAAGCAGACTCCCCACTGAGCGGGGCTCGATCCCAGGACCCTGAGATCATGACCTGAGCCAAAGGCGGATGCTTAACCAACTGAGCCACCCAGGCGCCCCAGAATCAGAATGACTTTTAGACCCTCAAGCTGAGAGAGTGTGTGTGCTTGTACAAGAATGTGTGTGTTTGGACATTAATGTGTAGGTACTGTTGGTACTTCTCATCTATAATCTGGTTGTGGTGCTTATGAGGGATTTCACTTCCCCAACGATGTGGGACTGTGGCATGTGTCCTTCAGGTCTGAGTCTGGTGATGTGGGAGTTATTTAGGAAGCAGAGGGACCTCTTCACAGCTCCTAGGTCTAGCTTCCCCGGCCTTGTCAGCTGTGAGCTCCACAGGGCCCTTTCGGTCCAATTCCACAGACTTGGACCAAGTACCTCTTCTAGGCCAGGCCCTGTGCCGGGCACCAGTGGACACAGGAGCCACCAGATGGTCCATGATCTCAAAGGGAAGATGGGGAGATAACCCCCAAAATACCATGTGTCCCCTGAGGGTAAGATAAAGCCTGGTAGGGACTCGGAAGAAGGCTGGTCAAGTCCCCTGGGGAGCCAGCAGCTTCTGCTTCAGCATGGGTTTGCCGTCCCTGTCCCTAGGACACCCCTAAGAACAAGATGGGACTGAGGGCAAAAGCCATTTGACTCTTCTTTCCGTTCTGAGGAGAGCTGGCTTTTTCCGTAACTTCAGACTCTAAGTTGAGATGATAGCAAAGACCTTTTAATGGGTCAGACCGCCGGAGTAGTCTCTTGGGAGGCGCCATCAAAGGGGTAGTGCGTGTGTCCGTTTAGGGTGCCTCCAAGCATTTGTTGGGAACCTCGGGCACGCGGGGCGCAGGGCCGGGCACGGTGAGGGCGTGGACCATCTGCTGGCAGACGAAGGCGGACTGCTGCCCGTGGAGGCCGCGAGATGGCCTGGTGGAGGCTGAGCTCGTGGGGGCAGGAGGCCTCCTGCGAGGCGCACATCCCACCCCACCGGCTCCTAAGGTTGGGAGCACCTTATCCAGTGCGGCTCTGGGGAGGGGAACAAGTGTGCAGAGGGAGTTGATGAAAATCCCTGGGAGGCTGGCCGGCACTTCGTTTTCCCTTCTTGAACAGTGGGAACCATAGCTTCTATCTGGTGAACTTACCGTGTGGTGGGAGGCATCCTTCGGGCGTCCCAGGACCGCGAGTTCCGTCTTCTCTTGTGCTCCACGTGTCTCCTACGCTTGAGCAAGACTGCACGTGGGCACACCCTTCTCATCTCCCGACCCTGGATGTGGCTGGTCTGTGGCTTTTGCCTGATGCCTCCTGAAGTCCATGGAAAGTGGAGGGTGAGGCGGGGAGCGAGCGTGGCCGCAGCAGGGAGGAATAGTGGGAGGTGTGCAGGGCCGTGTCTGCAGCCAGCTTCACCCCCGTGAGTCCTGGCGGTCCCCGTGGTTTGGGCGTGAGGCCCGGTGTGTGTCCCCAGCGGAACCTGGCTCCCAGGCTGCTTGACTGCTGCTTACGGGGCTTGTACCGAGTGTTAAATTTGATTACACACTCAGGTCCCCCTGTGTGCCGGGTGGGGGTCGGGGGGGCTCTCTGCTTTGCTTCGTTCTCTTCCTCCCTGCACCACAGGGTTGGGCAAGGGAAGAGGGCGGCTTTTGGAAAGCAACGTTTCTGGGTGCTGTGTCCAGGTGATCATGACAGGCCTTTGTGTGGCGTGAAGGTGAGAGGCACTCCTGCCAGTGGCAGATGGACGGGGCCGGGGTGGGGGTGGGGGGCAGGAATAGAGAGGGACGGGGGTCCCAGGAGAAGGCGCTTGTGGCCCCACCCCAGCCTTCTGGGAGCTGTTGGGAGTGGCAGATTCAGGTTCAGGGGCTTCCTCCCCTTCCCCTCATCTCAACTTACCTCGTCACTAGTTAAGACTGTGGCCGGTCAGAGGCCTGCCGCAGGCCTCCCTGGATGTCTGTGCATCCTCGCTGGCGCCCCTCACCTGGCCTGCGCCCCTCACCTGGCCTGCACGCCTCGAAAGTCTGAAGGGCCCAATTGCCCGCTCGAATGCTTTCCAAGTGGCTATTATGTTTCCAACCCAGGGTAATTGGCTTTACCAGTTATTAATGGATTACCCTCAAGAGAAAAATGTGGAGGGGAGGGAGGTGAGGACAACCTCCCCTGGCTTTGTAATTCGGGGCTTCCGTGTCCAGTGGTTGGGAGTCACTCGGGGCAGGACAGAGTGGCTGCTTTGGCTGCCATTCCAGTGGAGTGGTCGCTGGCACTCCTGGGGGTCGGGAGGAAGCCGGGCTGAAGGAGCATGTCCCAGGAGGAAGTCTTGGCTTGAGGCATGGAAGCCCCAGGATGGCTCATGTGGCCTTTTTTATCAGCTCGGGGTTGAAAAACAGACACCTGCCGTGCAATTTGGATTGTCCATCAGTGGCTTGGCCAATGCCTGCCCCCATCAGCAACTGCAGGCCACCTCCCCCACCCCCCCCACCGCCCCCTCTAAAGCCCCTGGCTTCTTCAGAGCCCTCGCTACAGAACTGTGTCTGCCCGCTGACCTGCTTAGGACCAGAGAGCCACAGGTGCTGGGCAGGGCCAGGGCGGATGGGCCAACGGGTCATTAGTCTGTCTAGCCCCCTCTCCCCAGCGCCTGACCTGTAGGGACAAGGCCCTTATCCAGCCCCAGGGCTCCTGAGTGACACGACTGCTTTCAGCTCTCCTGCTCCGGGTTAGGGGTTCCAGCTGGAGTTCCAGCTGGGGTTCCCGCCGGCATCCCTCCCCACCCAGCAAGTCCTCCACCAAGGTGTGGTCTGGCACCCAGGTCCCAGGTGCGGCCCTGGGGCTCCACCAGCCTGGCTCACGGCGCAGAGCTTGCCCACCGGCCTTGTGCCTCCACCTAAAAATGGAGCTGCACATGGCATGTGTTGAACTTTTTAGGGGTTTAAGAGTTACTCTGGGGAAGTAGTGTCACTGTGCCCTCAACTCCGCCTGCCTGCCACCCCCCACTCCACGGCAGCGGCGCCCCCGCCCCCTCGCCCCGGCCCTTCGTGCGCTCTCCTCCCGGCCTCGTGCACCAGCACACCCGCAGTTACTGGCCTTTGATGGTTCGCTCTGCGCAGTTCGGTGCCGTTACGTCTGCCCTGGGCTTGCAGCCCGTTACCTAGCTCTTACCGCCTTCAGCAGTGCCCCCCAACCACCCTGACCTCTGACCAGGGCCTCCTCTTCCCCTCCCCAACAGCCTGTTCCCGGGGGGCCTTTTCTGCAGCCTGACAGGCCTGCCCTCCCTTGGCCTGAGGGTTGCACATGTAGAGATGTGGTGTTCTGGCGGGCAGAGACCACAGGACCTTTCTGAGCGGCGAGCTCCCCTGTCCTTTCACCTGTGGGGGTCCCCGGGGGGTTGTAGACCTCCCTGCACTTCCAGTCGTCTTCCTGCAGCTTCTCCGACACGCCCCTCCCCAAACCCCTTCTCTTGTCCTGGCTCCACTCCGTGATCCCCGGAGAACGAGCACTGCACCTGCGGCTGTGTCGCCGTCCCCACCACAGGTTCTGACAAGCCCGTCCTGACTCTGCTCTCCTTTTGTTTGGCAGCTCTTTTGTGACAGGGACGGCTTGTTGTGGGCACTTCTCACCCCTGAGAATCTGGGACCTCAACAGGTAAGAGATTCCTGAGCCACTGTGGCTTCCCGTGGGGGTGGGGCTGGAGCAGCCAGGGAGGCACAGCAAAGACCGTCGGGCCCACCTGCCCCGTTGGCCGCCAGGTGGCCCAGGAGGAGGCTGGGAAGCACCGGGCCCACGACCCACTGACCACCTCCAAGGTGCGCGCGCTCTCCTGGCCTCGTTAGAGTTAGCTTGGGAAACTGTTGGAAGGAATTTGTAATAGGTAAATAATTTCACTTAGAAATTAGGATAACAGCAACCATTTGGATTTGCGATACTTTTTCTCTAAGGAGTGTCTGATTATGTGGCTACATAAAATCCCATCTATCCTAAAATAAAGATTTCGGAAGTGACCTGCAGATCCATAAAAAGAATTATACAGAACAGTTAAAATACATCTAGGTTTTATTCACAATTCTCTGCCTTGGCAGGCTTGACACATTCCCGTCGGATTATCTACCATTCTGATGAGCTTTTGTCTTGTTTTTTTAGCTTTTTATTTTGAAATAATTATAGATTCGTAAGAAGTTCCCAAAATAGGACAGCAAGGTACCTGTGTAACATTAGATAATATGTAGGATAATACGTAATACAAATCAGAACCAGGAAATCGACATTGGTATAATCCACAGAACTTTATTTAGATTGTAGTCATTTCTGTGTGTGTGTGTGTGTGTGTGTGTGTGTGTGTGTGTAGTTCTGTGCAATTTTATCCCATGTGTAGATTCACATTACCGTTACCACAGTTAGGATACGGAACTGTTGGAACCGTCACTTGCCCCGTCACAGTCACACCGTCTACCTGCCATCCCCTCTGGCACTCCCTCTTGTCCCTAACATCTGGCAACCACTATATGTTCTCCGTCTCTATAATTGTGTCAGTTTGAAAGCATTATATAAGTGGAGTAATGTACGTAACCTTTTGAGATTTGCTTCCCCCCAGCGTAAGCCTCGTGAGAGCATACCGGTAGTTGCGCCGAGAGGGCTCTACTCGAGGTTGCTCAGTAGTGGTCCCTGGTGGGGACGCACCACAGCGCTCTCCCATTGAGCAGCACTCCCCCGCTAAGGACATTGGGTTATTTTCAGTTTTTTGACTATTGCAGATTAAGTTGTCATGAACATTTGTGTATAAGTGTTCATGTGGACCTAGGTTTTCATTTCTCTGGGATTAATGCCCTAAACTCTTTGAGTATCTGTACCATTTTATAATCCAACCCTGGTGTAGGGGAGATCTAGTTCCTTCACATCCTCAACAGCATTTGGAACGATCATTGTTTCTTTTTTTTTTTTTTTAATTTTTTTATTGTTATGTTAATCCCCATACATTACATCATTAGTTTTAGATATAGTGTTCCATGATTCATTGTTTGTGCATAACACCCAGTGCTCCATGCAGAACGTGCCCTCCTCAATACCCATCACCAGGCTAACCCATCCCCCCAACCCCCTCCCCTCTAGAACCCTCAGTTTGTTTTTCAGAGTCCATCGTCTCTCATGGTTCTTCTCCCCCTCCGATTTCCCCCCCTTCATTCTTCCCCTCCTGCTACATTCTTCTTCTTTTTTTCTTTCTTAACATATATTGCATTATTTGTTTCAGAGGTACAGATCTGAGATTCAACAGTCCTGCACAATTCACAGCGCTTACCAGAACACATACCCTCCCCAGTGTCCATCACCCAGTCACCCCATCCCTCCCACCCCACCCCCCACTCCAGCAACCCTCAGTTTGTTTCCTGAGATTAAGAATTCCTCATATCAGTGAGGTCATATGATACATGTCTTTCTCTGTTTGACTTATTTCGCTCAGCATAATACCCTCCAGTTCCATCCACGTCGTTGCAAATGGCAAGATCTTATTCCTTTTGATGGCTGCATAATATTCCATTGTATATATATACCACATCTTCTTTATCCATTCATCTGTTGATGGACATCTTGGCTCTTTCCACAGTTTGGCTATTGTGGACATTGCTGCTATAAACATCGGGGTGCACGTAGCCTTTCGGGTCCCTACTTTTGTATCTTTGGGGTAAATACCCAGTAGTGCAATTGCTGGATCATATGGTAGCTCTATTTTCAACTTTTTGAGGAACCTCCATACTGTTTTCCAGAGTGGCTGCACCAGCTTGCATTCCCACCAACAGTGTAGGAGGGTTCCCCTTTCTCCGCATCCCCGCCAACATCTGTCATTTCCTGACTTGTTAATTTTAGCCATTCTGACTGGTGTGAGGTGGTATCTCATTGAGGTTTTGATTTGGATTTCCCTGATGCCGAGCGATATTGAACACTTTTTCATGTGTCTGTTGGCCATTTGGATGTCTTCTTTGGAAAAATGTCTGTTCATGTCTTCTGCCCATTTCTTGATTGGATTCTTTGTTCTTTTGGTGTTGAGTTTGATGAGTTCTTTATAGATTTTGGATACTAGCCCTTTATCTGATATGTCATTTGCAAATATCTTCTCCCATTCTGTCAGTTGTCTTTTGGTTTTGTTGACTGTTTCCTTTGCTTTGCAAAAGCTTTTTATCTTGATGAAGTCCCAATAGTTCATTTTTGCCCTTGCTTCCCTTGCCTTTGGCGATGTTTCTAGGAAGAAGTTGCTGCGGCTGAGGTCGAAGAGGTTGCTGCCTGTGTTCTCCTTTAGGATTTTGATGGACTCCTGTCTCACATTGAGGTCTTTCAACCATTTTGAGTCTATTTTTGTGTGTGGTGTAAGGAAATGGTCCAGTTTCATTCTTCTGCATGTGGCTGTCCAATTTTCCCAACACCATTTGTTGAAGAGACTGTCTTTTTTCCATTGGACATTCTTTCCTGCTTTGTCAAAGATTAGTTGACCATAGAGTTGAGGGTCCATTTCTGGGCTCTCTATTCTGTTCCATTGATCTATGTGTCTGTTTTTGTGCCAGTACCATACTGTCTTGATGATGACAGCTTTGTAGTAGAGCTGGAAGTCTGGAATTGTGATGCCGCCAGCTTTGCTTTTCTTTTTCAACATTCCTCTGGCTATGCGGGGTCTTTTCTGGTTCCATACAAATTTTAGGATTATTTGTTCCATTTCTTTGAAGAAAGTGGATGGTATTTTGATGGGGATTGCATTGAATGTGTAGATTGCTCTAGGTAGGATTGACATCTTCACAATATTTGTTCTTCCAATCCATGAGCATGGAACGTTTTTCCATTTCTTTGTGTCTTCCTCAATTTCTTTCATGAGTATTTTATAGTTTTCTGAGTACAGATCCTTTGCCTCTTTGGTTAGATTTATTCCTAGGTATCTTATGGTTTTGGGTGCAATTGTAAATGGGATCGACTCCTTAATTTCTCTTTCTTCTGACTTGTTGTTGGTGTATAGGAATGCCACTGATTTCTGTGCATTGATTTTATATCCTGCCACTTGACTGAATTCCTGTATGAGTTCTAGCAGTTTTGGGGTGGAGTCTTTGGGATTTTCCACATAAAGTATCATATCATCTGCAAAGAGTGAGAGTTTGACTTCTTCTTTGCCAATTTGGATGCCTTTGATTTCTTTTTGTTGTCTGATTGCTGTGGCTAGGACTTCCAATACTATGTTGAATAGCAGTGGTGATAGTGGACATCCCTGCCGCGTTCCTGACCTTAGGGGGAAAGCTCTCAGTTTTTCCCCATTGAGAATGATATTCGCTGTAGGTTTTTCATAGATGGCTTTTATGATATTGAGGTATGTACCCTCTATCCCTATACTCTGAAGAGTTTTGATCAAGAAAGGATGCTGTACTTTGTCAAATGCTTTTTCTGCATCTATTGAGAGGATCATGTGATTCTTGTTTTTTCTTTTGTTAATGTATTGTATCACGAGGAACGATCATTGTTTCTTATCTTAGCTATTCTCATAGGTGTGGTGTCTGGTGGCTTTAACTGGAATTTCCTTAATAGTTAATGATGATGAACATCTTTTTATGTGCTTTTTTTGCCTTCTGTATGTTCTCTTTGGTAAAATCTCTGCTCAGGTCTTTTGCCCATTTTCTAATTGAAGAGGTTGCTTTTTCACTGTGGAGTTTTGAGAGTTCTTTGTATGTTCTAGATGTGAGTTCTTTGTCAGACATGAGGTTTGCCTATACCTTTTAAGTCTGGAGCTTGTCTTTTTATCCTCTTGAAGGATAAAAGACCAAAGTTTTAAATTTTGATGACGTCCAAATTATTGACTTTTTCGTTTTGTGCTCTTGGCGTGAAGTCTGAGAAGTCTTCCCCTAGCCCCAGGCCCCCACGTTGTGGTTTGCAGTGCCGTGATTTACAGGAGCCGTAAGGGGGCGCTCTGCCCGCCTGTCTCCTGCCTCAGCTGCTCTAGCACGTCTCCTCCTCTCTCCATCTCCCCAGGAAAGTATTAGCCATATCTTTTTGTTTTCCTGAAATATCTGTCGTATTGTCAGTATTTCCAAAAGATTTTTTTTTAAAAGATTTTATTAGAGAGAGGCAGAGGGAGAGGGAGAAGCAGACTCCCCACTGAGCAGGGACCCCCCCCCGCCCCTCAATGTGGGACTCGATCCCAGGACCCTGAGATCATGACCTGAGCCGAAGGCAGACGCTCAACCTACTGAGCCCCCCAGGCGCCCCTCCAAAAGATTTTTTTTTTAAACACATGAGATGTTTTCATTAAATATGGTTTTCTTTTTTTTTTTTTTTTTTTTTTTAAGATTTTTTATTTATTTGAGAGAGACAGAATGAGAGAGAGCAAGCACATGAGAGGGGGGAGGGTCAGAGGGAGAAGCAGACTCCCTGCCGAGCAGGGAGCCCGATGCGGGACTCGATCCAGGGACTCCAGGATCATGACCTGAGCCGAAGGCAGTCGCTTAACCAACTGAGCCACCCAGGCGCCCCTAAATATGGTTTTCTTTACAACATTCTCTGGTGGTCATCCAACCAGAGGGATAGGAGACTCCCAGCTTCCCCAGATACCACATTACATCTTTGGATAGCTCTGAGAGTTCTCATGCCTGTCCTTCATCAAGGGTTGATCTGCTTCCAGGAGCTGTGATCCTGGATAAGAAGCAAGTTGAATCGTGCCTCTGAAGACAGGCCTTTAAATATCTGAAAATTTTGGTTCTGCTCCTCCAGCATCTTCTCTCTCTCTTTTTTTTTTTTTTAAGATTTTATTTATTTATTTGACAGAGAAAGAGACAGCGAGAGAGGGAACACAAGCAGGGGGAGTGGGAGAGGAGAAGCAGGCTTCCTGCTGAGCAGGGAGCTTGATGCGGGGCTTGATCCCAGGACCCTGGGATCATGACCTGAGCCAAAGGCAGACGCCTAACGATTGAGCCACCCAGGCGCCCGTGTCTTCTCTTTATCAGGCCAGAAGTCTGAGGACCTTTAATTGTTGCTCATAAACATCAGTAAAGGTGCTTTTGGCTAAAAGTAATGAGGACCTAATTCAAAGTGGCTCAAACAATAAAGGGGTTATTATTATCTTGAATGACAAGGAGTCCATCCAGGAGTTGGGTGGTTCGCTGCTTCCAGGATTGATGGGTTCGGCAGCTCAGTGAAAGCTTGAGAGCCCATCTCAGCTTTCTGCTTTGCCACCTCAAAGTGGGTTTTGCCTTTACTTACCCTCAGGCTTGTTCACAAAAGCTCTACCAACCCATAAGGCAATACCCAAAGGGAAGAAGGAAGGAAGAGGACATGTCCCTGCCTGGGGTCTCTTTATAAGATGGGGAAACCTTTTAGAGGAGCCTCCAAGCAGACTTTTCATATTTAGTGAGCCACAAGTGTGTTCTGGTACTCACCCCAAACCAAACTGTGGCAAGGGAAATGGAATGAGCAATCCAGATTGACCTGGGCCTGGGGAAGAGCCCAGTTTCCCCTACACGCACACAGGCAGTGGGGGAGGTGGGTGGGCACAGAATCCGCTCTTGGTCAGCAAGAAAGAAAGTGAGCAATAGCTGGGTGGGTGACCTGCAGTGGGTGACCTGTGGGGTTGGTCTCATACTTGTTTTAGGACATTCTCACCTGAAAGTTTCTCCAGTTTATCTGGTTGCATCCCTCTTTTTTTTTTTTTTTTTAAAGGATTTTATTTACTTATTTGACAGAGACACAGCGAGATGGGGAACACAAGCAGGGGGAGTGGGAGAGGGAGAAGCAGGCTTCCGCCAAGCAGGGAGCCCGATGCGGGGCTCGATCCCAGGACCCTGAGATGACCTGAGCGGAAGGCAGACGCCTAACGACTGAGCCACCCAGGCGCCCCTGGTTGCATCCCTCTTGAAGTGGGATGTTCACAGCTGAGTCATGAACACACCGGGCGTGAGCTGATGAGTGGCAGGTGCTATATCATCTTCCTTATTCTAGATCTTTGGCTTTTGTTAACATAGCCGATGGTCGCATCATACTGTTGCCAGCACAGTGGAAACTTCCAAGGCTTCCTTTGTTCTGTAGCCTCTGGGATGTTGGAGTGCCTGCGGTCTGTGAAGGTTGGTCCCGTGGCTTACCCTGCCAAACTCCTGCCACTGGCAACTTCTTGCTTCTGCATGGGATGCAGGCAGAAGGAAGCCCTCCTCTGGTGTGTGCTGGGGAGGCTGTGAGGCCACAGAGGGAGCACAGGCTGTGGTCGGACAGACTTGGGTTCTAGAACTGACACTGCTGCTGATTAGCTCTGTGATAAGGGGGCCTCTCTGGGCCTCGGCTTCCACATTTGTAAATGAGATTTAATTATCTCTGCTTAACAGAACTAGTATGAAGAAGGCGTTATTTTGAGAAAGTGCCCATACAGTACCTGTCTCCTTCACTCCCTCCCTCCTCACCCGCGGCTGCCTTCCGCCTTAGGACCTTAGAGTTTGCAGAGGCTCAGCTTTTTAATTCTCCAAATACCTGTGGCCTCATGACCACTAGAGGAGGAGCGGTCCTGCTGACCTCGTGGCATAGAGAAGGCTCCTGACGGTCCGTGAGGCTGCAGGCCACAAGAGAAGTGTGGCTGCTGGAAGTCCGTCTCAGTCCCCCTCCCTGACCTGGGCTCAGGATGGCGAATGAGCCGGAGGGCAGGGGGTGCACCACTGTGGCCCACTCTTCTCTCTGAGGTCGAGTCATCTTGGAGGGCCTCTTCTGCCTGTGGTCTCCTCTGTGGGGGCTACTCCTGGGCACACAGTTATGGTCAGGATGTACTTACAAGGCACCAACTCCTCGAATAGCACTCCCTTATGAAATCCCTAGTCCTCCTAAACCCCAAACCCTGGGTCTCTCCAGAACCCAGGAAGAACCCAGGAGAAACCGCCCTGCTCCCTTTGGGCGGCCCATGGCAGGGCCGCCCCGGGCCACAGGTGGTGGTGTCTCCTCTCTGGCCCTCAGACCCCCAGGCCTCGTTGAAACATCCGTCCCGTTCCCAGGGAAGCCTGGAAGCCTGAGTGGTGCAGGGCTTGAAGGAAAGGTGGCCTGCTGGAGGCTTCTGCTTCTGGTGGGAGGAAGCGGCTGGACAGGGTGACTGTAGCTGTCTTTCCCAGAGAAGCCCAAGCAGATAATAAAGCCATGTAGAAAATAGGATTAAGGTAATGAACAGGCAGGACAGAGTTTGATCTTTCAATAATGCCAAAGCCTGAGTGACAGGCCAATCTGGAAGGTGGAGCAGCACCGCCGGCAGGACTTGGTGGCGGGCGCTGTGCGGGGCTGGGTGGATTCCTTGCTTTTAACCTGTCACTGCTGAAACCTGAGGAGCGCCGGGATTTTCTCTTTTATGTGTGTGCTGTGACTTGGGGGAAGGAGTGCTGGAGGGGCAGTTTTGCTCGGAGCATCACCCCTCTGGGGCCGCCCTCAGGAGGACGGTGGGGGCTGGGACACACCTGGGGGGTGTGGGGGCCCTGCTGGGCACGTTTTCTCCCTGCTGTCTCTCGGGGACCCGCTGTCAGGTCACTTAGGCTACTTCTCACAGTGCCCAGGGACCCCTTCAAAATCACCATGGCTCCCTGAGCCCTTCGTTCCATCAAGACTCCTGGAGACTGTTATCCCTACGGGCTGGGGAGGGGGAGGTGCCGGCTGGGCTGCACAGGGCGGAGGGCGGCTGTGGGCATACACCGTTGCCTAGATGGCAAGAGCGTGGCTGTCTCTCTCTCCCTTCTTCCTTTTCTGCCTTTCTTTCCCCTGGAGTTGGAAACCATGGGCAGGGCCCAAAGACAGGGCGTTTCTAACCTGTCTAAACCAGGCAGAGAGAAAGATGGAGTCCTTTACCCAACCTGGAGGTGCCAGGGTGTTCCTGCTTCCAAGGGTAGATGGTCTCCAGGTCCAGTTGCAGCCCCCCAAGGGCTCCATCTTGACAGAGAGTGCCAGCAGCCAACCACTGAAGCATCCCTCACTAGGCCCCGTGGTCCCATCAGACCCCAAGGAACGGGGCCCATACTGTCCCGTTCTGAGCCTGGGGTCTGAAGGAATCCAGGCCCATCTTATGTCCTCTGTGTGCATTTGGGCAGGAACCTCAGCTAGGTCCCAGGGAAGGTGCTGTCTGTGTGTATACCTCCCAGCTGCTGAAAGGCCTGGAGGTCGGACTGGCCAGACATATACAGCCCTCCTCCCGGGCTTGCTCTCACCATGGGTTCCTCATTTCCGCCACGGGCATTTGAGCTGGATCTAGCAGTGGTGCACGTGGGCAACAGGATGGAGAGGCCTGTGGTCCTGGACCTGCAGGGATCCTAGTGGGTACAGCCACAGCCCTGAGCCAGCGGGGGGAACTGGGAAGGGAATAGGGGTGGGCTTAGGTGACCTGGCTGCTCCTAGGGCATTGCCGGTTCAAGTCCTAGGTGTGTGACTGTATGTGGGCCCCGGCACACATCCCCTCTTCTCCCCTTCCAGCCAAGGCCATCCTGGTTCCCCATTGCTCTTCCATTTCTATCCTAAAGCCCCTGAGTCTCCTCTTTCTCACCAAAGTTGCGGCAGATAGGCTTCTCACACATTCCGACAGGTGCCCTCTATTTTCCCCTCCGAGCCTGTGCTCTGGCTGCCCCCTGGGCCTGGATTCCGCCCTCTCCATCCTGCTTACTCTTCGGTGCACACCCGCCACCACAAAGCCTTCCCTGATCCTAGCCCCCGTGGCTGGAGTCGGTAACCCTTAGAGCACTCACGGGGCCGCCTTGTCGGCCACCAGGGATGAGGGACCCCGGGGGGAGCACAGGAGATGCATATCAGAGCATTCTAGTGGCCTTTTGAAAGGCGAGGGGTGCCTGGCTGCAGCCCCTTCCGGCGGCCTGCGGAGGGGAGCCGTGGCCGAGCACAGAGCGGGCCCACCGGCCCAGGTGTGGCTCCGTCTCTGCCTCCGCCTTCGCCTCCACCCCGGGCGGCCCGGCCCTCAGTCAGGGTGATTGGGGAACTGCCCTCTTTAAAGGACCTGCCTTCTCCTTTGAAAGTATTACTGACAGATTTTTTCATTTTCTTTTTTCTTTACCTCTTTAAGGAAACCTGTAATTTCTTTCTTTCTTTCTCCCCCCTTGCCTTTTTCTTTCTTGTCCCCTCTGTCCCCCTGAACTCTTTGAAATTGGCTCTCTGCCTGCTGACACCAAACTGATACTTTGCGTTTCACTTCTCCTTATCCCTTTATGGCAACAGATGTTGAAATTTTGTATCCTTTTATCTGCCCGGCTGCCCCTTCCTGTAATTACGGGCCCCTTGTTAGCAGTACAAAGTGGGCTGCCCGGCTCCCTGGCCTTTGAGCCATTGTGTCTGAACACGTGTGCGCGGGCGGGCGTGGGGGGCCGTGCACGCGCGCACACATGCAGGGGAGAGGCCGTGGGCTCGGGCAGGGCCCTTCCCGCTCGCCTGATGGGGCCGAGGCAGGAGAAGCTTCCATGGGCTTCTCCTTGTCACCACCACTCTGGTGGTAACATTTGGGACATCCCGTGCCTCCTTGATGCCCGCCCTCCCCACCAGAGGGCCGGACAGGACGAGCTCCTCCCTGCTGAGAAGCCCGGTGACTCCCTGCCCCGCCCAGAGTTGGTGCCCGCTGAGCAGTGTGCACCCGAGGGCCGTCACGGCCCGAAAGCCAGATCCCGGGCAGACCGGAGTGCCTGCCAGCTGCAAACATGGCGCCGGTGCCCCGGCTCTGCACGCCTGCTGGGGCGGGTCCTTCACCTGGGCCATCCCCGTGTTCCTGTCATGGCCTGTCCCACTTCTGTCACTCCCTGGAGAACCACTCCATGCCCACAGGCCGAAATGTTCTCTCATCTGTTCTCTTACAGTAAAACTTTCATTTCTCTTCGGGGACCCACCCGGTCACCCCTTGTATTGTTAGCTGGATACATGACAGACTCCCTCCTTCCCTGGACTGAGAACTCCTGGAGGACAGGGAGAGCTCCTTCAGAGCTGTCCCTGACATCTCCCTGCAGTTCCTACTAAAGCACAATGCCTGGTATCCAGAAGGTGCTCATTAAATGATTGTTGCTCAAAGAAAGGAAGAGCGGGAAGGAGAGGGGTGGGAAAGAGGAAAAACCTGCCCTCCTGAGTGACCGTGTCTGGCCCAGTTTATACCTTCAGGTCCTCTGTCCCTGGGAGCCGACCTGCGGGAAGGTGAACTGTGTGTCACTCTTCCATCCTTGCCGTCCCCTGAAAGCCACTGTTGCGTCTTAGGGTCACACATACATGCCAGGCGGAGGAGCGAGAACTTCTAGGATCTCCAGGGAACATCCTCTGTCCCGAGCACAGACCAGGCCCCGCCGAGGACGGGAACCCGCGTGTTAACAGTGGCTGTTAAGGGGTGTGGGGGCCACAGGTATTTGTAGGTGCAGGCCGGGAGGTGGGACGGGGATCTGGCTTCTCCTAGCTCAGGGCCCTCTAGCACAGGGGGACTTCCTGCGGGCTGTGGCTTGTGTCGGGAGCAGAGGCAGGCTGGGCAGGGAGGCAGGTGGAGGCTGGGATGAGCGGACTCGGGACAGGGTGGCCACTGGCTTGCGGCTCAGCAAGGCCCAGAGCAGGAGAGGGAGGGGCCCTCCCAACTGGGACATCTGGGTCTTCAGGGCCCACACCTACCTCCAGTTAGCTGTCCCTAGATGTCCCCTAAAGATGGTGATGGAGGGGTCCTTGTCTTACTAGATTTCCTTCTGTCAGGAACCTCCTCCCTGGGCTCCCTCTTCCCTTGAGCTGGAATCGCTGTGCAGCAGGGTGGGAGCCCCGGTTCCCTCACCTGCTCGCCCCAAGTCCCTGGGCTGAGGCCGCCCTCTGCTTGTTCTTCCCGCCCAGGTACTCTGGGGCCTCCCGGGGAACGCGGCACGCAGCCCGGCCTCCTTCAGGCTGCCCTCCCCGGCCTGCGCTCGTTCATCAAGCTCACAGGGGTGGCCCCATCTGTCTTTATCTTTCCCTGGGTGGAAAGAGAATTGCTGGAGTCAGGCTCGGGAGAGGCTGGGGTGTGGAGGCCCCCCCACTCCAGCCCCCAGCGGCTCCTGGAGGCCCAGGCTTTGTGTGCAGGAGTTGTAAGGGAATGGACTTTTTGTCTGGCCCTCGGTAGTGACAGAGCCGGCCCTTGCTGCCGTCTTGGCCCGGGACTCTGAGGGGCAGTCCTGTTCCCACACAAGTTGTGCGACAGCCAAGGCTCTGCACCCCCCTCCTGCCCCCCACCGTGAGAGGCCGAGAAGCATTCTTGACATTCTTTCCAGAGAAAAGGGGTGAAACGTCTGAATTTGGGGGTCACCATGTTATACAAATTGCAATCTAATCGTTTTTACAAGAACACACTTGCAGGAAGAAAAGGAGCCCGAGAGGAGGGGCTGAGGAGACAGACAGCTTGTTTTGTCCCCCTTTCCCCCGAAGTTTGAGGCTATTGTCGGGCCGATCTTGCTCCCTTCCCCAGAGCTGTTGAGCTAGAGTTTTCTAGTTAAATTGGTCTTGGGGTGGGGGCCACGAAGGGCCCACGGTGCCATTTCTGTTTGTTTTCCCAAATCAAAGCCCCAGCAGGGCTCCCATGGCAGCGCTGGGCCGCTGTTCGGAGAGACGGGCCCTTTCCCAGAGCCGGCTGGGTCCGCGGAGGCCCTGGACTTCACCTCCCGGGCACCGCACAGCAGAGTTGCGAGGGTCCCAGGCCCAGAGGCAAAAGAAATTGTATCTTTTTATTGGCCCATTTGAAGTGTGTGTGGCCGTTTCAGAGAATTGGAGCACCGGGCAGCCGCAGAAAGAAACTTTTCTGTCTCGGGCCAGGCTGGGCCAGCGGACAAGGGGCTGCGGGACTTGGGCTGGCCTCGGGGAGGCTGGTGCTCACTCTGGCCCTCAGGTTTCCCCTGGCGGGCAGGGTTCTGTTTCTTGTCGCAGACACTGGCAGGACCCTTTCCAGGGGTGGCTTGGATGCTGGGACGGGGGCCCAGCGTGGCCACTTGGTCTGGGTATCGCCCTGAGGCTGCCGGTCCCGACGCCGCTGTCCAGCCCCCGGGTGCCCCGCTGTCTTTCCCTCTGAGCCCTGGGACCGGGGGTGGGCAGGCAGAGCCGTGCTGGGCTTCACGCCCCCAACCCCCACCGCCTTTCATCTTCTATTTCAAACAAACATGAAATTACTTCTGCAGATTAAAGGGGAGAGCTCCTCAGTCATTCCTGAAGGCCTCACTAATGGAAGGGGCAGGGCCCCCAAATCTGGAAGGAGGGAGAACTGTGGAGCCAAACAGCCCCCTACCCGGGTGTGCACAAATGTCCAGAAGTAGCTGTAAAAAAGAGGTGGGGGGGGCGCGGCACGGACTCCTCTTAGGACTCTGGCCTGCCCGGGGTGGGTCAGTCATGGCTGGTGGCCCTTCCTGGGAGCCAAGGTCAGTGATCTCTAGGAGATGCTGATCTGTGGGTGGTAGCCTTCTGCCTGATCCCTCTCAGGGTCCCCCACCACAGAGGCTTACCTTCTACCTCAGACAGAAAGAGGAATATCTCCCCAAGGAGGCTGGGGGCCAGGGTGCTGACTTAGGGCCTGACCTCCCACAGACCGCAAGTGTCCCTTGCTGGGGGTCACCTCATTGCCCAGGGCTCGAGGGGAAAGGTAGAAGGGAACCCCAGGCCGCCTCCTCTATTCCTTCAGCTTCTGGGGAAGATGGTGGCTGCACTGGGGAGGAGGGAGGTTGAGGGTCAGAGTCTGTGTGAGCTGGAAGGCCTGAGACTGAGGTCTGCTTTCACTTGGGGCTGGTAGCATCTGCCTCGGCCCTTTGGTGAACACTGCTTACGAGATTGTGGCGTCCTCCCTCCCACTGCCGGGGCCCTTTACCTGGGTGTCCCTGGGAAGTGTTCATGGCCTTGCTTCTCCTGTCCTGCCAGGGAAGAGAGCCCAGCATCTCTTGGGTGAAAGTGCTGGATCAGGCCTGGAGGGTGCCCCTCTTCTCCTTCATCCCCCCCACCCCCGGTCATTCTGCAGAAACTCCCTGCTTCTCCCCGTTCCCTAGCCACAGGGATTAGCGGGTGCACTTGATGTTGAGGGGTAGTTGCTAGGGCCAGAAGGCCCCCCTACATGGTTGCTAAGGGTCTGGCATCAGGGCGAGGGGTCTGCCCACTGCCGCGGTCACGGAGGGAATTACACAGTCACAAAGAAATTGTTCTTCTCAGTAATCTGCTCTCGGCCACCGGGAGGGGCGAGGGTGGGGGAGCACGCTGGAGCCCAGCAGGCTGGGGGCTGTGATCACACAGGCGTGCTAGCCCCGGGCTGGGGGCCAGCCGGGCCAGGAACACCGGGGACCGGCCCGCTAAGCTGCTTTCTCAGCGATTTTTCTCCCCAGACACAAAGGTGTTTACTTGTTTTAACATCTCCTGGGACTCCCCTTCTCCCTTTGTGTGGTCTTTATCCCCAATGAGGTTTGAGCCCCAGATTACAGGCAGGAATTAAGGCATTGGACTCAGGCAGCTCAGAACTGCATGACCTGCAGGATCAAGAAGTATAAAGTAACCAAGTGTGTGTGTGCGCACGGGAGGGGGGCCGGCCCGTCCGTGAGGCCCATTCTTCCTCCCCGAGGGGCAGTGGCCAGGCGGCGAGCAGCTGTGATGCAGGCAGGGGCTGGGGGCCGATGGAGGCCTTTAGCTGCGGGAGGGGCAGCACGGCGACTGGGGTGACAGGGTGGGCATCCTGGGCCGTTTCTTCCCTTGGCTCCTTCCTAAGGGAGCCTGATCTTAGCTTGGGGGGGGGGGGGGGGGAGCTGCATTTCCCCAGGGACTGAGGCCATTAGGTTAAAAGCTGGTGTGGGGACCAAGGCGGGACAGTCTCTCATCCTCTGCCCCTTTGTTCTCTCCCCAGTGGGCAGCTAATGATGCACCTGGGCAGTGACTTCCCCCCAGGGGCTGGGGTGTTGGATGTCATGTATGAGTCCCCGTCCACACTCTTGTCCTGTGGCTATGACACCTACGTTCGCTACTGGGACCTCCGAGCCAGTGTCCGGTGAGTGTGCGGCAGTCCCGGTGCGCCCCCAGAAGGCCCGGGCCCTCCAGCTGGAGGCTAGGAGCGGCAGCCAGCGGGGTCAGATCAAGCTTGGGCTCCCCGTCGGCGGCCGTGGTCCCATGGCCTGGGAGACCATAGCCACCAGCCGCTGATTAAGAGCCCGGGGAGTCGTCAGGGTCCTGTCCCTCAGCATCCTGCCTTTCTGCCCTGCCGCCCAAGTCCTGTGACACGTAGCCAGCAGTGAAGCACAGACGAGGGCCTCATCGGGCCTGGGGTTCGGGCATTGGCGAGAAGGAGCCCTTTCCAGAGGCGGCTTTCCCTGAATTAAGTCTGGTTTCGAAAGAGTCTGGTGATTCAGCTTCTGTCTCCCGGCCAGAATGGATTTCTAAGGCCCCTGTGGAAGCTGGGGTGGAGGGCACCCTGACCCTCCCTCTGATGGCCGATTCCCGGACAGGAAGTGCGTCATGGAGTGGGAGGAGCCCCACGACAGCACCCTGTACTGCCTGCAGACCGACGGGAACCACCTGCTGGCGACGGGGTCCTCCTACTACGGGGTCGTGCGGCTGTGGGACCGGCGCCAGAGGGCCTGCCTCCACGTAAGCGCACCCTTATTAGGGGCTGGATCTGGGCGCGGGGGTGCCTGGAGAAGGTGGGGGAGTCTGCGCTGGGCCCGGGCAGCTGAGGTTAGGGCTCCGCCCTCGGTTGCAGGCCTTCCCGCTGACCTCGACCCCGCTCAGCAGCCCCGTGTACTGCCTGCGCTTCACCACCAAGCACCTCTATGCCGCGCTCTCCTACAACCTCCACGTCCTGGACTTCCAGAACCCGTGACGGGGCCGCCCCGGCCTGCGGGCCAGGGAAGCCAGCTACTCAGGGACCTCTACGCCTGGAGGGTGCAGGGATACCTCCGCCCCCACCGTGCCTGTGCTCCTAGACCTGTCACCACAGTGCTTGGGCACCGTCAGGTAAAGGCTGCTGACTCCTGGGAATTTGGGGGTACCCCCCCCCAGGAACTAATTGGAGAGAAGGGATCTGCTGCTTTGAGGGAATGGCTGAGCCTGGCCGGGCCTTGCTTCCCTGTTGGCCAGAGCAAGGATCTGGTCTGGACAGGCCTGCCCTGTACCTCGCCCCTTCTTAGAGCCACGATAGCTTAGAGTGAGGTGAGGGGCTCCAGCCATCCCAGTTGGTCCCTTTCTGCCCCTTCCTTGGAAGGAGGGGTGAGGCTGCCAATCCTCTGCTGTGGCCCCTACCTCCTCAGTCCCCACCCTTGACCAAGCTCTTGGGGCTCATTCCTGGGGCACTGTGGCCTGGTCTTGCTTTGAAACTGAGGAAGGACAAAGGAATGAGTCCTAAGCCAGCCCAGTCTCAGGCCGGCTGCTAAGACATGCTACCATGTTCATTTTTGTAAAAATAAAGCTTGATTGTTCACAGATCCAGTTCCTCTCTGGCTGGGGAGTCCTGGGAGGCCCTAAGAGGGGACCGACATCTTCAAATATGAGGATGGGCATGTTGGGGAAAGGGTAAGACCAGCCCCATGGCTCAGTGTCCCAAAGACCAAACCTGTCATTACCACTCACCCCTTTGCCCCGGTGGTGGGTGGGTGTCACCTGTGGGGTGGAGGACTGTGGAAGGGCTCTGCGCTGTTGGGGAGCTAAGCTACTCCCCATCTGCGGTAACCCTTCTTCACCCTACTCTGACACACCCACACTCTTTGCAATGATACAACCCTCCTTCTGCCTTTACACCCACAATGTCTTAATCTCCTGGGCTGCTTCTAAGGTTTCTGTATTTCAAAACCTTCTTTACCTTACCTCCCCTTACTGTGGGGAGCTCATCTGGGCCCTTCTGCAAGCGAAGACAGCCCAGGGTCTCTGCCAGCCTAGTGTCCCTCTGAATTTATGCAAACAGGATGGGGAAGATGCCCCCCCCACCCCCAGCGCTAGGCTCAGGGCTTCCCTTTATGTGAAAGGCTTGATGTTGAAGGTCCCTGAGGAGAGGAGAGAAGGGAGTGTCCTCACCAGCACCCTCCCTGGTGACAGCATAGAGCGGTGGACAAAAGGGCAGTCCCCCAACAGTGACTCAGAATGACTTTACTTGGGAGATCAGACCATGATATGGGGGCTAGGAGCACCCCAAGGCCCAGTTCTCACAGAGCCTGGACAGCTCATGGAAGAGAGGACATACCCCTGCACCAGAAAGGGGTGGCCCAAGCCACAAAGTCCAGAAGAGCCTCACCCACCCACCATGCTGCCGGAAGGGCAGGCTCAGGGATGCTCCGCTACTGGGTCTTACAGTCCCCGTCACTGCTGTGGGCCGTCTTCACTTTCTTTAGCTCCTTCTGAAGCTCTGACTCAGCCGCCAGGACCTCCTTTGGCTTCTGGTACTGTGGATGGAACCAGGAAGAGCACATCATTCAGCCACATCTCCCCTCCCTACATACACACTCCGGGCCTCCTCTGATCCCGTTATTTGAAAATGAGGAAATTGATGCCTACAAGGCTGAATGATTTGCTCAAGGTCACATGGCTGGATAGGAGCCTTCCACCAAAATCCCAGGCCTGTGATTTCCATCCCTCCACGTCACCCTCTGTCTTCTTCCAGCTGTGACTTCTAAGATCAGCTGAGCCCCCCCACCCTGAAGGAGAGGTGCCTGTTCTCTAGCAAGCACAGGCCAGGTGTTGGGGCTGGAACCGGGGACTCCTATGGGATGGGAAATGGGCAGGGAAAGGACGAGTGTCTCCCTGATTCAGTGGCCAAGAAGTCTGGGTAAATCTTACAGAGATGATCAGGGTGCAGTTGGCATGAGCAAAACTCAGCGAGGACTCATCCAGAGGTAGCTGGTATCTGTCTAGGTCGGGAATGGAGAACTTCTTGTAGTACCTGTGGGAACACCAAGAGGTCGTCGGCACATCCAGCAAAGTGACCCCCAGCAACTGGGCAGCAGGCCCTCTGGTGCCAACTTTCTACACTGTTCTTCCACACTTTCCACAGAGCCAAAGAGGAAGAAGGGAAGCCAGTTAGAACATCAGTATGAATGAAAGGCGTTCTGGCGAAGCCAGCAGTGGAAGGGCAGGACCTGTCATGGTTCCTTGATTAGACCAGGGATTAGAGTGACTCCTTCAGGCTCAGGCTCCCAAAGACATGCAGAAGAAGCCTCTTGTAATACATAGCTCGGGCAGGCCTCCGCTGAACCCCAAGAACACGGGAACATGTGTGCCAACAAGGGACAGAATAAATCTGGCTAGGGCTGTTCCCCAAAGCTGGGGACCAAGAGTTGCCATTTACATGCAACTTTCTCTGAAGGCCCCAGCTACTTTTTCCCTCTTTTGGGGTCTTTCAAGGCCCTGTGGGCCTGACTCCTCTTGTAGGCCAGAGAGGGAAGTACATCCACAAAGAGAAATCTAGGAGGACAAACCACATGACTCATCTCAGAAGCTGGATCTCTGGACTACTTTGCTGGCCCTGAAACATCCCCCCTCCATTTTCACACACAGTCCCTATCATCTGCAAGGGCCAGTCCAGAGATTAATGATCCTTTTTAGTAAAAACAAACCCAAAAAACCCAGAGAGCAATACCTAGCCCAGATGTATACAACTGGACTTCATTCTACAGGAAATCTGACCTTTACCGAAGCGGGAGGTAACGGGTCTCGCCTGGCTTCATGGCCAGCTGTCCGTGGAGTCGGGACCCAGCTCCTTGCCCCCGGTCAGGTGCTTGTCACCAAGAGCGCCTCCTCTAGCAGCAGGCCTGTGTGGCGTCTAACCTGGTGCAAGTGGAGCCCGGGGCCTCAGCCAGTGGCCGGCAGACCTGCTCCCCAGGCCTGGCATCCCCCCTGCCGCCGTGGGGCTGTGGGCTGGGAAGGGAAACGCTGCGGGCAGGTACACACAAACTCAAGTGAGGGGCCTGGAGCGGACGGGGCTTTGACTACTTCAGAGGGGCCTGGGCCTGGTGGTGACAGCTACTCCGGGTCCACTTCAAAAGCCCTGCTGCCCCGGGGACTCAGAGTTGACATCAATGCAGCACTTCTGCCCTGCTCTCCTATCCAAATCCCCGGGAGTTCAGCGGAGGCGCTCAGGGCCCCTCTCCTCCCAGGTTCTCCGCTCCCCGCCAAGGTGCTGGGACCCACAGCAGGAGAAGAATGTTTACTTAAAGGCTGACAGTTCAAAAGGAGTGGGGGTTGGGGGATCCTAATGGCACCACAAGCTTGCTTTATTTCCCAAAGCTCTGCCCCAGGGAAAGGCGATCCATCTGCCTGCAAAACCGGGGTGGAATGCGGCCTCATCCTCCTCCTAGCTGGCCAGGCTGAGGGCTCTTCCTGGGGCCCTTGGGCTGGCCAGCAAAGGTGGCAGACACTGATAATAGGGGGGAGTCAAAGGTTAAACAGCAGAGATTAGATGAACACAAAGGCTTGTTAGGAAGTGTTAACATCTTCCCTGCAAATATACACAAGCAGCAGAACTGGGAGAGAAGCAGCCCGGGCACGCGCGCAGCCTAGCCGACGCAGCGGGGCCTGCGTGAGCCTCACCGTGCAGAGCATGGGGCCATCGTTTCTGCCTGCCTGGCTTGTGCTCCACGTGGGACAGGGACATGCCTGGGTACTCTCAGAGGGGTGCCGGCTGGGACACTGGGACTGAAAAGAGAAACCCAGGGGGCTTGGCCTCCGCCCACACCTGTCACTAGGAGGCGAGGGGGATGGAGGCAGAGTGAGTGGATGCTCTGCTTTGTCTTGAGTCTGTTCTAATGGATTTAGTTTACTGGCTGAGGTTACACAACTTTGATGGGCAGTGTTCAAGGGAATCTGGGACATCTGCTTCCCCTCCTCAGGGGTGCAGCCCAGCCCCTTCTCACCTCCGTCCCCTGGCCTTGGGGTTCATCCTGCGAGGAACCACACTTGACTTTCTCACTGGCACCTGGACTAGAGAGGGACGCACTGTGCTTCTGGAAAAGACAGAACACTCAGCCTCAGGCAACCCTGAGGAGGCAGCAAACATGTCTTTAGGCATCAACTGTGTCCTAGGTCTTGAGCTGTGAGCTGGGGATTTAAAGATGAAGAAGAAAGAAGGCCCTATCTCTGCCTGAGGAGAGCTTGTGTTTCTGCTGAAAGCTAGGCCCTCATAGTGCAGCGGTTCCTGGGCTTTTGGCAGACACGTGACACTCCCCTGTTCCCATCTCCTACTACTGTTCTCAGCCTCAGTCACACAATGAAAGGGGACGTTTGTTAATGCTTAATGGGGCCAGGCACTGCTCCACACACATCGAATCCTCAAAACAACCCCCTCAGGCTGGTTGCTTTTATTATCCTCTTTCACAAAATAGAAAACAGAGATACAGATAGGTATCTTGCTGGAGTCACAAAACTGGTCAGTGGAGAAGCCCTTATTACAAGTAATAATTCCCCAAATCTCCTGACCCTCCATCTCTCCATACCCTCTCCTCCAAGTAACAGACCCCTGGTCTAGGTTCCCTGCTGTCCAAGGACGGAGCAGATATGGGGGGATCTCCCTTAGGATCCACCCACCCTGCAGGTCCTCCAGGTACTCTAACACAGTGGCTTTCCTTTCTGAAGGTCAGAAGTTTTCGAAAGACATGGGGAAGCAAAGGCTCTCAGGACAACTCTGGTCCTGGCCTGTGACCCTGGGCAGGCCACTTCACTTCTGGGCCCCGGTTTCTTCCTCCAGATGCCTTCCTCCAATAAAGGAGCTGAATGAACTTTAGTCACCGAACTAGATGAACGAGATGAACTTTAAGTCACTGTCAAAGGGACCAGAAGAGGCCAACTCTGTGCCTCCCCCCAAACTGTGCTGAAAGGATGGCTCCTTCACTTGGGCTGCTTCAGAAATGACCCACAGTACCCCACCGCTCTCCCGCTGTATCCTCTTCCCAATTTCCAGTTGTTTCCCAACCTATTCTTTGCAGTGAACTGAGAAAGGACACAAGAGGCCAGGCCTCTGGAGACAGACTCGGAGGAGAGGCTGAAAAGCAGAAGCAGGGCCGCCGTGGAGAGTTACACGGGCCGCGCCCCACACAGCTCCAGGGCGCCCTGCACACCCACACACGGGTTTGGCAAGACTGGGCCTGACAAGCCTCTAGCCAGTCCCACCCTTAGAAAAGCAGTAGGCAAACCTTCCTTCTTTCTTAAACACCACAGCTCCAGGCAAGCCGGTCATCCCTGCCTACAGCAGCCCTTCCTGGACTCACCATGCACATTCACATACTAAGACCGCCATACGTCCTACGAAAGAGAAACTTGTTTAATCCGGTTCCCTAAATTTATTTGACCACGGAATCCTTTTTTTCTAGTGATGCCTATTAACACCTCCCAGTGTTAATGTTACCAGTGTCAAATCAGCCAAGTTCTAATTTCCAAAGAATTGCTAAAGACATGCTTCAGGCCGGCCATTGTCCCGGACGTTTGTAAACATATGATTTCATCAAATTACCCAAACAGTCTGTGAGGTGGGTATGAGTATTCTCCTGTGTGAGGAAGCCTTGCCCAAAATACTACAGTTAGTACGTGGCAGAGGCCAGATTTAAGCCAACCCCTTCCCACTCCAGTGCCCTTCCTTGTCCATTCCACTTACTGGCTGCCAGCTTCTAGTCTGAGGCTAAGAATCTTCTTTCTGCACACTCTTATCAGGAACAGGCAGTACCACACTGGGATCCTGGAAAAGCACTTTCTTCCCTGATTCATCCCCTCACTAATACATGAGGCCAAGGACATGATACATTGGAATCGATCCTTTCCAGAAAAGTGACCAACCCAGTCCTTCAGGGACAAGGCAGGTATGGACAAGGAACGTTGGCTTTTACTAGTAACCACATTCCAGAATATTAGAACTCAGGCAGGCACAGAACTAGCAGGTAATGGAAGAAGGCAAATCAGAGAGAGCTGCCACGGTGTGGGTGCTGCACATGTCCGGGCAGCGAGACCGTCGCTAACTTTCCCTTCGCAAGTCAGCTCATCACACTGCCTTTACAGACACATTTATATAATCATTACGATATAACACAAGAATGAAAATATATACCCTGCCCAACACTGGATGGTGTGACGATCAGAAAACAGATTTTTTTTTTAAAAGATGTTATTTATTTATTTGACAGAGACAGCGAGAGAGGGAACACAAGCAGGGGGAGTGGGAGAGGGAGAAGCAGACTCCCCGCTGAGCAGAGAGCCCGATGCGGGGCTCGATCCCAGGACCCTGGGATCATGACCTGAGCCGAAGGCAGACGCTAATGACTGAGCCACCCAGGCGCCCCAGAAAACAGATTTTTAACGTACCCTGAAAAAAACAGTATCCTGCTCAAAAGAATAACCACTGAGTTGTTTAATTAGTGGTAGTAAAGGTGTAAGACACATTACTGCCCCTGGTAGGAGATGAAAATGCCACTAGGCTCAAGAAAGAGCCGGTTAAAGGTTTAGTGGCCTTTTTCTCCTACCTCTGGACAGAGGGACCCGAGGAAGGCTGGGCTGAGCCAGGCAGGGCCACTGGACCAGAGGCTCAGTGCGGGCTCCGAAGTGGGCACTCCCATACTCCTCTCCCCTCTGTGGGGATCCAGCCCGGCCCTGTCCCGTCTAGCGGCATTACTCCCATCCCACCTGGCCTCACCCATCAGTTCAAAAATGTCTCCAGCTGCCTTGAGCGCAGGACTGGGCTTCTAGCCATGTTGCTCGTGGCCAACAGCGCCGCCTACAGCTGGGTATGTGCAGCAGATGGGACCCAGAGGATCTGCCCGCAGATGAATTTTTTGGTGAGCTAGCTGGCCTCTCTTCTCTCACTCCCCAGTAATCACATTTCTGCCTGATATCTGTATTCGACAGTGACCTCTGGGGGACAAAAGGGAGGCAGCAGCCAGCTCTACAAACTGCTAGGCTGCAGATTCAAGTGCTATCAGAAGCACTTTTGTTCCCAGTTTGGACCCAGGGCCTCTTACGCCAGGGAATGCTTGCTGAAGCACAGAGTTTGTTTTCCTAAAGGCAATTTCTCTGTTGTCTGAAATTGCTAAATTCCACTTTAGGCGCTGACTCCCATTAATGATGAGAACAATAACAGGAATAAACTGCCTTTTATCTGAGGGCTTCAAAGTGCTTTATAAACGCAAACCCTTATTATTATGACTTTATAGACAAGGCCCACTGCAGGGGCTGCTGGCTACATGAAGAGCAATAATCTTGAAATTAATTCATTCATCTCCACCCCTTCCCCATCCCCTTAACCCTGCCAAAGTGAGAGGGCATGGGGGTCATAAGCAGAGGGCAGAACCCAAGGCTGCGCCGGGGGAGCCTGGGAGCTGTGCTGCTTTCCTGTGGGCCTCGCGGACCTGAGGGAGCTGGGAGGGGAGGCGGCACCACACCCCCCAAGGAGCCGGACAAGGAGCTGGGTCCTCCTGACTGCACGTAAACGGATGGATGGCGGCACCTCTGGCCCAAGCTCAGCACCCACAAGGCATGTTGGGTGGCTCCAGTGTGTGGACCAGTCACTCATAAAACCTTCCATTTTAATACCTCAACTGTATTTCATGGGAGTTGGTCCTATACTGCAATCCCTCTGGCCCAGGTCAAGACCAGCTCATTAACACGGTTCTCCTGTGATCAGTCAGAGCTCTGGAAATCTAAATGCATTTCCAAGATGGTCAGCCCAGAAATAGCCCTGCCTGGACCACATCTCCTCCTTGGCTACCTTCTGTTCCCTCTCCCCTTGCCTGCCCCCAGCAGAACAGTAGGAGAGAAATAAAGGGAAGTTAGGTGCCCCTTCTGAAACAGAACACAAGAGACTTCCAGGAGGCCAAAGTACCTGCCTACTGCCCGTCAGCCCCGGGCGGGATAAGGTTGGCTAACCCCAGACCAGTACTTTAAGTCCTCTAACTGCCAACTCAGCTGGGTGTGCCCTCTAGGCCATGGCTCCCTGACAGCCCCGACAGTGATGTCACCAGGCCAAGTTCATCACGGACTGGATCCAGCCAGGGGGTCAAGGTAATAATCTTACAGCAGAACCACCTACGATCACAAGTTAATGGCCAGGTGATTCCTCATCCCCTCATTCAACAAATATTTGTTGAACCCCAGTATGTGCCAGTTACCGGAACAGACATTCCTTGTTCCAATTTCCCGCCCTGAGGGAGCTGATTACATTATTCAAGCTGGTCCCGCGGAGAGGAAGCCCTCCCACAGGCCGGCAGGTGCCCATCATGCCACTTACTTTTTGTTGGTTGTTCGGACAACGATGCAGCGCTCCTTCTGGTCCACACAGACACTGTAGACGTCCTTAGGGTAGGGGAGGTTTCGAATCCGCCACTGGAAGCTCATCTTGGTGTCCTTGCGCATGAAGATGGGCTGCAGAAGGCAAATGCAACTTAGGACCGCTCTTGGTGAGGGCCAGCAAGGGATGGCTTCCTGCTCTGCAAAGCTCTACCCGGGGCCCACAACAGGAGACCCTCAGCTCTTCCCACAGCTCCCCCCCTGACAATGCTGTTGCTGTGACATTCCAGGCCTGGAGCCCTTGTCCTGGGATGACCAAGCCAAGCATTCATTCATTCATTCATTCAAGGATGACCATACCCAAGTATAGGTATTCATTCAGGCAAACACTTCCAGAACTCTGTGCCCAGGTGGGCACATGGGAGACAAGGTGGTGAATAAGACATGGTGTCTGCCCTCCAGGCCCACTCCCACCACCCCCTCCCCGACACCTAACAGATAGACATACATTGGCATTGTCTTCCTTGATGAATTCAGACCCCAGGCTCCCTGCTCCTGGGAGTGCTGGCTCTCCCACCTCAATCTGCCATTGGCCCAAGGCTCCCAAGGCACTTTTCACTCGCCACTTTCTCACTGGGGAGAGAAGGAAGCAACGGGATTACTGGGAAGGAAGGGACTCTGCTCTTCCTGCTGAATCACATTAGATGACGGGACGGGGAGAGAAATGGGCGGGGCATGGCCTTTACACCAGCTCTGTCCATGTGAGCAGGACCTCCCAGCTGCCCAAAGCCCAAAGCCCAGCAGAGCATTCCGATACTGGATAACCTGGAAAGCCCGTACGTATCACGGGTACCCAAACCAAAGGGATTGAACAAAGCTCTGAAAGGAATCGAGTGGAGTTAAGAATCCTCCAGGTGTGATATCAAGCAAGGGAGAGATGTGCTGGTTAGGAAAAGGGGAGCTACTGGTAACGGGAAACATTTGGATCCCAACAGGTATGAACTGAGATGCATTTTTTCCGTCTACAAATGTGTAAAGGAAAAATAAGAAGATGAAAGCTGACAGGCAGATTTGTCTCATGATTTGTAAAGTCCAAATACAGAAATTCACTCATTTTAGGTATACCTGGCTTAGAACAGCCCCAGAATTGTATTTAAACAAAATGTTAGGCACATACCAGATCTTAAATGCATTATTTATAGAAGATCTCATGTGAGTATTTTTGTAGAGTAGGATCATTCTTTTAAAATGCAAACAATTGTCTCTATTTTACCTTGGTTTACAACCCAAATGTTTACAGAAGTTTTTTTTTTTCCCCCAAGTAAGGTGCATACGGTATGGCAATTGTAAGTGACAAAACTAGTTCAGTGGACATTATCTGAGGACCGCTGCCAGGATTCTGGGAACCCCAGTCATCCATGTCCTCTGGGCGCAGCCATCACAGCAGGAGATCCTTCCCTGCCCCCCACCCCCAGCTGTAACCCCAGGGCTTCTCTCTCTTCCTGCAGCATCTGCGTCCTCTAGGAGGGCAGCCTAAGTGCCACCAAAGGCCAGCAGCCTTCCTGAAGCCGTTGTAAGCAGCTACAAGGTCAGAAAGTGCCTGGTGTGCCGCAGCTGCTCCCGGCCACTCCTCTCTCTGGGCTGGGGGGTGAGACCTGGAGTCGGAGTCTCAGGATGGGTTTCTCCGAGACCTTTGGAGCCGCTGTGCCAAACCCAAACGCCCTCCCTGCTCCAAATAAGGCACGCAAGCTGAACACAAAAGTGTGCTGTAAAATTAGAATTTTCCCTTGAATATGTGCTTTTATAAGGTCTGCTGCATTCTGCAGTGTGATTTTATTATGTCTTAGGGCCAAAAATTCTCCCTAGAAACACATTTCCAAGTTTATAATGAAAATTAATAAGGAAGAGTAAAAACTTGGAAATATGCTTTACAGGCAACTTTTTTTTCACAAATACTTCTACTCTCTTAAGTGAATGGACTGTGACCGGGAGTATATCCAAATCTATTCGTGTAATACCTCGCTTAACTGGAGGCCAGCCTTCTGGCTCTTTCACCACCCTTTTTTTTTTTTAAAAAAAAAAACACCTTGGGATTAAATTCTTTGCTAGAATGTAGAAGAAAGTCTCCCTACTCATTCCATTATAAGATCCAATAAATGGCTTTGGTGAAGTCCTTGTTATTTTCCCCATGTATATGGGCATGAATGCACACATGCAAATACTCACTTTGTCTTGTCTTTCTTGTCCTGTCTTTGTTCCTAACTCAAGGACAGTTCCTGCAGCAACAGAGGGCTGTTTCCACCTGCTGTCACTCTGATTTGATTATATGTTAAACCCAAACTGGTGTGTGGAGGGTAGCTCCCTGGGACGCTGTCGTATCCTCCCGGCTGAGCCAGGGCCAGTCCTTGGAAAGGAGCCTCTCAATGACCCTAAGGGGTCTGATGGGGAGTATGTGAAGGAGACAGTGCCTGGGGGCTTCTTCCTGAGTCAGCAGGAAGCAGGCTGATGTCCTTGACTGCTGAAAGGAAGCCCCATCTTTCAGGTGGGCTGGAAAGTGGAGGTCCTACAGGCTCTTTCCCCAAAGCTCCAAGCCGTGGCCTGCTTCCAATGTGGATAATTACATTCCCCTTTCCTAAATACTCCCTGCAGCTTAAACTGGATGCAGGATTCTTCTTTTCTGCCCTAAAACACTGCAACATTGCTCTGTGGCTATTAAACAGCTGCCGCGTCCCATCCCTGAGGAGGCGGAAGGGAATCGAGTGGGTCATTTATAAAGCCGGTGAAGTGCTTGGGGATGAAAGTGCTCAATATCCTCCAAATGCAGCCTGGGGTGGTTAGGCTGGCGGTCAAATACCAAAGCAGATTAAGCCGGTAATCCAAGGTAATCCGAATGTAACAATGGGGGATGGCCTGCCCTTCAGCCTCTGGGCCCCCCCCCCCCCCCCCCGACATGCTGTGTCCTTCTGGGGCTGGTTTGATGTTCCGATCATTGTTACAGGGCCCTTCAGGTTTTACCCCTATGACTACATACAGCACTCATTGTGCGGGGTGGGAACGAATAGCATTGAGACTGTTGAAAAAAAATATGACACCACTATGCTTATTAACACTGACTGGAAGAACTCCATGCTACACAGATGCACCACTGGCAAATTACTTTCTGGGTTTCTCTAACAGAAAACCAGTTGAGCCAATTATCAAATTTGTATAGTTAGCTGGAAAAATGGGAACGATTCCCATCTGTGGCCATCACAACCCTGTCCGTATTTTACTTCAGAGAGTGCTCGAGCTCAAGTTAGTTCAGGCCCTGAGATTGTTTATACTTAAAAATTAATAATTTTGCAAGGGCAGCTGGTGGGGGTAGGGTGGAGTGGGTGGAGATGGGTAAGAGAAGGACCAGCTGTTCAAAGGGTCCAGTGGTTTGAGTGGGGTGTTCCTGTCTGCCCATCTCTGTCCTGCTCCCACCAGCCCCTTCTCAGTCATTCTGGGGGGAACAAAATTTAATAAGAAGAAAAGAGAGCAGGATTAAATATTCTCAACTCCCAATAGTATGTTGTGCATTATAGCATGGGCTCTTAACCAGGCAGACTCAGACTTAAATCCTAACTCAGAAGCTAACCAGCTATGGAATTCTGAGCAAGGTGCTTAATTAACCTCTTAGAGCTTCCATTTTTTTCTGACTGTAAAAGGGGACAACAGTGCATACCTCATCAGGCTGTAATGAGGATGATTCAGTGAGATAACTCATATAAAGCACTTAGCACAGTGCCTAATAAAACTTACGGTATTAATATCATTATTAGGTAAACTTTAGCCAGTGTTCTATCAATCTCCATTTCTGCTTTTAAGAAAAAAAGGAGTTTGTAGGCCCTTGTCTATTCCCCACCTGCCAAGAGAAGTGACAGGTTAATGTGGGACGCTACAGAGGAAGGTACCGAAACTTGTTTTTCATTTTAATTTCATATCCAAGCACAATGAAGAGGCTGGGGGTTATCTGTTTGCTTGTTTTTATGGCCACAGCAGCTCTAGGTGGGTTATTTGCTCTGAGTGGAGGAGAGAGGTGGTGCTGGGGGCTGCGGGAAGGAACTGGCCTGGCAATGGTGGTGCTTAGCCCACGTGACCTCTGCTTTTATAAGCTCGCCCCTGTTAGGCATTCCAAGGCTGTCACCCCCTGGGAGCGCTATAAATTACAATGCATTGTGAGGATATTACTACTGTATTGGTTTCCACCAAATCAGTGTCATATGCTAAACACATCAAGATTTTTAATAGCACCAGACTAAACCAATTGGGACTGGAACCCAAGCAGCTCATAATAAGGAGGGATCAACACTTCACTCTGCGACTGAACATGCGCAGGACACACATTTTAAGACTGGAGACTAAGAAAATGCAAACCAGTGTAATCCGTGTTGTTGGTTCTAGACACTTATGAGCTGTCAGAAAAAGGGAAAAAGAAATTCCCTTGCCAATACTACCTGTCGATCAGGCCCACGAAGAAATTAAAGTCAAGAATAATGACAAGAAAATAACCCAAGCCATGATTCCACCATTGGATTTAGCATTTCAGGTGGAACTTAATAAAGAGACCAACTCCCACTGCTGAGAGCCCCAGGCCCTGGGTCAAATCAGCAGCCACCTAGCTCTGGGAAGTCCGTTAATGCTGATGTGCATACCTGGGCACAGGATGGACAAATCAAGTCATTCCCAGAAATCTGAGCTGGAGCCCCTATTCATGAGACTAGTCTTAGAGGAAAAGAGCTGCAGGAATGAAAACAACAATGTTGCAAAATCCCCATTTCTACTCAGGACCCCTCTGATTCAGACATTTTCCAAGGCCAGGGTCAGATTTAACAGCGCAGCCTCTGAGCCTGGACCAGTACCTGCTGCGGCTGCGGCTTCAGAAAACAAACAAACAAACAAGCAAAACAACTGCAGTTAAAGCCTGTCCTCACCTCTACCCACTCAGCCTGGAGTAGAGGCCCACTTCCAATTCTGCCTTCACTCTACAGTTTTTTTTTGTTTTTTTTTTTAAGATTTTATTTATTTGACAGAGACACAGCGAGAGAGGGAACACAAGCAGGGGGAGCAGGGAGAGGGAGAAGCAGGCTTCCCGAGGAGCAGAGAGCCTGACGCGGGGCTCGATCCCAGGACCCCGGGATCATGACCTGAGCCGAAGGCAGATGCTTAACGACTGAGCCCCCAGGCGCCCCTCTCTCTATAGTTCTATCCCAGCAGTTTCCCTACAGAAGACTTTCTCACACTCTCACTGATCTAGGGGTCTGGCAGAGTTTACCCCTCAAGCGGACGCCCACTCCACCCCTGGTGGCCAGCCCTGACCTCACATTATTCTCAGGAACAATCTTGCCTTGAGGGCCTCAGTCTCCCCTGGCTTCCACCTTTGGTGCTCAGTTCCTCCCGCAAGCCTCAGGCTAGAACTGCTTACCCGTGCTTTAGGACACCCCAAGTGTTCCTATGGGCCAGTGGAAGCCCCCGTCACTTACCAAGTAGTTTGCCTGTCTTCTCATCATATTCTTCGGCCATTTCCTTTCCATCTGGGAACAAATAGTGCACCTTCCTTCTCCCTACGCACAAAGCAGAGTGCCTTACCTTCACGCCTCTTCTTACCTTGCGCCTTGCACATCAAGGGATCTACCTGGGAAATACCAACAGCCTTGGGCTTGGGCATGAGAAACCCTCCCATGAACTCCTTACCAATCATTGCCCACCGCTACTTTAAGACAAGTCCCGGGACGCCTTTCCTTTCTGCAGCTTTCTCTGAATGTGTCTTTGCTCTGCTGTTCCCTCTACCAGCAAAGCTCCATAATTCTTCTCATCTGTTGAACTCCTTGCCCTTCAAAACCCAGCTCAAATGTCACTCCACTGGGAAGTCTTTAGCCACCCTGGCAAAATTCATCACTTCCTTATTTGTTTGGGCCTCCCTAGTGCTTTATTCATATCCATAGTGGAGCATTTATCATATAGTATGGTACTTTTTTTAAAGAGCATCCCCTCTCCAGGAACAGTGCCGTATTTATCGTTGTCTCCCCAGTTCCTAAAACCAAGCCTATGTGCTCAGGATATTGAACTGGGTTTCCTGACCAAGCACTCCATCTAGCCACACCATTGCTGTGCCTTCTGCACGTCTCTAGGCCATTCCTAGCACACAGCCACATGTTAGTCCTCTTATGTTTTCTTCATGGCACTTACCCCTGTTACGGTTTACATTTGTGATTCTTTGATTATCGCCTGTCTCTATTAGATAGGAGGGGTTTTATCCTGCTTGCCTATGGTTTCCCTAACACCAAGCATAGTACCTGGCATATGTTAGCTCAACTAAGTATTAATTGAAGAATGAACACTGATTCAACTTTCATTGAAAGAATGCAAGAATCCAGGGGAGTTTCCTAGCCCAACTCTTCCACCTATATATTATAATCATAAGTATTTTTCTTTAAAGTGACTACGTAATTTCCCCTATTTTTACAAATGGGTGAGTTGACATAGATAGGCTCCTCAGTGACCCTAATAACAGGGACAGGTACCCAACCTACACTTGATAAATAAGAGCTCCAAGGAGCAGCTAAAGGAGTCACTACCTAAAATTTGCAACTGTATCTGATCTACCAAGACTTTTTCCCATTTAATTCACTCCCCTGGACACAGTTCCCTTGAGTCATTCCTAATTTGTATTCTGGGGAAACTCATCTCCAAATTTGCAGGGCTTCTCAGCACCCTAAATCATTTGGATGGCTAATAGAGCTGGAAGGGGTTTTCCTGTCAGGAGTGGGATAAAAGGTGCTGCCTGTGAGTAGCTGAAGGTTTCTGGCCTGACCCTCTTCTCCCCCTGGAGTCCATCTTGAGTCCAGGCAGGATGCAGTGCTTACTACTGGCCAGGCATTTTATGTGTTTTATTGAACTTAATTCTCAAAATAATCCTATCTGCCCCCATTACTCGTATTTTACAAATGAGGGAAACTGAGGCTTAAAGTTCAGGTAACTTGTCCAAACTCATAAAGCTATGAAAGGACAAACCCAGACTTAAGCTCATTTGAGGCCAAATTCCATGCTCTAATAACCATACTAGGATAATGTCTATAGCTTTAAATATTTGTAAGGTTGAACACTGTTCCAAAGGTTTATTGGTCATGTTTCTAGTGAATTATTACCTGTTTAGACCTTAGCATATTTTATTTGGGTATTCATCTTTTTCTTACTAATCTGATTGACCTTTATGATATTAACCATTTAATTTTTATATAGTCAACTACTTTTTCCTTTGTGGTTACTACCCAGGAGTTGTGCTCAGAATATCTTCCCTTACCCGAAGATTATATAATAATTATCTGTACTTTATTCTAATACATATTTACTCTATAGGTATATATGTAAATGTATATATGTGGATAATAAACAATTTTTTTTTTAAAGATTTTATTTATTTATTAGAGGGAGAGACAGTGAGAGAGGGAACACAAGCAGGGGGAGTGGGAGAGGGAGAAGCAGGCTTCCCGCTGAGCAGGGAGCCCGATGCGGGGCTCGATCCCAGGACCCTGGGATCATGACCTGAGCCAAAGGCAGATGCTTAACGACTGAGCCACCCAGGCGCCCCAATAATAAACAATTTTATTAGTATACTTTGGTAAAAAAAAAAATACATGTATGAGTGTACATGCATGGAAGAAATATGGAAGTTTATGCATGAAAATATAAATTACGGGGGTGCCTGGGTGGCTTAGTCAGTTGAGCATCCAATTCTTGTTTCCGGCTCAGGTCATGATCTCGGGGTTGTGGGGTTGTGGGATGGAGCGCTGCGCTGGGCTCTGCAGGGAGTCTGCTGGAGATTCTCTCCCTCTGCCCCTCCCTCCCTTCGTTCTTTCTCTCTCTAAAATACTAAATAAAAATCTTTTTTTTTTTTAAAGATTTTATTTATTTATTTGACAGAAAGAGACACAGCGAGAGAGGGAACACAAGCGGGGAGTGGGAGAGGGAGAAGCAGGCTTCCCTCAGAGCAGGGAGCCCGATGCGGGGCTCAATCCCAGGACCCCGGGACCATGACCTGAGCCGAAGGCAGACGCTAAACGACTGAGCCACCCAGGCGCCCCATTTTTTTTTTTAAGATTTTTATTTAGGGAGCTTCTCCCGCTCCCTCTGCCATACCCCCTGTTTGTGCTCTAATAAAGAAAATATTTTTTTTTAAAGTAAATTATGATTATCTCTAGATGGTAGTTGATGGGTGATTTTACTTATTTTTCATATTTCCATAATGAGCATAAATTCTTTCTGGAAAAAATTTGGAGTATTGGGTTCTTATTACCAATAGCAGTGCTTTTTCGTGGGAGGGAGGTAACATCCTCCTCACAGCCACACATCCATCAGGAGGGTAAATCTATAGGAGAGGTTTGACAAGACGTATCCATACACTTAACATTATTATTATTATTATTTGGTTTGGGGAAAAAAGACCAACATTGTTTTGTGATGCTACTAACAAAAAAACCTAACAAAATCCTAGATGATGAAATATTTGTTTAGATACCATCCTGTGACCAAAGGAAGTGAAAGCAGGGACTTGAATATTTGTACCCCCATGTTCACAGCAGGATTATTCACAATAGCTAAACAAATGGAAGCACCCCGAGTGTCCATCAACAGACGAATGGATAAACACAATGTGGTGTACACGTACAAACAGGGGAACACTATTTAGCCTTGGTACATACAACACAGATGGACACTGAAGTGAAGTAAGTGGATGGTAAGTGAAATAAGCCAGTCACTAAAGGACAAATATTGTATGACTCCACTTAGGTGATTATATTCCTGCCGCAATCAAATTCATAAAGACAGAAAGTAGAATTGTAGTTGCCAGAGGCTGAGAATGGGGGAGTTAGTGTTTAACAGGTACAGAGTTTCAGCTGAAGAAGATGAAGAAGTTGCTGGAGATGGATGGTGGTGATGGCTGCACAACAATGTGAATATACTTCATGCCACAGAACGGCATCCTTAAACATGGTTAGAATGGTGAATTCTAGGGGCGCCTGGGTGGCTCAGTTGGTTGGGCGACGACTGCCTTTGGCTCAGGTCATGATCCTTGGGGTCCCAGGATCGAGTCCCACATTGGGCTCCCTGCTCGGCGGGGAGTCTGCTTCTCCCTCTGACCCTCCCCCTCTCATGCTCTCTCTCTCACATAAATAAATAAAATCTTTAAAAAAAAGAATGCTAAATTCTAGGTTATCTATTTTTTTTTTTTTTAGATTTTATTTATTTATTTGACAGAGAGAGACATAGTGAGAGAGGGAACACAAGCAGGGTAGGAGTAGGAGAGGGAGAAGCAGGCTTCCCCGCGGTGCAGGGAGCCCGATGTGGGGCTCGATCCCAGGACCCTGGGATCACGACCTGAGCCGAAGGCAGACGCTTAACGACTGAGCCACCCAGGCGCCCCTAGGTTATCTATTTTTTACAATAAAACCAGAAACCACAGTCCTATGAGAAAATGTCCAAAATCTTTAGCTTGGCAAAGGAGATCACAGCATACCCCAATTTATCCAAAATCCCTCTTCATTTCCCACCATTTCTCCTCACTGCTCCTTGAGAAAAGAGAACTTTTATTCACCCTTGCATCCTAGCACCTAGTACCTGACACAGTGTGGGGGGCTGTTTGAACGGGGGAACACTTAAGCCTCACTATATGTTGTTATTCCCCTAGTAATCAGCCATATACTTCCACAAATCCATACCTCTCTTTACATGTGGGTCATTCCCTCTTCCACACTTAGCAAACCGTATTAATTCTTTAGGACCCATAAACATCACCTTTTCTGTCAGATCTTCTTTCAAAGGGACGAACATTCCCACCTTCGTGCCCTCATACACTTTATAGAAGATTCCAACCTCTACTTAACACACACTCTTATTCATTTACATATCTTTTTCTCCCCCCTCTCTGCTCTAGTACACAGCCTAGCACATAGTAAAAGCCTCCTTAAATGCTGCGTGAACGAATGAACAAATGAGGTGATTTTAATTTCCGTGCTTCCCTGATTGGCCTCTGCCTGTGGATGTGCGCCTCCAACTGGTCTACAAGCTACAGAAATTTAGACCTAATTCATCTGGCTGCCGGGGGGGGGGGGGGGGGGCGGGGCAAGGAAAGGACCCCTGCAGCACTGGGGGTCCTACATCCGTCAATCCTAGGGTGAGACAAAATCAGGACCCTATGCCCACCTTTTCCAGGCACAGTGCTGGGACCCTTGCTGTTTTCCCTACAGACCCCAGGGAACATTTAGAAGTTCACTTACAAACATTACAGCTGGAAAGGACATCAGAGGTAGCCCCTCCAGCTCATTTTACAGATGAGGAAAATAAGGCCCAAGCAAGTAAAGAGGCTAACTATGACTTAATGGCAGAGTAGTAACTAGAGCCCAGGTCTCCCGCCTCTTCATGACGCCAGGCTGCGTTCAGCAACAGAACCCTACTGACTGGACGAGGGGCTAGCGCTGGTCTAAAACCCTCTTTCATTTGTTTCCTCTTCTGTAAAATGGGGTGGCAAATTAACAGCCTCTTGGGACAGCTGTCGGGAGCAAATGACATAACGAATATGAAAGGAGTTAATATTTATTAGTAACAGAACTCAGAGCGGGGCGAAGTGGTGTAGAGGAAACTAGGAGGTATCCAGAGACGCGTGTTCCAGTCACGTCATCTCTCCGGGCCTCAGTTTCCTCATCTGCCATACAGGACTGGGCCTAGTCTGGCAGCCGCGGCCCTTCCAGCTTGGCCGTCCCAGGCTCGGAGGCCCTTCGCGGAGGCGCCAACGCGGAGGGCTGCACCCTGGGGGAAAGGACTAGGGAGCTCGTGGGGGCCTCGAGTTACCGTCCTGCAGCAGCGCCGTCTTCTCGGCGGTCCGCAGACTCTCCAACCAGCCGGTTACCGCCATCTTCCCTCTGCCCAGCCGTGCGACCGGCCGCTACCATGGCAACCATTCCGCCTACGGTCACTTCCGGCCGACCCGGAAGGTGTTCTGGGCATTTGCCCTCCCCCCCCCCCCACTTCCCACCGGCCACGCCCTTCGTCCGCTCTCATTGGCTGCCCTGGTAAGTGGTTTACTCGTGCCCACCCGCGGGTGACCCGAGGGGCCTGAAGTTGACCGCCCCCCCCCACCCCCTCCATCCCCCCCCCCGGCTAACCGAATCGCCGCGGCGGGGAGGGGCCCTTAGGGCAGGGTCCGGACACTCCAGCCCTCCTCTGGTCCCCAGCTGGGAGTCGCTGGCGCGCGCCAGCTGCAGACGCGGCGGGTGCCCAACAGCTGCCGGTTGTCTTCACCCCCAGCTGTGAGGCCGAGACTCCCCCAGGCTCGGAAGGCGCCCCACACCTGCTGCGGCCATGCCCCATCTCCCCGCAGCTGCGGGGCTGAGCACTCCTGTGACAAGAGGCCCGCCACCGGGGCAGGTGTAGAGCGTTCCCCCGCCTCCCGAACACCCGCCACCACCAGGGTTTCCTCTGCGGGTCTGTGATGGGATAAAGATCATGTGGGGTCTATATGTAGAGTCCTCTCAGTCCTTCAATTCTCTTGGGAGCCCAAGCCCTTTCTAAAGATGTAGCTCCATTTCCTAGCCTGGCATGCCCTTTTGGTAAAGCCCTTTCAAAGTGGGCTGCAGCAGGGCAGACACTGCACTGAATCTTTAGAGCAACCCCTCTGGGGAGTATCATTTTGTACCCCTCAAGAGTTCCCCAGTAGTCCCATTCTTCCCCTTATTTCCCTCAGTACTCTGACTTTGAAAGGCTGGTAAGTGCTATGCTAAACTGCTGAAGTTCAGTTGGGTTTTGGGAGACCCCCAGGGACTGAGCTACTGCCCCCAAAGCCTGGTCATTAGAGATGCCCACCTCCATAGGCAAAGGGTTGGGTAACCTCAATTCTGGGTTTCCACATGACAGTTGCCCTGATTAAACCTAAAACCATAAGGCCGTGATCTGGCCGTACCTCAATGGACCCTGGGGGCATCCTGAAGGCATTTCCCAAGCGGAGGAAAATTCATGCCAATCCATCATCAAAAGCACTTACAAAGATTCCCAAGCAAGAAGGTGGAGAAGAAGCAGGAGGTGAGTAGATCCACCCTCAGAACCCTCACGTACTTGAACCCTCAAGCTTCCTATATTGTTTATGTCTAGAATCAGATATTAGAGCTGGTTCTGCCAGTCCATGGCCTGCAGGTTGGTTTGTATCTTCATTGCAGTAGGCTTGGGCCCCAGTCTTTGACAGGCCACTTGCTGTGTTCTTTTCTACCCCACCCCTAGACCTCCATCAATCAGAAAATACTCTCTGGTCCCTAAGGAAATGACTAGCAGAAGCCTTTGCTCTCCAGGAGGTTGCCTGAAGAGGGATGGAGGGGGTGGGAGACTCAGGTCCCCAGAGCTACATTATTTTGCAGCCAAGCTGACAAATAACAGCTCACGTGGCGGGGAGAGGAGGGGAGTAGCTCTTACACGATGAGGCCTGTAATGGCAAGTCATATGTGCCTTATGCCTTGTGCAGAGGTAGGTGTGTATTAATACTTGAAAGAATAAATGATCAAAGGAAGCGATATACAGGATACCTACAATGTGCTCTAGCAGTGTTTACACTGTTCTAGGTTACATGAGGGAACAGGACATATTGAAATCCTTGCCCCTTACATCAAGTGATGGTTCATGGGGAAATTAACTGTATGCTTGCATCAGAATCCCCAGAAGGCTGGCTCTCTGGATGGAAGGAAAATGATCGTTTGGGGGCACAGGACTGTAAAGGGTTCGTTTGGATCATATCTGACAGTTATGACAATAGGCATCTGGATGTCCCCTCCACAGAGTGGTTGAGCTCCCTGCGGGCCCATGTTGTGCCCAGTGGCATTGGGCGAGCCCGGGCAGAACTCTTTGAGAAGCAAATTATCAAGCATGGTGGCCAGATATGCGCTGCCCAGGCCCCAGGGGTCACTCACATTGTGGTGGATGAAGGCATGGACTGTGAGCGAGCCCTCCGCCTCCTTCGACTGACCCAGCTACCCCAGGGTGTTCAGCTGGTAAAGTCGGCCTGGCTGAGCCTGTGCCTGCAGGAGAAAAGGCTAGTGGACACAGCAGGATTCAGCATCTGCATCCCCAACAGGTGAGCTGGCCTCTGTCTTTCCTCAAGTGCTTCCTAGCAGCATCTTGAGCTTTCTTCTTGGATTATTAAAAAATAACTTTCATTGTCTTAATTGGACACATTAGAAAACCAAGATTTCAGAATAGAGGATTGGGAGCAGAGGGAGGGCCAGGCCTTTGGGTGTTAAACTTGCCATCACCATCCCTGCAGGTGCCTGGACCAACCACAGCTCGGCAAGGCAGACCAAGACTTTTCTGTGCCTCCTGGAGCCCATGAGGCTGTGCTCAGGACAGCCCTTTCTCCTTCCCGTCCTCCCACCAGGCCTGTATCTCCTCTCCGGAGGACAGAGGAGGCCCCGAGCACCCAACCCCAGGTCAGGAGCCTCCTAGCCTTCAGAGCTCCCTTCCCCTGGGAACTAGGTCACAGAAACAGGGAGGGCCTGGTGGTTGTTCAGAAAGTCCCAGGCCCCTGACAGAGGAAGGATCTCTTTATTGTGAAGCCATTTGGCTCTGCCCAACACTCATCATGCCTGCATTTGCCCAGGCCCACATCTACCACACACCACTGGGGATTCTAGGGCTGGGCACTGGGGGAAGCCAAAATGAACATGGCCCCACAGTTAAGGAGACCCAGGTCTGATGCAGGAGACCCAGCCTCATTCCTGGGTCTGACTAGGAGACTCCGCCCCCACCTTTGAGGAGCTCTCCTGGGGGCTGCTGGGGGCATGAATTTCTCGTCTCTTCTCTTTCCTTACCTCAAGCCTGGCTATGATGATGAAACCAGTGACGAGGAAGAGACCCAGGTTAGCGCAGCTGATCTGGAAGCCTTTATCAGCGGCCACTACTCCACCCTCCTTGAGGGAGATGGTGAGCCTAGTCCAGCCCCTAAGGGCCTGGATAAGTGGGTCTGTGCACAGCCTTCGAGCCAGAAGGCGATCAACCACAACCCCCACCTCACAGAGAAGCTGGAAGTGCTGGCCAAAGCCTACAGTGTTCAGGGAGACAAGTGGAGGGCCCTGGGCTATGCCAAGGCCATCAATGCCCTCAAGAGCTTCCACAAGCCTGTCACCTCCTACCAGGTACCTGGGGGCCAGGGCAGGGGATGCGGGGAGATGGGGGGCTTTCTGTTTACTGGGCACCAGTCACAAGTGGGGATCAGGTGGAGTGCTTAAGATTTTATGATGTCAGAGACTTGCACAAAAGAAATAAAATGGAGAGATGGATGAAAGCAGATTGATAGAACCTTGATAATTATAGAAGCTGCTGACGGGTAATGGGGGTTTATTATACTGTTCTCTCTACTATGGGAATTTTTCCCATAGTAAAAAGCTTTTAAAAAGTTTACTCTGGAGGCCAACAGACCAGGGTTTGAATTCTGGTTCCTATCATTCATTAACTGTGTGATTCTAGGCAAGTTACTTAAACTCTTTAAGCAATGAAAAGGAACTAAGACTAGTGAGAGACTCAGGTGCTCCTGGAGGACCAAATGCCATGCTCCCTGCAGTGCGGGACCTGATCCGCAGAAAGGCCTCAGTGAATGCCCCGCTCTCACTGTTGCCATGACAGTGGTGACTAGTGTGGTCACTGCTGCCTTTTCTCTACTTGCTGTGCTGATCTCCATTCCTCTGAGAACCAAAAGACAAGTGACCCGCCCATTCCATCCAAACTTCTCATCTTCATTTGTGCCCAGGCTTTACACCAGCTGCTAACGGGCCAAGCTGGCTTTTACTCAGATACCTGCTAAAGGAGTCTGCTAACCCACCGCTGGCTCTACACCTCCCATCTTCTCACTCTGCTTTTCCTGCCTCTGCCTCCCCCTACCCCCAGGAGGCCTTCGGTATCCCCGGGATTGGAAAGCGGATGGCCGAGAAAATCGCAGAAATCCTGGACAGCGGGCATCTGCGGAAGCTGGACCATATCAGTGAGAGTGTGCCTGTCTTGGAGCTCTTCTCCAACATCTGGGGAGCTGGAACCAAAACTGCCCAGATGTGGTACCAACAGGTCACACCATGTCCCAGCACCCACTTTGGTTTTACTTTCTCAGAGGTCCTGCCCCCCAGTTTTCATACCCTGTGCTCTGATGGGAATGAACCAGGACTAGAGGGAGACCACTTTTCAAGGGGACTAGGGCTCATGTAGACCCCTCTCTTGCTCCCAGAACTGCCCTGTTGCCTGATAGCCTCAAGGAATTAATCAAGGAGGCAGAGAGACAGGAAGTGTGTTTCTCTGTCTCCCAGACTAGCAAGGGCCTTCCTGAGAAGATCAGGCCTCAAGGCTGAGTATCCAGATCAGTGGTTCCCCAACCTGGTGATGCCCAGAATCCCCCAGACCTATGGACTTATGAACCAGTATTTTAGGGTTGTGGCAGAGCTGGATTGGGGTGTGTCTACCATGCTCCCTACCTTTCTTGAGTCCCGCTAATTACAGATCCAACCACTCCTGGGGTTGATCCTGCCTCAGGCCTTCCTTGGAATCTGGGGGTGATGGAAGCCTTGTGTATGTGCTCATTCACTGCCTCTCCCTTGGTCTTGGCTGCTCATAGCCTCCTCATCTGGCTTGTTTTTTCCAGGGTTTCCGGACCCTAGAAGACATCCGCAACCAGGCCTCCCTGACTACCCAGCAGGCCATTGGCCTGAAGCATTATGATGACTTCCTGGAACGCATACCCCGGGAGGAGGCTACAGAGATTGAGCAGACAGTAAGCAGTTGTCCCAGAGCAGTGAGGAGAGCCAGGCCTTGCTATAAGGTCAGGACCTGGCTCGAAGTCAAGAACACCTGATCCCTCAGCTGGGGAGCCAGGCGGAGGAAGCTGTGAGACAGAGGTTGGGACCAGTGGGGATAGGGCCAGCTGAGACTGAAGCTGGAAGTGTGGGTGGCTGTGGTAGGGAAGGGCTGTAACAGCAGGTCTCTGGATTAGGGTAGAGTAAGCATTGGCTTAGATGCTAGCATGGCGTTAGGGCTGGATTAGAGGCGGATTACTGTCAGAACTACTTGAGGATATTGGGGTTTGAACTGGATTAGGTCAGGGTGGGTCAGGGCAGAGGTTCTTAATGTTCTCTGATTCACAAACTTTTCTGAGAACCCAATGCAAACTATGGACTCTTTGTCTCCAAAATTTGTGCAGATGTACAAAGTTTTCTATTTCCAGATGTGCAGACCCTCTGAAGGATCCCCCCTCCACCCAGCCCCCTACAACCTGAGGCTGGTTCAGGGTTTGGATTAGAGTTGGTGTAGAAGCACAGTGCCAGTATGATTAGGTTTGGGGTCAGAGGAAAGCTTAGGTTGAGTTGAATTAAGGTTAGGCCTGAATTAAGAGTAGGGTTTTTTTAGTATTGGATGCTTTTAGTTAAGATTTGTTGTTGCCCTAAAAATAAGATTTGGCCAACATTAGGGTTTGATTTAAAGTTGGGTTAGGGATTAAATTCCTATAAAACCTAGATTAGAAAGAGACTAGTGTATATTTGGGGTTAGATATATAATTTGTTCAGTTGGTGTCAGGTTTAGGGGCTGGTTGCTGTGGGCAAGGTTTGCTACTTTGGAATCAGGTTTTGATAAGTAGGACTGTATGGAGACCCTGGCCCACCTTAGTTGAAATCAGCCTCCAGCTCTATTCAGGCCTCCAGCCTCCACGCTCTACTCTATGGGACTATGAGGCTGGCACAGGATGGATGGGCAGGCCCTTTTGTCCATCCATCACCAGGCCTTGGTGCTAGTGATGACACCGTCACTCAGCCACGGTATCCAGGCATGGAGAATGTCCCGGTGAGCCTCCAGCCCCCAGCCCATTGGAAGGGGCTTCCCACATGGCATTGAAGGGCTCTAGCTTTAGTTTTTGATGGGATTACTCATCCTAGGTCTCCTCCCATCCTCTTGGGAGGCTCAAGAAGGGAGTGAGGGGATTAGCAGAGCCTGGCCTGTCAGGAGAATTGAGGTGTCCTGGCCAAAGTATCCAGGGTCCCAGAAATCTCAGTGTCCTGGGGTAAAGGCGTGGAGGCCATCTGCATACGAAAGGCTTCCATGTCGCTGGGGTAGAGGCTAATGGGCTTATTTCCCTCAGTGAGGGATGATCCTTCAGCTGACAGCCCCCTCTTTCTTGGCTCCCTCTCCAAGCCCCAAGCCTCCTTCCTCCAAGCACTGGCTCAGAATTGCCTCCCTCTTCGCTTTTTTTTCTTTTCTTTTATTGTAGGTACAGTTGTATTTCTGGGCTCCATTTCCCCCTAGACCTGGCCTGGGGCACCCTGCTAGCCACCTGCTCAGGCCTCAAGCCCTAACTCACACACTCTGCCTTTAGCTCTAGATCCATACCTGGGGCTGCTGAGACCTGGCAGAGGGCTTCCAGGCATCTGGCCCTTTGTCCTAAGTGGATAGAGCTGGGCACATGGTTCGGGGCAGGGGCCGAGAGAAGGGGTGTCTCTCTGCTCTTAAAGAACCCTAGGAGGAAAGATCAGTGCCTTCCCTCAGAATCTGAGTATACGCCTCTTAGCTCGCTCTTCAGGCTGAGTCTGGTGGTGGGAACACATTTTCTTTTCCATCCTAGTGAAGCTGGAGAACTGCCATTCCCCAGGGTAGACTGCTGGCTCTGCTACTTGAGGCTTTCCCTCGCTTGTATCACACCTCCGGGGATTGGCTCGGGGCATCAGCTGGACATGTGGGCTCCTAAGTCAGGGAAGTCTCTCGTGCTGCCCTGGGAGAGGAACTCCATGCAGGGCTTGAGGCCCACAGGCCCTCCTTGCTGCCCCCTGCCACCCCCTCTCCCCCGCTCTTTCCCAGGTCCGGGAAGCAGCTCAGGTCTTCAACCCCGGGCTGCTGTGTGTGGCATGTGGTTCTTACCGCCGGGGGAAGGCAACCTGTGGTGATGTGGACGTGCTGCTCACTCACCCGGATGGCCGGTCTCACCAGGGCATCTTCGGTCCTCTCCTCGACAGCCTTCGGCATCAAGGTATAAGCTCTGTCTCTGGGTGAGCGGGCTGGCCGGGGCAGTGCAGGGAGGGCGACCCCTGGGAGGGAGAGGCTCAGAGTCGCAAGCTCTAGGCAGGAAGCAGGGGAGGGCTGCTTTGTGAGAATACCACCTCTCCCTCGAGGCCAGAGCCATTGCAGGGAAGAGACAAAACAGCCCACCACTCCTCCCCTCAGTAATAGGTGCTCACTACTGCCTGCAGGTCGAGGTTCATCCCACCTGCCTGTGACACTGCAGGGGGACATGAGGAGGAATGACTATGCATGGTTTAGAGAGGCAGGCCCAGAGAGGGCAAGGTCAGCCAGCAACGAAATTTGTGAGCTGGAAATGGAGGACCCAGGGATGAACAGGAGAGACCTGGGAGGACAGGGCAGCCCGGGCCTGGCTCCCTGCCCTCCCAGCGGCCTTCTGATGTTGCGCCAGGGTTCCTGACAGATGACCTGGTGAGCCAGGAGGAGAACGGCCAGCAGCAGAAGTACTTGGGGGTGTGCCAGCTACCCGGGCCGGGGCGGCGGCACCGACGACTGGACATCATCATTGTGCCCTACAGCGAGTTTGCCTGTGCCCTGCTCTACTTCACTGGCTCTGCCCACTTCAACCGCTCCATGCGGGCTCTGGCCAAGACCAAGGGCATGAGCTTGTCGGAGCATGCCCTCAGCACCTCTGTGGTCCGAGACACCCAAGGCCTCAAGGTGGGGCCTGGCCGAGTGCTGCCCACCCCCACTGAGAAGGATGTCTTCAGGCTTTTAGGCCTACCCTACCGAGAACCAGCTGAGCGGGACTGGTGACCCATGGCTTGGGGGGAAGGAGGTGCCAAGCTGGACTGGCTGCCCCACCTGGCCATCCAGTACTTGGCTCCAGCCTTAGTGGGCTGAACGTCACCACTTCAGCCACCTGGGCCTGAGGGAAGGGGCCAGCCTGGCTCCCAGGCTCGGCTTGGCCCGGCCCTCTCCTCAACAGGAGCAGACTGCTGTCCTACCTCACCCGTGCCCCTGGTAGGGTTTTGTACACGGCCCCTTGCCCCATTTTAAGCAAGAACAGGTGCTGGTGTGAAGCCAGCTTCCTGTGCTGAAGGCCCATGACACCCCTCTTCCCTACCCAAGGAGGGTTTGGCTGCTGGGGGCGGGGCAGGGGCTGCAGGGGAAGGGGCAAACAGCTGTGGCTGAGCATCACCTAAGACCCTTTGGAGCAAGAGACTGCGCTACTCCACATGGACTCCTATGCGGCCCACTTCCTCTGCAGCTGGAGGTGTGGGGAGGGGGCAACTGAGGCTCGGTAAGGACAGCATTTGAAGGCCCAGGGGCCCAGTAAAGTGCACTTGACATTCCGACTGCCTAGTGTCTGTGAGCGGCTGCAGTCCCTGCCTGCCTTCCACCCGGGTGGGGATGGAGATGGGAGCTGAATGGGGGCCCAGAAAGACAACTGCTCTCTAGACGGGCTGGCCTGAGTCAGCTCCTGAGCTCAGAAGGGGGCAGGGGTGGGTGGGTAAGAGAATTCATGGAGTCAGGCATTAGGAGCGCCTGTCTCCCCATCAGCAGCTCTTGTGGGCCCTGCCCTAGAACAGGCTATCGGGACATAAACAGAGGTGACAAGACTCATTAGGAACAACTAAATGGTGACTTGTGTGCCACCAACAGGGCTGAGGCAGTCAGAGAAGGTTGCCTAGAGGAGGGGAGGGGCGGGCTGGCAGGGAAATTGCCTGTCTGTTTGGGGACAACTAAAGACCGTGCTTTAGATAGAATGCTTCTGCTGAAGTCAGGAGGAGGCCAGACATGGAGGACTGGGAGTCAGGCTAAGGGGCTTAGTTTGATAGAACAGATAGGAGCAAGCCCAGCTGGCGGGACCAGGATGGTGCTCGGAGGTTGGACCTTGCAGGATGGCGTTGGGCATACCAGCTATGAAGAATAACGGGCATAAGGCAGGAGAAGGTGGCTGTGTTGGAGGAGCCTGGAGAGGCCTGATGGCATGGGCGTTTGGTGGCTTCAGAGATGGACTCAAGCTGGAGCATGCCGACTGGGAGGCAGGACTGGAGGGTAGGTGCTGAGTCTTGCCTCTCTGTCAGTAACGAGAGTCCCAGAGCTGGCCTTTGTTGGCCTGATTTTTAGTCAGGGGCTCCTGGCAGCCTCAGAATAGGCACCCTAGTTCAGAACCCTGAAGTCCCAACCCTGGGGCCCCACCTACATGGGTCATGCCAGGGAAGGAATCCAAAGCTCATGGAGTCTGGGGGACCCTTACACAGCCTGGTACCAACCAGAGACAGTCAATCAAAGGCCCAGAACCTCTGTGAGAGGTGAGTTCCTCAGAGCTTCCACTCCCAAGGAGGCATGGCTGACTGGCACCTGGAATGAATAAGCTGGGTAAGTTCCTGGGCCCCCAAGGCTGCTTCTGGCCCCCGCTCACAAGCTCTGCCAGTTCTATTCTGGACTGGACCCCCAGTGTCTGCCATCATTCCCAGCAAGGGTCAGAGTTGGCAGATACCCAAGCCTGGAGTGTCCAGGTCCAAATGTGGAAGTTGCTTCTCTCCTTTTGCTTCTCTCTTCGGGGCCCTGGCCTGCTCAGCAGCCTCTCTAGGCCCAGAGGAATAGGGCCTCCAGGGCTACAAGAGGGAACCAGTGGGTCATGGGGTAACTTGGCCAATTAACCCCTTCCCACACACAGGAAGTCCCCAGAACCACACAGAAGGACAGTGCTGACTTCTGTGTCTGAAAACAGGGACCTGACCCCATTCCTGGCATCTCCTCCTCCTCCTCCTCCCAGGAGATTCAGAATTCCAGACATTACCTTCAAACCATGTAAACTTATGGTCCCACCTCCTGGCAAGGACAACAGGAAATCGGGATAGAAAGGGAGAATGCCCACACCTTCCAGAGAGACCCATTCTGGAGGTGGTACCCTCTTGGTTGCTCAATCTGACACAGGAGCCCAGGAGAAGAGCTGATGGAGGGATTTCTATCTTGAGAAAGGCTGCCCAGTTTGGGGTAGTTCTCCAAGTCCAAACTAAGCAAAGAGTGTGTTGGAAGGTTCTCCAGGTACTTCAGGGTCTGGACTTGGTTTCTGAGTAAGCTTGCTGCCCAGTGTCCCATTCTGCTGGAAACCTGGTGGGAACTGGCATCCTGTCTAGCAACTGAGTACCCCAAAACTACCACCCAGTCACCATGTGGTCCTGAGGAGGAGGAGAAGGGCCCACAAGCCTGCTTTCTGCCCCAAACCCAGCTGTTATCACTCTATGAGCCAAAGTTGCCCCTGGCCAGACCACATGAATGGTAGGCAGAATAATGGTCCCCCAAAGATGTCCACATCCTGATCCTTAGACCCTGTAAATATGTGACCTTGCTTGGCAAAAGACATTGCAGATGTGATTAAGGTTAAGGATTTTGAGATGAGATTATCCTGTGGACCCAATCTAATTATGAGTCCTTAAAAGTGGAAAACCTACACAGAGAGATGTGACAACAGGAGGAAGGTCAGAGCGATATGATGTTTCTGATTTTGAAGATAGAGAAAGGGGGCCACCAGCCAAGGGATGTGGGTAGCATCTAGAAACTGGAAGAGGCAAGGAAAACAGATTCTATTCAAGAGCCTCCATAAAGGAACGCAGCCCTGCCAACACCTCAGTTTTATTCCAGTGAGACCTCTGTCAGACTTCTAAACAGTAGTACTGTGTGGTAATAACTTTGTGTCGTTTTAAGCCACTAAGTCTGTTACTGCAACATTAGGGAACCAGTAAACTGGCTGTGTCTTGGTCTCCTTTTATAGTGAGTGGAGGGACCTGCTGTGAGGCAGAGGAGGTCCCCCCACGATTGCAGCTGGGGTGTGGGGAAGGGTGGGAGCCTCATATGCCTGGAGTAGGGGAGCGTCATGTGGTGGGCAAGGCCCTGGGTCCCAGCCCTCTCCAGCTGGCTGCCACGTGGTCAGTGTGAGCCTCCCTTAATTTCAGTTTCCCTCTGACACTTTGTGCCCAAGATACAGACCTCTCTAGACTGCTCTACCCCAACCCCGCCAAGCTGGGAGCCTCATCTTTTCCCAGGGGCTGGGGGAATGACATTGATCTTGACCCCAGACTTGCACTGAAAGTGGAACAAGAAAAGGCCACACTCTCCTCCTGGGTTCTGGCTGCTCATGGGGGAGTAGGTGTGGGCACAGGGCCAGGAGCCTCCTGGCCTGGAGTGGACATGGCAAGGTGGGCAAGTCCAGCTATGTCCTACCCTCCAGGTTTTAAGGGCTGGGAATGGAAACCCCAGGCCCTTTGTCTTGCTTCTGCAGGAGAGTTACAGGATTCCTGTCCCTTTAAATGGGGTGGGCTGGGGCACCCAGTTGGTTAAGTGTCTGCCTTCGGCTCAGGTCATGATCCCAGGGTCCTGGGATCGAGCCCCGCATCGGGCTCCCTGCTCAGTGGAGAGCCTGCTTCTCCCTCTCCCTCTGCATCTCTCCTTGCTTGTGCTTTCTCTCTCTCAAATAAAATCCTTAAAAATGAATGAATGAATGAATGAATGAGATAGGCTGCCTTTTGCCAGGACTAGGGACTACAACATGGAGAAGACATTGGCCTCACTTTCTTCACTCCTCAGGAGAGCCCCTTCCAGCCCCTCCCACCATCCCAGAGATCAGCCTCACTGGGAGCTACAGCGGCTGGGGCACCTGCTGCTCCCTATAGCCTCCGCAGACACCTACGCGCTGCCCTGGGCCTGAGGCCCAGCCTCAAGACCTTTAGCCCCTGTCCACTCTGCCCTTCAGCTCAGGCACCAGCCAGCTAGTTTTCTAGAACGCCCAAGCCACCGCACAGCCCTGCTTCTGAGCTCTGGAACAGGGGGCCCCTCAGGGCTAATTGGCCTCATAAATTGTAAAAGCTGGCCTGAGACTCTGGGCCAAGCCTCACCCCGTCGTCTGAATCGGGGCCTCCACAAGCCCTGGTCGTCCGCACTGGAGGTCAGTGCAGAAGCTGAGCCCCAGCGAAAGACCCAGAGGGGACATTCCTGAAGAAGGGCCTGAAGATGAGAGGACCCAGGGGTTGAAGGAGTGTGGGGGAGGGCTCTGAGGATGCCATGGAGGACATCTCCCGAATCCAGCGGCACCACATAAGGGGGCCACTGCTCGCTGCTTGAGTGGCTGTGGAATCTCACCTGGCCCGTGGCTCTGCAGGACTCTGGCCTGGCCCTGACCAAGCAGGCCCATGACCCTAGACACGGTGGTCCTGCCGCAGCAAGACACCCTCACCCACTGGGCTCCGGTCCCTCAGCTGAGCTGTCACTGTGCCTGTTCGACTGCACGTTCATTTGTCTGTGTGTCTAATGTGCATTCCGGGCCGAGTGTGTGCGCTGCGCGGTCAGGATTTTCTATCTGTACGTGTGGGCAGCCCCACATAGGAGTCCGTGCGCACACTGATCCAGACTCCGTGGGCATGCCCCTACGTTGTCAAGGGCCTGGGCAGGGCCTGGGGGCCGGAAGGGCGGTCCCTGGAGTCCCCGGCAGCGCTGGGCAGGGACTGCAGAAGGTGGAGCCCTGGCTGTCTCCGGACTCTGGGTCCTTGTGTCCGTGGAGGCGGCCGTAGGGCGGGCCGCCTGCGTCAGCCTTGAGCGGCCATCAATAGCGCGCGGTTAATTAATTTGATGGGAACAGCAGGGACCGCCGTTTGCATTTAGTGAAGTTCCAGGAACTTCCAACCTCATCTTCATAATTGGCCTCATAAATTGTAAGAAAGAGAGAGATCAGCAAAGCGGGAGGGAGGAGGGGCTGCCCGTCCGTCCTTATTTAATTTTATTGCTGAAATTCATCTTTTTAGCCTCCTCCGGAATCGGCTCTCCCTGCCGGATTTGCCTAATCATGATAAATTAATATTCATTTCCCCGCCTCTTACCCAGCTCCCGCGCTTGGATGGAGTTGGGGAGGGTCTCCTTCCAGCCCCTTGGCCAGGCCTTGGTGGGAGCCCTGAAGGGGACCTTTTGTGAAGAAAAGAAAGTGGAGCCTGGGGAGAGCTGGAGGGGAGCCAGGGAGAAGAGGCGGCTCTGTTACGGTGGGGAGGTGTGTGTGTGGGGGGGTAGCTTCAGGGGGATTGACTGGGGCTCCCGGATGAGCGGCTCCTGAGGCCCCCTGCTGGTTCTGGGGCAGGAACAACCCAGACGGTCCAGGGTGTGAGGCTCAACTACCCCTGCCCAGCTAGGGTTAGGTGGGAGGGGCAGGAAGTCTGAGAAGGCCCTTTTGGAGACCCAGAGGCCCAGACTGGCGGCAGACAGGATGGATTCGGGAGATGGATTTTGAAGGCTAGTTCCAGTTGAGAAGTCGGGGGAGGAGGAGGGTCGGCTGCGTGCCTGACCTGGTCTTTGCCCCACACCCCTGCTGATGCTCTGTGCAGGCCACCTTGCCCTGGGCAGACTCCAGTGGGGACCTGGCCTCCTCTGTGGGGCCTCACAGGTGCCCATGGGCTCTGGCCAGCTGGGTGGCTGGACCTCGGACACTGGCTACCTTGGCTAGGCCATGTGATTGCCCAGGTTACTGCTCTTCCTTGGTGAGGCCCTTTTCCGAGGCCTGCAGCAAGGTGGCTGGGAGGATAATGCAGGCCTGCTCTTCTCAGCGGGGCCCCACAGTCCAAAGGGGCAGAATTCTCTATCTTCTTGAATCACAATTAGTATGTGAAACTGGGAGGGATTTAGACTGTACCCAGCTCTTTGCCCTATCCTACAGACAAGGAAACAGGACCAGAGATGGGAGGTGACTGGCTGGTCCAGCCAGGGTCTCACAGAAGTCACGGGGATGGGACTAGGATAGAGGGATGCTTTCACCCCCCCTCTGGAGGCTGGGTGTGGTGGGCAGGATTCGAAGGAAACCCTCAGTGACCTTTACCCCTCTCTCTTGAGTGTGGCTGGAGCCTTCAACTGTGATGAGGTATTATTCCCATGGTTATGTTACCTTATATGGCAAAAAGGAGATGATCCGGGTGGGCCTAGTCTAATCCCACGAGCCCTTTAAAAGCAGAGTTTTCTCTGGCTAGTAGCGAAGGGGCAGTCAGATTCGAAGCATGGGGAGGAGTCAACACACCTTTGCTGGCTCTGAAGATGGAGGGGGCTGCATGCAAGGACCAGGGAGAGTCCTGGAGGAGCTGAGAGTCACCGCCAGCTGACAGCCAGCAAGGAAATGGGGACCTTAGTCCTACAACCACAAGGAACTGAATTCTGCCAACAGTGAAAAGGAGAAAGAAGCTGATCTTCCCCAGAGCTTCCAGGTGAGAACCCAGCCCAGCCAACACCTTGATTTCAGCCTTGTGGGACTATAAGCAGAGAATCCAGCTGAGCCTTCCTAGACTTCTGGCCTAAAGAACTGAGAAAATTAATGGGGCTAAATTTGTGATGATTTGTTATGCAGCAATAGAAAACTAATACACAGACTTAGGTGAAAGGTGTCTTAGGAGGCTTCTATGATGAGAAGGAGGGAGATGAAGTTGGAAGAAGTCTGGGGCTCTATCCTCATGCTATTTCCCTTCCCCGGTATTCCCACTGGGCAACAATGGACTAGAGCTGCTCCCCAGCTGCCAAAGTCCTCAACATTCCCTATTGTTTTACCTGGGACCCAACCCTTATAAGCATTTAAATCTGTGACTCCTGCCAGGTGAAGACTGGACCCCCAAGTTATGAGGAGCAGGGATTCACCTCTCACAGGAAACGGTCCTTGACAGGAGGAATTTCTATGGAATTGGCTCAGGCAGAGCCTTCTAGGATGTAGGTAGAGGCAGGCTGATAATTCAGTATTCTTGCAAACCAGAGATTCCCTCCCTATCCCAAACCAGAGTTTTAAAAAATATTTATTCAGGGGCGCCTGGGTGGCTCAGATGGTTGAGCGTCTGCCTTCGGCTCAGGTCATGATCCCAGGGTCCTGGGATCGAGCCCCGCATTGGGCTCCTGGCTCAGCAGGGAGCCTGCTTCTCCCTCTCCCTCTGCCTCTCTCCCTGCTCATGCTCTCTCTCTCTCTGTATCTCTGTGTCTCAAATGAATAAATAAAACCTTAAAATAAAATAATATTTATTCATGGAGACTGGGTGGGTGCTGGAAGAAGATATTTTTGATTCCTAACTGGAAGGCACGACCTTCTCTGTAGGTTGGAGAAGACCAGTTGACATTTTGCAAGTTATGGCAAGAGTCGCCAGTGAGGAGACCTAGGTTAGCTGCACCGTATTTCTGGTTTATTTTAGGAAGATTTTAGCAGTGTTTATTGGTTAAGCCTGGCCAGTCCCCCTCTAACCTAGGTCTGCGTGTGGATTATATCCTGTAACCTTCCCAACAGCCCCCCAGGTCGTTGTATTTCCTCATTTTGCAGTTGAGGAAAGTGAGGCCCAGAGCGGTGCGTTCACTTGTGCTAAGTCACACAGCACGTGAGGAACAGAGCTGGGTTTTAGCTTTGATCTCTGTGACCCAGAAAGCCCAGTTGGTTTCCCTAGCTCCTCTCTAGCCAGATCCCACTGGGCTTTCTTTCTAACCTCTCTCTCTCCTTCTCCCACAGATCTAAAGCAAAGAGACCTAAGTCGTCAGTCTGTGGAGAGTGCTAATACTGTGAAGGACATAGTCCCTGGCCCTGAAACCTGGGGTTTTGAATCAGCAAATGCCCACTTGCCCTGAGATGGGAGTCCCTGACCTCTAACCTCCATTAGGGAATTAGTGTGTGGGGGGCACAGACTCTAAGCTCCAACCCGGGGGGAAAGCAGGGGTCCTGGCTCTATAGCTCACATGTATCCCTATACATGCCTGACAGATGGTCCCCACCCATGTCCCTGCACACACCTGACCCCTCCCTTTCAGCCCCACACATGCCTGACTTGATCTCACATGGGTTCCACACAGGGCCTGATGGGTGCCCAGCCTGGCCTGAGAGGCCCCCTTCCCCCAGCTCGACTTCCCCTGAGGGACTCACTGTGACCTTGGGCTCAATGATGCATGGGAACACTTTGACAAGGGCCTCTCGTCAGGCCACCCTACCTACCTGCCAGGCCACAAACCCACTGGAAAGGAATCACCCCCTGGCCTGTCCTTCTTCCCCCCCCCCCCCCCCCGCAAGATACCTAACTGGGAGACAGCCCAGGACCCTTAGTGTCTGACCCCAGGAGAGAGGACCCTAGAGGCCATGCCCCTCCTCCTCCCATGACAGAGAACAGTCCCAGAGCTCTGGGCAGCTCCAGCTTCTCATCTCAGGGACCAAGAGATTCTGAAAGCCAAGGTTCCCCACCCCTCACCTTGAGGGCCTCCATGACCCTCCCCCACCCAAGGGCCTATGGAAGCTGCAGGACCAAGTGAAGTAGGAGGGCTCCAGGAAGATGCCCTGGAGAAGCCCTACTTGCTGCCCAGTCTGTAGTATGCAACCATGTAGCTTCACAGTCTCTACTGTGAAGTACAGACTCGGACCACAGATGCTCCTCCGGAGTCTGGCTCCAAAGGCAAGAGGAAAGCTCTCTCTTCTCCATGCTTCAAGTTCTATTTTTCTGGACTTCACTCCCTCCACCCGGTAGGAACAGACAATCAGGCTTCTCTGGGATCTGGAATGGGAGCAGCTGTTCCGACGCAGGGGGATGGCGAGACAGAGGAATGCTCCAGGGGTCAACTTCAAGGACAGGGGCATCGCCGCAAATGGGTATCCTGCCGGCGGGCCTTGGGGTGGGCTGGGCCGCTGCTGCCAAGTGTATAGGGCGGGGGACGGGGCCGGTATTGAGGCCGATGGGCGCGTTTCCCGGAATACGCCAGCAGAGGACGCGCGAGGACCAACGAAGAGGACACGCGAAGAAGCCGGGCAGTGTGCGAAGGCCAGGATGGGGGTGTGGCAGAGAGGGCGCCAGGTACCGGGACGAACCGCCCAGCGGAGCTACTCCGGGGTCGGGAAAGGAGAGGAGGAGGATAGGGCTGGATGGGTCCAGAATGCGCTGCCGCCACGCAGCCCCTCGCTCCTCCTCCGGAGGCGGCCACTGGGGATGTGGCCTAGCGCCACTCCTTGGGTGGGTAGACCCTCCGCATCACCCGGCAGGGAGACCGGGTGACCTTGGACTGGTGACCTGGTGACCTTGATGCTGAATCGGGTGGGACCCTTTCCCCCGACTCACCTCTGGTCCGGATTCTGTGCCTCAGTTTCCCCCTGGGTGAGTTCTGTCCTTGCTCCTGGAAGCTCTAAACTGGGAGACCAGGTGGGGTGAGACGACTCAGTAAGAGGGTACCAGTTAGACCAGTACCTCCCCACTCCCTTCCATCCCCCTTCCCTCCCCAACCTTGTACTCTGGGCTTGAGGGAAAATAGAAAAAGATGGGGAGAGGAGAAAAGAGTGAGTGATGGAGGAAGAGGTGGTGCTGGAGGAGCAAATGGAAGAGAAGAGAGAAGTGGGAGGGCAGTGGTGGTGAGGGTAAGTATGAAGAGGGGCCTAGCCTCTCTGCGGAAGCCCTCCCAGGGCTTGGGCAATCTGTGACTCTCCGGGCGGGTGGCACTGGGGGCTGAGCTCTCCACTGCATCCTGGGAATCATCACTCTGCCTGGAGCCCCGCTCCAGCCGCTAAGATTTATAGCTGGGCCAGGCCCAGCGACCTTGGACGGATAACTAATGACGGGTCAATAACGCTACAGAAAAAGTGAACTGGTAAGGGAGGAGGGACGAGGCCCATTAGCCGGCATTTTCTTTCTAATCCTGGTGCCTCTCACTGCAGTCTCCTTGCTGGGGGTTTCCCTGAGGGCCTCTTGATAGGTCTGAAAGGTGATGGTTAACACAGCTAAAATAGGAACCAGAACATACTGCAGAGACCCAAAGTGGGTCCCATGACAGTGAGGGAGACAGGTGCCCGGGCCTGGAAATCCTTCCCACTCCCTGCATTCTGTAGACAGGAGAAAGTCACATGTTGGGGAGCCGAAGTTAGCAGGTCAGTTCCTGTCAGGCAGGAGGGCGCCCTGGGAGAGAAATAGGGGGGAACCCTGGTGCCCCCCAATCCCCTCCATCTCCTCCACCTAGCTCCCTCCCCTGGCCCATATATTTGGAGGTGTCCTCTGCCTCCCCTCACCTAAGTTACCCAAAGTCAGAGTGTTTACTTTAGTCTGGGGGCACCTAATATTTGGCCTGTGTCCCTGCTTGCAGGTGGGCTGGGGAGGCAGGGAGGGGCCTGAGTCTCAACTCCTAGGTCATCTGGTTTCTATTGATAGTGGACCAAATTCCTCCCAGTCTGGCAACTCCCCTCCCCCTCTTTGGGGTCACTGAGTCATCCTCTGGGTCCCCAGTCTATTTCTGACACCCCAGGAACCCCAGAGTTGAGAGGAAGGAAGCAACTCTCTCAATACCTGACCTCATAGATCTCCCCTAATAATCTCTGTGGGCTATACAAATGCTTTTCCACCTTATAGTCCCATTTTATGGATGAGGAAGTTGAAGCTCAGAGGCATAGTCAGCAGAGAGGAGCTGAGACTTGAATTCAGATCCTCTGGCTCCATATCATTGCCTCTTCCCTACCCTGTCATCCCAGGGTCCTGGGCTCCTCCCCCATCAGCTCATCCTGAACTCCTGCCCTGCTTTGTCTGCAAAGGAGACACCCAATGAAGGGACCACTGAGGCAAGGGTGTTCTTTTGCCAAAGTAGACACAGGGTAACGGAACAACCCTGGACAAAGTATAGGGGGGTGGCAATGGGATGAGAGGAACATATTTGGGCTGCATGTACCCCTCATGTTGTGTGTGTGTGTACATACGTGGACTCGTGTGTGCTCATTCATTCACACTTATTCCTTCAACAAACAGGTATTGAGTGGCAACCATGTGCCATGCCCTGGGGATATAGGGGCAGCACTTGGGAGCTTATATTCTAGCAAAGGGAGTACATAGAATAGGTCTGTCTATGACGTGTGGTAGTGAATCAATTCCCTGCAGAGTAGAAGCAAGCATGAGCAGAGACATATGCAAGGAACCAACTCCCCCTCTGGCGATAGAGACACTAAATCTTCACCCATCAGCTCAACCCCTCAATCCACATCCAGACTCCAACGTACCAAACCTGCTCCTTATACTGTCTTACTCAATCAGCTTGGAAACCTGAGAGATCCCTGGCTCCAGGACTGGCTACATAATTTTAAGGGCCCATGGCCAAATGAAAATTCAGACTCTTTATTATAAAATTATAAAGAATTTCAAGACAGCATTAAACCAAGCTGCTGCCCTTCTAAATGCAGGGCCCCCTGGTACTGCGTAATTCATATGCCTGTAAAGTTGGCCCTGTCTGGCACTTCCCCATTCATTGACCTTCTGGTCCTCTCCTTTTTTAAAGATTTTATTTATTTATTTAAGAGAGAGAGAGTGCATGTGCGTCCACAAGGGTGGGGGGCGGAAGGAGCTGAGGGAGAGGGAGAAGACTCCCTGCCCCCGCTGAGCAGGGAGCCTGAGGCAGGGCTCGATCCCAGGACCCTGAGATCAGGACCTGAGCCGAAGGCAGATGGTAAACCAACTGAGCCACCCAGCGCCCCTCCTTATTTTTTTAAGTTTATTATTATTATTTTTAGTAATCTCTACACCCAATGTGGGGCTTGAACTCATGACCCCAGAGATCAAGAGTTGCATCCTCTTTGGACTAAGCCAGCCAGGTGCCCTGGTTCTCTCCTTTTCTATGTTTGGTGCTGGCTCAGGCCTTGCTGGTCACTCATGCGGACCTGCTCCAGCCTCCTCGCTGGCCCTCTAGCCTCCAGCCTCTTCCCAGCTCTGGCATCCTGGCCCTAATCTATGTGGTAAGTCTCATTCCCACGCACTCACCCAGTGCCATTCGCTTGGACTCTTGGCCCCTTAGACTCTTTGTCCCTTAGACTCCTTGGCCCCAAACACTCCCTACAGGTTCCCATTTTCATACCTTTTTTTTTTTTTTTTAACAGAATTCAGTTCCTTTTGAGAATTTATTCTTCCTTTAGGCACCTCCTCCAGGAAGACTTTTCTGATTTTTCTGTTGGAAATCTCACATCACAGCTAGGTACTTGGGTCAAAGCACAAATCATCTTCTGCCTTCACTCATAGCCATTTGTCTGCTCCTTCTAGTAGACTTAAAATTCTGGAAGACAGGGATGATGTTATATTTATCATTTTAACTCCACAGTACCTGGCTGACATGTAGGCGCTCAGTTAATATTTGTTGATACAGCTGTGTGTGTGTGTGTGTGTGTTTGGAAGCCCTGAATCGTGTGCACAGAGCTGTGTAGGGCTGTGTCCACAAACAAGCATTTCTGCTTATGTGATACAAACTTCCATATCCATGCATGTACAGGCATGTTGGGAGCATACATGTGCACAGACATTAAGTGTTGTTTCTGTAGCGATGTGTACTAATCGCAGGTGCATGGGTATGCAAGCTCTGTGTGCATGCATTTATGTTGGTGGGTGTGTACCTAGATCTGGGTGGCAGATGTATGCCCATGCATGGCACGGAACACGTGTCTGTGGTCCGTGAGGTGGGGGTTGTGCCTGGACAGGAGCTGCAGGTGCACCGTGCAAGGACACAGGCGGCTGGCGCGTGTGCGGGCCATGTGTGTGCACAGCTGCATGTCCTGGCCGCAGGCAGGCCTGCCGCCCAGTGTGCCCAGCGCTCCCGCTGAGCTCACCGCTTTGTTCCTACGCCGCAGGCGGCCGCGTGGGCTCCTGGCTCCTGGCTCCTGGGCCTGAGCGACTCTCGGCCCTGCCGTGATTGGCGGCCGGGTGGGCAGCTCCGGCTCCCTCCAGGGCGGGCGGAGCCGGATCGGCTCCGTTACCGGCGCAGGGGGTAGGGGTGGGGGTGGGGGGGGGGGCCAGGCCATCCATCTTCTGTTATTACAGCGTAATGGGGCTGCTCGGGCGCCCGCCCATTTGTCATCGGCCTCGTTCGCTGATAACGGGCATTTGTCATCACTTTCCTCTGCGCCAATGTCATCAGCGCCGCTGACAGGCGGGGCGGGGGGCGGGGGGAGTGTCGTGTGCATGAGCACAGGCGCGCACACATGCGCGTGGGCCTGCTGGACACAAGCTCTTGCACAAACAGGCACACGAAACCCGAAGGGGGGGCACACTGAACCTGGGGGGACACATGCCCCTGTGTGTGGATCAAAGCTCCCCAGAGACAGACACACATGCAGACACACACTCAGAACAGCCTCATCTGTCAAGCAGCTATTCCCAGCTGGAGATCTCTTCCCCAGTAGAGGAGACGTGTGCTGGGGGAGGGGCTGGTTTGTGGTTAATGGCAGCTTGAGTGCAGGTGGCCCTCTGCCAGCTCCCTGTGTGCACACGTGTGACATCAGCCACCAACATTTACTGAGCCCCTTGCAGGCTCTACAGGCTTGTGTGTGATTGTGTGTTCTATTGGCAGAGTGTGACAGTGCAGGGACAGCCACATGGCCTCTCAGACACAAGGACTTCGGGCAAGTCTCCAGGGCTGGATGGTGGGGTCATGGGCTGGTGGAGGTGGTGTTTGGTGGTGGGATGGTGGATGGTGGGATGATGGGTGGTGGTCCCCATGATGCCTTCCTCCCAACCCTCCAGAGACAGTGTAGCCTGGGAGTTACCCTTCCACTCCTGGCCCTACTCAGGCTCTGAACCTAGGCTGATTTGCAGCAAGAGGGACTCAGGAAAGACTCCAGAAAGAACTTCCTGTCTGGATCGGGTGCAAAGCAGTTTGGGGTAGGCATGACACTGGTAGCTAAGAGGGGAGCTTGGAAGGGAGAGATCTCTTGCCCATATCCTATGCCCTCTGGACTGACTCAGGTCCCAGCCCAACTGGGACATGGATGATGTGTTCCTGGTGCTGCCCTTTGGCATATTCACTTCAGGATGGTGTAGGGGACTCCACTAGCCCTCATCAAGGAGGGAGACATCTCCCTCCCCAATCATTCTGGCCCCTAGTTGTCTGACACATACTAGGTGCTCAATAAGTAACTGTTGAATGAATAAATGATTGAAGATAGAGTATGTGGAGGTGGGGAGTCTCCCTAGTCCCTCCCTGAGTGGCCACCAGCCACTAATGGCCCAGATCTCATCTCCTGCCCACCCCCCAGCTCCTTTCCTCACTCCTTTGTAGCCCCCCCCCAAACTCCCCTTCCCCCCAGCTTCTCCCTCCTGGGCTGAGGGGGAGGGAGTGGGGGCAAGGCCCCCTGGCAGAGCAGGGCTTGCTTGTTCCTTGTAAATGAAGACCATAATTAACATTAAATTAAGGTAATACAAATGAAGGCAACATAGAGGCTGACAAGATGAGCGTTTGGGGAGGCAGTGGGGAGAAGTGATTCATATTTTTAATTTACTGTACGGATGGGCCATGTGGCTGGGGAGCGGGCGGCTCGAGTGGAGGGGGTGTCGCCCCGCGATGTTTGCTGGGCTCTGAGCAAGCACACAATGACTATTAAACTCAACTGTCCATATAATGGGACAGATTCGACATGACGCCCACTGGAGCACCAGGAGCCTGGCTGACCAGGCTGTAAATCCTGCCCACACGGCGCCTGCCTGTCCACCTGCTGACCCAGCCTGGCTTGGCCCAGGCCTGGGTCTAGTGGGCACAATCCCCAAGGGGCCTGAGAGGGGCCTTTGACCTGGGCAATCATAGGGGCCAAAAGGGTGCAGGTTCCTGGCCCTGGCTGAGCTCAGGGTTGAGTCGGGGCACTGGCAGGTCACATCTTGATCATGCTAGGGGTGAGGTGGGCCCTGGTAATATCCTCTCAGCACAGGACCTTGGTGTCAGGATGGGCCTGGAGCTCTGTGGCCCCACAAATGGTCTGATCCAGGAAATGAAGACACTGGTGTCCTCTTCCAAAGAGGGGAGCTGATTGTTGTCTGCATTATCACCATCACAGTCCATTTACCAAGCACCTACTATGCACTGACCCCCACTTCTGACTCATTAACTGGTTCCTCACACCATCCTATAAGATACTATCCCCATTTTACATATGGATTAACTGGGGCTGAGAGATAGGGAGTAACTTGGTCACAGAGCGTGCAAGTAAGTGTCCCCTGCCCCACCCCATGCCTCCAAACCCCAGAGCCTGGGGCTACCCCTGGATCTTGTAAACTCTGTACACAGAATGAGGGCCGGCATCTCAGGTGGCCCTCACCCACTGGACCCTAAGCCTTAGACACAGAGCTCTCTGGGAACGTGGGTGTGGGTGCACATCCTCCACCCTCCCTCCAGCCAGGAGAAAGGTGCCAACAAATCCCAGGCAGGCAGGGAGGGATCCCTGCTTACTCACTCTGCAAACAGAGCCTAAAGATGCTCGTCCCTGGGATGAGAGACGCAAGTGTAATTTAGGTTTTGATATTATGAAAGTCTCGCTGCTCTAAAACAGCAGGGCACTCGGTGCCTCATTAATAAAGGATAAACTCGGAGTCTATTTACAAGGCGCTTTTTGGGGTTATTTACTCTCCAATATACATATGTAATGTTGCGCATACTTACCGCTAGGTACGGCGCATCTTTTCAGCCTGGGTCTTGGAGTTACCTTGGGGAGGGGTGGAGAGGGTCACTGGGGAAGAGGGACTGCACAGGGAGCCACCCCTGGGAGTAGGGAGGCTCTGTGGAAGATGACAAGGCCCCATGGAGGGAGGGAAGTCACAGAATTTTAGAGTTGGAAGGTAGAAGGGGTAGAGGGTGGACTCCACCTGTCTCCCCTCCCCCTCTCCCCCCTTCCTGAGGCTCAGCACCCTTAAAGATAAGGTAGGTGAGGCTTCCCTGCTGGGCCCCCAGGCTCTCCCTCCCAGCCCCTCCCTCTCTGTATGAGGCCAGGACATGGTGGCCTCTCTCACCAGGGCTCCTACTCTGACCAGATTCTGACCACACTGGGGAAGAGCCCCTGCAGTTGTGAAAGGTGGTCAGCCAATTCCTATATCACAAGCATGTCCTGTGCAACTGCTGTGCACCTTATCTTACACCAGCCTGATCATAGCCCTGCTGCTCCCCCCACTGTGCCCAACAGTGCCTGCAGTCGGCACGGCCTTCCTCAAACCAAGATGGAGGCCACCTGTTCGCCCCGGGTGCCAGGAGGCAGCCACAGCAGAGATGGGTTCCCTGCAGCGGCTGCCACCTTAGCATGGACTCTACCATATGTGCAGCGGCTGAGTGAATCTGCAGACATCTTATGAATTAGGGCACTGCTTTCGTCTTCATTTTATAAATGAGTAAACTGAGACATAGGTTAGGGAACTCACCCAATGTCATATAGCCAGAAGGTGCCAGGCTGAAATTTTAACCCAGATTAGGGTTCTTATTCCCTGCAAGGCCTCCTCAAGGGTCCTTGGGCCTTAACTGCCCATCCTGGCCTCTGCAAAGCCTAGGCTCCTTGGGCCTTAACTGCCCATCCTGGCCTCTGCAAAGCCTAGGCTCCGACCAGCCCATGGCACATAATGAGGAGCTCTAAGCCCCGCTCTCCCAGAACACATCTCCACTCACTGCCTGATGTTCATTCACTTAGTCATTGAGCATCCACCACATGCAGACTTGGGCCTGGACCTACCACCTGGGTTAATGTAAGCTTATGACAGTGGAGGCCTTGGTTGGTTGGTTAATGCACAGGAGAGCTTAGAGATAGGACTGCCTGCCCATATATCCCACAGCTTAGAGTTGGAAGGCTTTCTGTGCTTGTCAGCCCTGTGGATGAAGAATGTGCCTGGCCCAGGGCCCAGCCGGGGGGGGGGGGGGGGATGGCGGAGATGGGCAACAGAGCACCGCCCCTTCCCCAACCTGGCCAGTTTGGACCAAGGAGATATCTGGTGGCCTTGCCTTTTTGTAGGGAGCCCTGGGTGGAGGTATCAGGGTCTCACCAGTCCCTTGGGAGTCCCCAGAGGTCTTAAAGGACATAATCACTATTGGGATGGAGCTCATGGCTGCTCTGGGCCTCAGGTTCTCGTATTCTTCCCAACCCCTGAGTCGGGGGAGAGCTGACCTGCAGGGTGCCGGACAGAGGGAGGATGGCAAGCAGGAGGATCTGATCCATCATTGTTGGTGAACAATGAGCCGTCACCACCCTAATTAAAGATGTAATTACAGCAAATACATTCCAGGCTGAGAATGAATGACGGATGGCAGGAAGGCACCTTGTAACCAGCACCCAGGACATGCTGCCCCCAAAAGCTCCCTACTCCAAGCTAGGGAACTGTCCTCACAGCAGCGGCCCCCAGCCAGGGACAGGATGTCCTGGTGCCTCCTGACAGGATAGCGACAGACAGGCAGAGATTGAGGCTGGGGCGGAAGGGCCAGGCAGGTGCCAGGGGCTGGAGTCTTGTTGGAGGACTGAAGGTGGAAGGAGGCCAAGAGGCCAGCATGAGGGGGACTGGGCTGGTGTGCGGCAGGCAAGGGAGCAGGGCCAGTGAAGAGTGGGTATCTCTGTGAGAGTATCACCAGAGCACAAAACAGGATTTCAGGGCCTACCAGCTTGGGGGTAATCGGGCCCCTGCAAAGGCCAGAGGGACCCATGGCCATTGACCCTTGGCCCTAGAGAGTGAATGCAGGGGGTAGGCCAAGGGGACTCACCTTGTATAGGGTAACCATAGTGGGGGATCTGGTGGGCCATTCTGGCTTTCAGGCCTGGCCCAGGTGTCAGGGGGTGGGGGTACTATCCTGAGGCCTGAGTTGTCCTTATCTGGGGTCAGGGTATAGGGCGGGGACTGGCCACATGAAGAGGAGAGAGGGGGACTCCTCCCGGTGACTCCCTCCTTCAGGAGGATAGGCCTCCAACTACCCCCTCCACCTGCCCAGGGCCACCTCAAAAGTTGTGGGCACTGGCTGTCTGGGAGGCCGGGGCTCAGGACGACTTCTCTACTTGGGATCTGAGTGGGCATCTGGATTCCAAGACCTGTTTGCCCTGGTCCCCCACCCTCACTTAGCCTCAGGGAACAGGAAACACGGAGCACAGGGTCGGGTCACTCCGAGGCCAGCCTGAGCTGTGACCATCCTTAGGGCCAAGGCATGAAGGCCTGCCTGGATGGGGAACTCGATGGCCCCAGCCTCCTGGCTCTGTCTGCTGTGGTGGCCCCTGGCCAGGGTCCCTCAGGGTGTATGGGCTGACCCCAGGGGAGAGAGAGCTGGGGGTGGGAAGGGTGGGGAGACCAGGCAGGCAGGCAGAGGGGAGGGAGGGAAGGCCACTGACAGCAGAACAAATGCTTGTAATTTTATAACCAATCTCAGCGTGTCCGTGGGGGGCCGTTTGCGCCTCCACTCAGGACCAATCAGCCTGACAGAGCTATGAGTCTGCCTGAGTGAATGTGAGCAGCTTCCCCCCCCAACACCACTTACTGCAATCTCATTACCCACCCAGCCCAAGACTGGCCAGAGCTGAAGGGAGGCAGGGAAGGGGGATCCAGCCCACACTGGAGCGGAGCCAGGCCGGAGCCAGGGCTGGGCCTGGGGCCAGGAGGGCAGGTGGGCGGCCTTGGAGGTCCAGTGGCTCAGGGGGAGGAGGACGGGAGACAGGCTCAGGAAACGTTTACTGAGAACCCACTGGTGGCTGAGCACGTAGGATATGGACAGGGCACAAACCCTGCCCTCAAGGGGCTTGCAGTCCGCTGGGAGCAAATGGAAAGATTAGAGGGATGGGGCCTGGTGAAGGTGGAGATGGAGAAGTGACCCGAAGGTGAGGAGGGGCAGAGCCCTAGAACAGAGCTGGCACTGGGCATGGGGCAGGAAGGTGGGGGTAAGGAAATCAAGGGAGAAGGAACCAGAGGAACCTCAGGAGTGCACGCGGAGCCCCAGCAGAGAGGTACAGGGCATGGGAGAAAAACGCCCATCTGGGAAGTGAGGAGGGCAGCCAGGAGGAGCTGGCTGGGCAGTGGTGGATATTAAAAGACGGCCTTGCTGGATATCTGGCTCTGGGGATGGCTATGTGCCCATTAGTCTCTCTAATTGTCAAAAATCTAATTTAGTGTCTGGAGCCCGGGCCGGCCTCGGGTTAAATGGAGGGAGGCAGGCCTAGCCATAAATCTGCCCTCCCAGTCCGGGCTGGTGCTAATTCTACAGTTAAGTGAGGGGGTGAGGAGGGCAGCAGGACGGGACAGGGAGGATTCTGGAGAGGGGCTAACTCCGACCCTGCATGCCAGCCTCCTGTGCTAAGTCATAGCCAGACCCTCCTCTCTTGCTGGAGGAAGGGGACTTGCCTGGGCTCATGTGGACCATGCAGAAGAAGTGCCTCCATGTGTGATGAGCTCAGGACAAGAGTCCTCTCAGGGTCTTTTGTGGCTGGGATTGTAAACCCATCAGCCCCTCCTCCTCGCAGGCCCACTCTGGGGCTGTGTGGGCTCAGCTCCTGCAAAGTGATTGGTAGGAAGATTATATATACTTCCTAATAACATAGTGAGCCTTTGGTGAGAAAGGGGGCATGGGGATTCACACCACGTGATCAAGTGACTGGTCATCCTGTTCACCAAACAATAGCCTCAGTGATGGGGACCTGTGGGCCATTCCTCAGTGGGGAGAACAAACACAAACCCTTGAGTGGCCTAGCCTCTCCTTCCCTGGGTCATTCCAAACTAGGTGCATGGACAGACTGGCAGCCGGACTGGGGCAGTCCCCGGGGGCCTCGTGTGTCCTTAGGGGAAGGCTCGGTAATGACCTCACTCCCCTCAGAGCTGCTAATTGAAAGCAAGGGGTGTGGCAGGCGCAGCAGGAAATGTTGGGGGACTGAGGGTTCCCTAAGAGGCTCTGCTTCCATGGGGGGAGGAAAACAATTTCTCCTGGCTTTGGCTCCATCTCACCTGGCACCCACCTGGCCTCTCCTGCTGCTAACGAAGTGCCTTTAATTAGCAGCCTAATAAAATGCTCTTAATTGGCAAGAGCCAATCAGGAAGAAGAGAGGTCTCCTCCCTTACGTCATTGCCGATGGTGGTGCAGCTCTAGGTTTCAAGGGGAGAGGGATTCCAGGCCAGCCTCGCTTTAGTGACTTCAGGGCCTGACACTGGTTTGAAGGTGAGACCCGTAAAACCCAGGCCCGGCCTATGCTCAATTCTGGGCTCAGGAGCCCGGCTGGTGAGTGACAACTGAGTAGATGCCAGTGGCCCGGGGGGGTGGTCCTCTGCTGACTCCTCCCTTCCTGTCCTTAGTTGTTAGGGAGGAGACTCCAGTGTGGTCTCGGGCAATGTGAGGAGGCCCCCTTTCTTGCTACTCAGGTTCCCCACCTGCAAAATGCCAGGTGTACCTGAGGCTCTGATGTGCCTTCAGTTCAAGTAGGGTAGTTCTGCAGTGGGGCCCTGACATCTAACAGTCTGAGAGAGCTCCCATGACCACAGTGTCAGTCCAGGTATGACAGGCACTGAGACCACAGGGTGACAGATTCAAGGAGTCTGGTCAAGCAAGGAGGAGCACTACCACTGAAAGCCCACAGATGGAAAATAAGAGGGAGTAGAGGGGGTCTGTCTATGCTGATAACCTTGTATCCATCTTCCAAGGTTTGGTTTAAGTAGGGAAGGGGGTGGGTTCCCCTGGAGTAGCAGTGTTTTCCCTCAGATGGTCAATGCACCCTTCATTAAAAAAAATTTTTTTGGGGGGGGGACGCCTGGGTGGCTCAGTCGGTTAAGCGTCTGCCTTCGGCTCAGGTCCTGATTCCAGGGTCCTGGGATTGAGCCCCACATCGGGCTCCCTGCTCAGCGGGGAGCCTGCTTCTCCCTCTCCCTCTGCCTGCTGCCCCCCCACCCCGCTTGTGTTCTCTATCTCTCTGTGTGTCAAATAAAATCTTAAAAAAAAATTTTTTTTTTTTAATCTCTACACCAAACATGAGGCTCCAACTTAAAACCCTGAGATCAAGAGTCACATGCTCTGCCTACTGAGCCAGCCAAGCACCCTGCTCCCTTCATTTTTGTAGCTTGTTGGAGTTTCTCTGGAAATTGCTCCTGAATGTGAGCTCACCTTTCCAGAAACTGACCAAATGGGATGCAGGGGTAACCCATCTCAGTCACAGAGGAGGCAGAGGAAAATCTAAGTTCTGGGCCCCGGTTGGGTTGTGGCAGGCTGAGGCTATAGTGACCAGTTCCCAAATTACCCATCACTTTGGCTTTGGTTTAATTCAACATGGAACATTAGTTGTCTTCCAGGGACCCCAGATTTTTTCACACCATTTGGCCCTCACTTCTCTAAATGTTTTCTCATGTCAGATTATCTTAAAAGGTATCTGTGCACTCCCTCAATTGATATATTGAAACTCATTGTCCTCTTGATGTTGGGGCAAAGAGACAAGACACTTAGAAAACTCACTTTAATCTTATATTTGTAATTTAAGTTACTTTTTTCTCAACAGTTAAAAAAAAAACAAAAACCAGAACACACTATTTTACCATGATCCTAGGTTGTGAACATACTGGTACCTTGACTACACATCACGAAAACATAACCACAAAAGTCAAAGCAGTCAGTACTTAAGAGTCTAGAGAACAGAGAGCTGAGCCAACTGAAAGCTCTCAGGGAAGCTCACATTCGTTGCCAGGCCTGCCCCATAGCTGGAGTCCAGCGAACATTCCTCACAACAGTCTGGGTGGGCTTAGGTGATCACTGATTTGGGAAGGTGGTAGTTTCCTTGGTACCCAAAGGTCTAACCCTCCTTGTTGGTCTTTTCCTTCAGTGTCCAAGAAGAGAAAGGGATAGAGGGGAAGGGACACTTTATAATGCCATTCACCACACCGATCCTTAAACACACACAGAGCCAACCACGAGCTGAGAGAGCTGGGTGGACTGGAGAGCATATGTTTTAGAGGTCATCGGCCTCCAGGAAATTTTAGATCATAGGTACTCAACTTCCAACAGAAGAGGTTTCCAGATATCAATGCTTTAAGTTCCACCAGAAATCAGGCAGCCATAATTGTGCTCTTTTGGTTTCGCTCCTCAGTTCCAAGTATTCTGAAGTCACAAATGAACTACAGATAAAAACAGCAGAAGCAAAACTCAGCTTTATTACCCTAAGAGATGGCTATCTTTCTGGCACTGATTACGTTGAGCCAATGGTAAAGTAAGGGGCTCTGCTCTGTCAGTGATCAGCTATGTGGATGAAGCCCAGGGAGATGAACTCTGCCTTCAGGCTTTGGGTGTGCTGGTTACAAGTGAGAGTTATTCTAGGAGGGAAAAGAGGAATGTAAGGAGAAGCAAGGGCACCTTTTCATGTTCTCTGGGCTCTTGGAAAGTCTGTTCAGCTCACCCAAATAGGGAAGATCAGAAATGTGGATTAAAGTCACATGGTAAACCTGATCATCAAAGAGCTGTGATGGTCACAGGTGGTGGGTATCTAAGCATCCCTTTTTCCACTAGGAAGTACCTTTCAATTCCTCCTGAATTAAGCTTGGAGCCTAGGCTCTCACGCCTGCACTATTCTGGGTTGGACTGCTCGCACTTCAGGCAGGAAGGTATTATCATCTAAAATAAATGGAAGATGCCAAGAAGGTCAACAATACCAAGGTATCTAATCTACTTCTAGGAAAGAAAAAAAATACCCTAATTATTTCCAATATCCCCTACCCCCCTCCACCCCAAGCCCTTGGTTTCCACATACAATCAAGTGCTAAGTAAGGAGTAGACCAACCACAGCTGTTCTGACCAATGGGTACCAGGAGACGGCAGAGGAGAAGAGTGCATATTTTCTTCTCTTCAGCTTATGACTTTACAAAAGAAAAATAAGAAGGATTTTTCTTACTCAAGCAGAAAACAGAATGATTTAGGGGTCCCAGGGTTTTTTGTTTTTTTTTTTTTCCAGTTCAGAAACAAGTTATGAGGGCCAGACTTTATTACTTGTCAATAGAGTTCCAGAGAGTCCTGTCTCTGAAGTTTCTGGTGAAGAGTCACCAGAAAAAATCTTGCCAAGGGACAAGTGTAAAAGGCCTCCATTCACAATTCATGTCCACTTTCAAACGGCACATAAGAAAGGAAAAGGATGTTCTCAGCAGTGAAAATACACACACGTGCAGCAAGGCATGCTGGTTTTGTCCAAGCAGCCCAGGTGTGACTGGAGAGCTCCTGAGTGCCCAGAGAGTTCCAGGGTGCAGGCGCAGGTGCATGCACGCACTCCTTGCGTGCCCGCCTTTGAAGGGGCTTCCTCCCATCTTTAAGAAACGCCTCTTTCAGGCCCACACTGGAATTTTAGTGAGAAGAGACTAATCTACAATGGTGACATGCCATTTCAGAGCCAACAGACTCCTTCAGCTCCTTTTCTACCATTCCTTTCAATGTATTGAGACTTTCTTTGTTTCTCTTTTCTTTTTAAAAAGGTCAAACTTTACATTTATTCTAGCCCAGCTGGGGATTAGTGATAATCAATTCCGACCGAAATCATGCAGAGATGGTAAGTGGGGTTTACCTTCTCTGGAAATGAACTTCTACTTACCTGATTATTTCTTCTACAATGAACTGGTAAATGACCCCGAGAGCTGAGAAATGTGACTGACTCAGTTTTTCAGACCACTTAACTTCATTCCCATTTCCATCAGCAGCAAAGGACAACTTGGAGAACATGCTCGATGGAGCTAATGGCTCCAGACTGCAGGGTCCACCCTTGATCTCATTTATGATGTACTGGACAAGCTTCAAAACAATCTTAGAAATAATCTACCTTCAACTGAACCTAGATGGGAGAGCAAAACCCCGGGCACCAATGAATATTCAACAGCTCCCACTTTTAAATAGCAGCATATAACAGAAGGGCTAGTAAAGTTATGGCTATTGGACAATATTTTCAAACAGCTTGAAATCCACGCCCCTTTAATGCCTGACCTGTGTGTTACTCAGGGCTGATGGCCCTCTGCCTCACCTGTAGAAAAATCCTTAACCAATCAAAAAGCCAAAAATAGTCAACACAATAGACAAGGAACTCTGATGACAGCTAAATAGAAAACATTTCTCTGTAGCATGTGGGTGGGGGGGAAGGGACTTATACTCAGAAAATATTTCCCAGGCAATGACATATTACACTGGGAAATATTTTCTGAATATAACCTGGAACCAAAAGCTTAAAAGCTCTCCTGAAGCCGGAAAGGAAAAGCGTATATGCATAACTTGCCCCTCAATACATAACAACAACATTCAGTCACATCAGAAGGGAAGGGTGAAGATGGCTTTCTCTCCCTCTCCCCCTTGCTTAACTAAAGGTGGTCTGGCTCTGAGGTCATCTGCAACTGGCTTCCATTCTGATGTTTTTACAGCAGCTGGCTAAAAAGGGGCTTTCTTTTACTCAACTGCTTTGCTTAGGAACAGAAACAACGGGCCTGACTAACTGCTCAGCTTCCAAGGGAAACTAGAGACTGCAGTGTGGCCTTGAACCTGTAATGGGTGTGCCCACGCCACACGAGAGGGCTGGTGCAGCCCCGTGCCTCCCCCGGGAAACAAGCTGGGCACATGCTGGTAGTATTCCGTGTTCCCAAGTTGGGGTGGCACACGCGCCCTGCCCGACGCTTATACAGCTGCCTTTTAAGTGGCCAGGTCGGCCTGGCCCTTGCTGAGGTCCATTTGTTTATGTTGCTTACCAACTTCCAGAGAAATTTTATTGGCTGGGGAGAGTGGAGAGTTAAATAAGGCCGGAGGAGGAAGAAAAGGAAAGCGAAGGCAATTTCTGCCCCATTAGTAAACCCTGTGTGCCAAACTTCACCCTGATCCTCTTTCCGGCAGCTCGCCCTTTTGTAAATACCAGGTTTGGGAAAAGCAGGAGGAAGGTTCTGCAGTGCAAGGTTGAGATGATTAGCTTGCTTTCTGAGAGATGATATTTACTGTTCTAAATGAGAAAGAAATCCACTTTTACCTCTGACCACCTCTCAACTACTCTGATTGTGGTCTTGGCAAAGACACAGGAGCTGGGTGTCCACAGACCCTGACGAGCAAATCAGAGACGTGAACCATTATGTGGACTGCACCCAGTGACTGGCTCCGGCCATTTCAAACCTTTCTTTAGGCTGAGCCTTACCAGTGATTTAAGATGAAGTACAATGCTTTTTATTACACATCTAATTGTTAATGAGAGGAAATGCAATCAGCAACTCCTTTGCACACTCTACATGGAATCGAGGAGACTGCTGAGTCCAGAAAAGATGTGGCCATTGATGGAGCCCAGGCGATTTCTGCCCCCACCCCCACCTTTTTAAACGGAGGGGGGTGCTGTTAGGAGAGAGAGAAGAGTTGCAAATATGATGAGAGTACCTTCTAAGAACCCACTGCTGCCCCACAGGGTCACTTGCAGCAAAAGCCTGGGTTTGAAATTTTGACTGGACAGCATTTAGCTCTTCCAAGTGTGGCATTTTCTCTGATTTGCCTCATGTTAACTGAGAACCTCTCTTCATACTCTTTCTTCTCAGGTGCAGCAGAGAAACAGGTTGAAGGAGAGTGGGGGAAAAGGGAGGAGGGACAGAAACAGAAAGAGATGAAAGGAAAGAGGCCCAGATCTTCCAGTGTGTATTTTTGTTTTCTTTCTTTCTCGCCCCAAAGGCCATACAGACAGCTGTCTTCTCCTAAGTACAGTGGGGCTGGGCTGATCCTGCCAGGTGCTGGGCATTCCTGGAGCTCACAGGGAGAAAATGGGTGCTGTCTGGCTTGAAGCTGTACCCCCTGTCCCCTAGAAGTTGGTCTCCCAGAAGGCTATATAGGGAAATTAGTTCTTCTGCTTAATGGCAAAGCAAGAGAGATTCTGGCAAAACACTAAATATATTTATAAGTCATCTTTGTCTGGAACCAAATGAGGAAAAACAGGTGCAGAGAGGAAAGGAGGGGAGGTGAGGTGAGGTTTAAAAGTTCCAATCATTCACAAAAGATAAAAGACATCTTCTGATAGCAGCACGGAAGCAGTCAGCTGTGCTGAGTAGACCATCCTGGGTCGACTGCAGACCAACTGTGTCCCAACAGGAGTCTCAAAGCCCCGTTCCTCGGCTAGTCCGGGGAAGTGGGTAGTAGTTTGATTGTTACTGTTGTTGCTCATCCTGGTATTGGCAGATATGTTAAATACCGCAACTTTAATGAGTCCTGTGTGAAAACAGAGCACAGAGTCATTAGTCCCTTTCCCTACATTTCTCACTTGTTCTAAGAGGAGAAGAATATTAACTTAGCTGTCAAATGGGAGAAAGGCTCAGAGGTCCTTCCTAACACCTGCTCTCTGCCCAGGCCAAGCAGGAGCTTCTGTCAAGGGCTACACAGGCTGCATGGGGACACGGTGGGGCTCACGGACATGCTCAGGGCCGCAGCGCTCGTGCAGTGTGACTCTGACAGGTATATCATCAAGGTCTCACCTGCTCCCTGTGATGGTGGAGTAGGTGAGGCCAGCTCTGAGGTTCTGGCCCTGAGCGGCCAGAAGCATAGTTGTGCCACCAGCAGAAGGGGGGCAGCTGGGTGAAGCTGTCTGGCCTCCTGGCTGGAGGGCCCTGGCAGAGTGGATGAGGGGAAAGTCTGATTGTTAGAAGTGTGCACCAGACATGCTCCTTGTAACTTCAAGGACAGGTGTGTAGGTGGTGGCTGGTAATGTGGCCTGGAGATTAAGACAGAGGTTGGGACTAGAGATACAAATTTGAGGGTCACCTACATTGAGATGAGAGCTGAAGCCTCGGGAAGAGAAAAAGCAGCCAAAACAGGAAGCTTTGATAAGGAAAAAAAGTCCGACACACTCTTAGGGGATGTCTATGTTTCAGAGGTGAGAGGAGAAAGGAGACCAACAATAGAAAGCCAGGAAGAATATTAAAAATGGCAAAATGCCATAGTAATCTAATGAAAATTCTGGCAAAAGGAGGGGATAGATACATGACGATTACAGTATTACTAACGATGACCACTTTTTACTGAGGGCTTGTTCTGTGCTAGGCACTGTGCTAAGCACTAAGAATTTTACATAGGACATTTCAGTGCAATCCTCACAACAGCTCTGTGAGGTAGGGATTGCAATCTATCTTACTAATATGGAATCTAAGGCTCTGGAATTTGCTTGCCCAGGGGTACACATCTAGGATTCTCACCTGAGCCTGCCTGGGTAAACTGGCTGAGGGATAGGAAGCAGTGTGTCCTCTGTGAGAACAGTGAGCACTGAAGTGAGTCCAGCAGGGCATGGACCACCCCACTTAGAACCACTACAAAAAGATACGCAGAAAAGTGTACTAAATCTGTACTTCGGCCATTGAACTAAGGTAAGTGTGGGAAATAAGAAATCATAATGACAGTACATTCCCCAGTAGTGCAGTTTCCCCAACCCAATGATAACCTCATTAATGGATTTGAACTGCTTGACGCTGGGTGTGATCTGAATATACCATCACATAGATAAAGATGAAATGTGGGATGTTCTCCTTCTTCAGAGGGAGGTTGGAGACTTGAGTGGGAGAATAAATGGAGTTGTCACCAACTCCGAGCTACTATCAAGGTCTTTTTTGGAGGGGGTGGGGAGTGGGGATGAGGATAAAAAAGCCATGTTTTATAATCCAATGACACTGACAAGGCTGTGAGAAGTCAGCCGAGAGGTGTCACCAAGAAATTTTCTACTCACACATTATTTACTTGGTTTAAAGGGTCTCTTATTATAGGAACTGGTTTGATCTGGGAACTACAAAGTCACCGGCCTTATGGCTTACTCTCAGCTTTGAAACTGATTCAAATCTCATTTTATTTTCTTAACAATCCTATTAGATAACTGGGGCAGAAATTATTCATTCAAATCTAGATCAAGAATCATCTAGAATTGAGGCTAGCTACCTTGATGAAAGACAGTGTCCAGTGCAGCCCCAGCCCTGTCTCATGTTGTTGCTTCACCTGCTTTATAGGAATTGGAGAGATAAAGGGTACAAGAAGGCTCCATGAGCTAGCAACAGCCAATATTCCATCTCCTACCCACAGTGCTATTTACACAATTCTTTTTCATACCTGGGCAAGTATGAGGTCACTGTATGATTATTTATCTGGAGATGTAGGTGTATGTTCGAGAAGGGGAGCGGGGGGGTTCAGCTTGGGCAGCTGGGTCGTTTAGGAAGTCCCAGATGAGGATTGTGTCATCATGTGAACTACTGACAATCTGGAATTCATCAAACTGGAGTCGGAAAACTCTTCCAGAATGCTCCTAAAGCAGCAGAAACAAAAACTTTTGAACTACTCAAAATCAAAAGGACACAAATTCAGCAACATGTCAAAAGAAGTCTATGGAAAGACTATGTGTATGATGATAATCTCTAATATTTAGCTGTTTCAAGAACACAGAAAAAAAGCAATTTGGATTAAAGGCAGAATGGAGAAAGTCCAATATTGGGCAGTTGATTTTGTACAATCAAAGGTATATTCACTAGAACTGAGCCATGTCAAACAATATGCTAGTTTCTCACTGCTAACTCTCCTTGGTTTAGGCTGAATGAGAATATTTCTCAGTACCTCCCTGGCCTTATTCTCTTTCTGTATCTGTTGGATTCTTCTACAATCAGAGGCCAAGGATTGATGAGCAATAATACAAGGTGGGCTGGTAAATGTTTATCAACTAATTCTCCCCAATTTGTAAAAGCATTCACACATTTTTGTGGTGTAAAAATTCCTACAGTGGCTAATTTCAAGCTACCCATGTGAGGTCAACAAGCTTGCAAAACTCATGACAATTTGACAACTGTCTCTCATTAGCAGGTAAAGCTGCTCTAGCGCACACTGGCAGTAACTACCACCTTGTTCAAGATGTAGACTATTTCCAGCATCCTGGGAAGTGCCCTCATGCTCCTTACTTCTCAATACTACTTCCACCCCAATGCTTTCATCATCAATTCATTTTTTCTGTTCCTGAATTTCATATAAATACACTCATACAGTATGTATTCTTTTGTGCCCGGTTTCTCTTACTCAACAGTGCAAGATGCGTCTTCGTTACTGCATGTAACGTTCTTCTCTAAAATTACTGGTTGCCATTCCATAATACGAACACACTACATTTTATCTTTTCTCCTACGGTGGACGTATGGGTTGACTGTAGTTTTGGCTATTTAATAAAGCTGCTATGAACATTTATGTCCATGTTTTTTGAAGGATATATGCTCTCATTTCATCTAGTAGAGCTGCGGGGCCACGGAGTAGGTGTATGTTTAGCTTTAGTATGTACAGGGAAACAGTTTTATTTTTTTTCAGTTTTACAAAAGTTGTGCCAATTTATACTCCCACCAGCAATGTATCAGAGTTCCAGTTGCTCCACATCTTCACCAACAAACTGATACTATCAATCTTTTAAATTTTAGACATTTTGGTATGTTACTGGAGTTTCAATTTGCATTTTTCTTTATGAAGTTAGGAAGTTCCCCCTCTATTCCTAGCTTGTTGAGAGTTTTTATCATGAATTGACACTGGATTTTGCATGTACTGATATAACAATGTGATTTTTCTTCTTTAGCTTTTTGATGTGATGGATTCGATAGCTGAATTTTTGAATACTAAACCAGTTCTGTATACCTGGAATAAATGCCACTTGGCCATGGTGTGTGTATACACACACACAGACACACACACACACACACATATATCATACATCGTTGGATTCAATTTGCTAATATTTTGATGAGGGTTTTATTTTTAAGAGTTTCTTCATTTTCCTGGCATACTGCTACCTTTTAAGTAAGTATAGAAATTTTCTTTACTGTGAAATCACTAAATATAAGGACAGTGACAAGACTACACTTAGATTTTAAGAAAAGTGTTTAAAATATTACCAAAAAATCCTGCATAATACTCTATTAGTCATACAATTGTGTTTGCCTGTTTTAAAAATATTTTAATTTGTATTATGGAAAAAACCACATAAAATTTATGTTTATCCATTGTTAAGTGTACAGTTCAGTGTTTTTTTTTTTTAAGGTTTTATTTATTTATCTGACAGAGAGAGAGAGACAGCTAGAGAGGGAACACGAGCAGGGGGAGTGGGAGAAGGAGAAGCGGGCTCCTGGCCGAGCAGGGAGCCCGATGTGGGGCTCAATCCCAGGACCCTGGGACCATGACCTGAGCCGAAGGCAGATGCTTAACAACTGAGCCATCTAGGCGCCCCTACAGTTCAGTGTTGTTAAGTACATTCACACTGTTGTACAATCAATCTCCAAAACTTTTTCATCTTGCAAATCTGAAATTCTAAACCCATTAAACAACAACTCCCTTTTTCTCTCTCCCCCCAACCCCTGGCAACCACCACTCTACTTTCTGGGTTTGACCACTGTAGATACTTCATGTAAGTGGAATAGTACAGTATTTGTCTTTTGTGACTGGCTTGTTTCACTTAACATAATGTCCTCAAGTATTATCCATGTTGGAGCATATGACAGTATTTCCCTTCTTCTTAAGGCCGAATAATATTCTACTGTATGTATACACCACATTTTGTTCATTCATTCATCTCCTGATGAACACTTGGGTTGTTTCCACCTCTTGGCTACTGTGAATAATATTGATATGAATATGGGTATGCAATTAACACTTTGAGATCCTGCTTTCAATTCTTTGGGATATACACTCAGAAGTGAGGGTGCTTTATCTTTAATATTTTGAGAAACCCCATACTGCTTTCCGTAGAGGTTGCACTATTTTACTTTCTTTACAAGAAGTAAATGAGCTCATAGATTATCATCTGTGTTCATGAGACATATGATCTGTACTTTTCTTGTAATACCTTTTTTTGCTTTTGGTATGAGGGTAATGCTGGCTTCATAGAATGCGTTAGGAAGTATTCACTCTGCTTCTATCTTCTGTAAAAGATTGTGAAGAATTGGTATAATTTCTTCCTTAAACATTTGGTAGAATTCACCAGTGAACCCATCTGGGCCTGGTACTTTCTGTTTTGTAACGTTATTAATTATGGATTCAATTTCTTTAATAGGCATAGGCCCATTCAGATTGTCTACTTCTTCCTATGTGAGTTGTAGAAGATTATATCTTTCAAGGAATTGATCCATTTCATCTAGGTTATCAAAGTTGGGGGCATAGAGTTGTTCATAGTATTCCTTGATTACTATCCTTTTAATGTTCATGGGATCCAAAGAGATGTAAAATTGGGTTTAACATTTGGATGCACATAAAAGTGGTTAACAAAATCCATTCCTAACTCTCAGCAATCTAGGAATATAAAGAAGCTTCCTAATCCCCTGATAATGGGTATCTACAAAAAATCTACAGCTGACATGTATCTATATATATGTATATACAAAATGGTGAAAGACCAACTGTCTTTTCCCCAAGATAAGGACATCCACTCTTACCAATTCTTTGAACTTTGTACTGTAAGTCTTAGTCAGTACAAGAAAACAAGAAAGAGAAATGAAAGGTACACATATTGCAAAAGAAGTAACAGTGTATTTCTATATGCTTGTAATGCACAGCTCAGAAATTAAAAATTTTAAAAACCCCCCCAAATTAAAATATCATTTACAATAGCACTAAAAATATGAAATACTTAGGGATAAATATGACAAAAGATGTGTCAGACCTTTACACTGAAGGCTATGAAACATTGTTGAGAAATTTAAAGACCTAAACAAATGGAGAGAGATACTGTGTTCATGGACCAGAAGACAGTGTTGTTAATTCTCTCCAAACTGAGCTAGATTCATCAAAATCCCAGTGAAAATCTCTTTTTTTTTTTTTTTTGATTGTTAAAATTGGCAGATTCTAAAATTCACATGAAAATTCAAAGGACCCAAAAAACTTTGGAAAAGGAACGAAGTTGAAGGACTTACGCTTCAAGAGTTAATAAAAAGCTGCAGTAACCAAGAAAGTATGATACTAGCATCATGACAAACAAAAAGATCAATGGAACTCAATAGGTCCATAAGTAGACCCACATAATAGAGTCAACTGATTTTTGACAAAGCTGCAAAAGGCAATTCAGAGGAAAAAGGATAGTCTTTTGAATTAAATAGTGCTGGAATAATTGGATATCTGTATGAACTTTGATCCATACCTGTACCATCTATAAAAACGGACTCAAAATAATCACAGGCCAAAATGTAAAGCCTGAAACTATAAAAATTCTAGAAGAAAACACAAGGGAAGATCTTTGCGACTCTGGATTAGGTAAAGTTTTTTTTTTTTTTTTAGATGTAACTGCAAATGACACAATCCATAATAGAAAAAGTTGATACACTGGACTTAACAAAAATTAAGAATTTCCAAAAGGTGCTCGTAAAAGAATGAAAAACCAAAACATGGACTGGGAGAATATGTTCGTGAATCACCTATCTCAAAAAGGGCTTATATTATCCTGAATACGTAAAAGAAATCTTAAAACTCAATAAGAAACCCAACCAATTAAAGTAGCAATAGATTCAAACAGATAACTTCACCGAAGTAGATATACAGATGGCAAATAAAAGCAAGAGAAGATGCTCAACATTATTAACATTAGGTATATGCAAATTAAAATCATAATGAGATACCGTGACACACTATTAGAATGACTCAAACTAAGTATTAGTGAGGATGTGGAGTAACTGGAACTCTCATGCACTGTCACATGATACAACTGCTTTGGAAAACAGTTTGGCAGTTTCTAAAAATATGAAACATACACTTAACTGTTCTGCTTCTATGAATTACCCCAGAGAGATGAAAGCATATGTTCATTTCATTCTACACAAGTGTTTATAAAAACTTTATTTATAATAGCCCCAAATTAGAAACAACCCAAATTTTCATCAACCAGCAAAAGGATAAATAAAGTATGGTATAACCATACAATGGAGTACCTAACTCAGCAATTTTTAAAAAGAAATGAACTATTGATATAAATCAGAATCTCAAAATAATTATGCTTAGTGAAAAGAGACAAAAAAGAGTAAATACTGTACTGTATGATTCCATTTATAAAACCTAGAAAATACAACCTAATCAATATTGACAGAAAGCAGATCAGTGGTTGCCTGGGGATTGGAGTAGCAGGAAGTGGGGTGGGATGGGAAGGAGAGATTACAGAGAGGGCATGAAGATATGTTCATTATCTTGGTTGAAGTAGATGGTTTCACTGGTATGTACACGTATCAAAATTTATTGAGTTGTACACTTTAAATATGTCCCCTATATTGTATATCGATTTTATCTCAGTAAGTCGGTTTTTAAAACTTAAGACAACTCAATAAATAAATGAGGACAAGATTTGAACAGATACTTCATAAAAGAAAAGCAAATAAAAAGATGTTCTACACCATTAATTATCACAGAAATGCAAATTAAAACTACAACCACTACACACCCACTCAAATGGCTATGATTTTTAAAAACTGACAATACCGAGTTGCTATCAAGGATGTGGAAAAATGGAAAAATGCGACTCTTATACATTCCATCAGTGGAAATACAAAATGGTTTGCATTTGTGAACTCCCAAAATGCCACTCTGGGAAACAGCTTGGTAGTTTCTTTTAAATTTAAACACACACTTATCATAGGATCCAGAAATTGCACTCCTAGGTATTTACCTAAGAGGAAAGACAATAGTATGTATACACAAAAATCTGTAAGGGCATGTTTTCAGCATCACTCCAAACTGGAAGCATTCCAAATGTCCTTCAACTGGTAAGCAAATAAACAAACTGGCACAACCACACAATGGAATACTACTCAGCAATACAAAAGAACAAAGTACGAACACAGGTAACATGAATGAATCTCAACTGAAGTGAAAAAAGCCAAATGCAAAAAGCTACATACTATATGATTTACTTTACAGGACATTCATAAGATAGCAAAAGCATTGGGAAGAAATCAGATAACTGCTAGGGGTGGGGGAAGAGGGGATTGATATGAAGGGGCATCATTTTTGGGGTGATGGAAATGTTCTAGATCTTGACTGAGGTGTTTACACACTGCAAAATTCAGAAAAAATACACTGAAAAAAGGTAAATTTTGCTGTATGTAAATTATACCTCACTTAGATGTAGATTAATTGTAGATGAATGAAAGTACACATTTTAAAAAACGTGTGTGAAACACGCAGGTAAAGCAGGTCTGGTGCTGTAAGAATGAGCTTTAAATCCAAAAAGGAAGACAAAGAAACGTCTCCTCTCTCTCTTCCCCAGAGCAGAGACCGCCAAATGTTGAGAGTTAGGATTCAGAACACTGGGCTTCAAATGCTAGCTCTCATCTTTTTCCTGAGTTGTGCTCCCTGGTGCCCCACCTAATCTTCTTTTTCGAATGGCAGCAGCTTTTAACCTTAGGCCATTTTCTCATGCGGGCGTTTGGTGAACACCATGATAAAGAATTTAGTGCTTTCAAAGGTGACTTTCCTCCTTTTGAGTCACTTCTTTCCTCAAATGTCAAGATGTTCACGGCAAGGGGGTATATGAGGAATAGAAGACATGGGATTCACATGGCTGGAGGCAGCACGCCTTGAATAGGCTGCAGAGCCAGGGGGCTGACCGGGGGCTCACACAGGCTCCCACGGCACTTTTTGCAGGCACAGGTGTGCAGGTCCTCAGCTTCTGGACAGGTTCCAATTTGAGTAATTATGTTCTCGTCCCCTAAGTAACCCCTACCGTTTCTGGTAGATACAGAATTCTTACTCACTTCCTGTACTAAACTGGTGTGGAGTTGCTGTGCAGCTGTTAAACAGCTGCCACGTTCCTCTCCATATACAGTCTCTAACGCACTTTTGGATGAAAGGCGCTACATAAACATATTTTATTGTCATGTATTGGTTGCCTTTCCACTTAGTAGTAGGTTTTGTGAGCTTCTAACTATCAAATCCAGATCTGTATTCCACAGCACATCAATGTTCAATTTCTTCTCCTTCCTGTCCCCCAACCCCCTCTAAACAACGAGGCTCTTACCACAAGGGTCCGTAGACAGAGAGTCCCTGCAGGAGCACGGGGGTCCAGAGCAGCTACAAGATCCCACACTTTAATTTTTCTAAAGATCAAAAAGGGGACAAAAATCTTTATTAAAAGCAAAATTAAGGGACCACAGGAAGAAAAGCAAAAAGTCATGGCAATAAATATGTACGGTGAATGTGATTTATATGATAAATGCAGCTCACAGGAATATATAAAAACTTTTTTGTTTTGGAGACTTGGTTCTTGCATTCATTCTTGGGTAGAGGTTATTGGTCTTAACAGGGGAAAATGTACAGGTTTAACCTAAAAAACGAGAAATAGGTTAGCTTTAACCAAGCTGAAGATAGTGAATGGTAAAGTTACACCATATTTTGGGGCCAGGAAGAGATCTTATACATTAGACCTCTTAATGATAAAAGAGGTCACTTAGACGGAGAAACTTGTAATTCTGAGGCGTCTTATTTCCGGTCAATTCTAAGAATGGCCCACGTAACATGTACCAGAGGACTGGAGCCCACTGAAGAACTATGTAGTTTATACAAGCAAATGCTCATATTTTGATTTAAATAAGAAAAGTTTAGCCCTTCTAAAAATCAAACATAGGGTCATGTCTCCTCAAGGTAAATAACAGACAAAATCCAAGAAAGGTGGGAACAGATCAAAACCAGGGCAATCAGAAAATATAACGTAGCTGGAATATGTCCTCACACCCTGAACAATTTCCCAAGGGCAGAACAGTGATGGCTGACTCAAAGCAGAGGGAGTGGTCTATTCCTGCTGTGTAAGTTGTCTTCATCACTATAGCCAGCTCCAAAACTAAGGTAATGTTGTAAGGTAGTTTCTGATATTTAAAAAGCTGTCAGTATGTGAACTACAGCCTTCCACCCCCCACGTCAGGCACCCTGACAAGAAGAAATGATAAAGAGCCCTTCATAAGTGAATAATACACTTTTGTACGAGTTTACTAAGTGTTTAGCAGTGCTGGACATGGGATCCATTCACAACATGAATGGATTCTAAAACCACTGGAAATTAGACCAAAGAAAATAAAGATTACTAAACTTCTTGTCACCGAAATGCTAGGAGAAGTGAAGACAAGAGCGCTACACTTTTAGGAATTACTCAAAGAGATCCATATTCAAGGGTCTACCACACTATGCCCCAAAGATACTGCCTCCAATATTTCAGTTTTATTAGTAAGTCATTATTTTACACACATATCCTGGTATACTGGGTTTTCCCAGTTCTTTGCTTTATACGGTAAAACAGACAAGTATATAACCAAATAACTAAAATGTTAATGAAAATCATGAGCAAATAAATGATTGGGAAGAACATTTTAGAAAAGTAAACAAAGGAGAGGTGAACACATAGATTAGACACAAGAAATATTTTATCAGATGCTTTCTGTGAAATCCATAATCTTTCAGAGTCAGGGAAATACTATATTTAATCATCCTCAGCGAGGAGGGATCAAGATGTACATTTTTTTTTAAAACCTGTTAGCAAACTCACCCATCGTAGGCCCCACTGACAATCCTCTTGTTATCGAATCGAATACAGCGCACCAGTTCCTCGTGACCTTCTAAGACTCGTAAACACGCACCGCATTCTATGTCCCATAATCTGGAAGACAAAATTGAGTCAAGTGAATTTTCATGTATTCTTTTCTAAGCTTGGCATGTTATAATAATATACTTTGTATGTCTTTAAAAAATCCACAAAAATAAAATCAATCAACATTCATACAAAAATGTGGTTGATCTCCTTTCTGTTGTATAATTCAGGCAGACAAATGTATGACTGAAGTTCATATGAAGTATATATTTTCAAAGCACAAGGCTTTATATAATCCTATAACAGGGTCTCCAGGGTATAAGAAGGATGAATTCAATGTACCCAGTTGCCTATGAAGGAAATGACCAAGCCAAGAAAAGTAATGCTTCCTGAAATCACCAATAAGAACGAGATGCAGAGTGCCAGTGATATCCTGCCCTCACAAAGCATGTGCACCTCTGTTACTAAGGACACTCTCTGTTTTCACCCAATGTCCAGGACAGTCTTTCTCTATAATGGAAACAAAAAGCAAGTTCTCAAAAACATTTATATACTAACTTAAAAAACTGGGGGTGCCTGGCTGGCTCAGTCAGAAGAACACGAGACTCTTGATCACAGGGTTGTGAGTTTGTGAGCCCCATGATGGATACAGAGATTACTTAAAAAAATAAAATCTTAAAACTGCATGCTTTCAGGGGCACCTGGGTGGCTCAGTCGTTAAGCGTCTGCCTTCGGCTCAGGTCATGATCCCAGGGTCCTGGGATCGAGTCCCGCATCGGGCTCCCTGCTCCGCGGGAAGCCTGCTTCTCCCTCTCCAACTCCCCCTGCTTGTGTTCCCTCTCTCGCTATATCTCTCTCTAAAAAAAAAAAAACACAAAAAACTGCATGCTTTCAGACAAATCCAAATGAAATGACAATTTCTTTCGATATAACAATAGTTCTGTTGTTTTTTTAAAAGGCCTCTTCACCCTCTTAGTACTTTTTGAAGGAAGGGAGAGGATTGACAGATCTCCCAAATTCTATTCATATCTCTGTCATTCATCTTTGTGAAGGGAAACACCAAAAAGTAATTCGATCTATGGATTCTTCATAATTTCAAAGACTGGTAACTCCCTGGATAATTACATAATGCGAAGAAAACAAAAGTGCACAATTTCTAGTAGGGAAACAAATCTTTTTTCTTTTTTTCTTCTTCTTCTTTTTATTTTTAAGAACACTGGTGGAGAGAAAATGCAGTTGGCTATTTATTAGCACTTTTCAACTGTACACAGGAGGAATTTAAAGAGGAGGGCCTTCAACCTCCATCTACTTATCACTCTTGTCGACGTCTTCATTCAAGCAGTACCTTTAAAACAGGTCTATCTGGTAATAAAACTATTACAGGAAGGAAACACATCAACAAAAGGCTTTGCTGTGCTTTCTTTCTGCTTGGGGCAAACTTTTTTTTTTGGCAAACTTTTGACCTATAAGAAGCTACAGAAAGGAAAAACATTTGGGGCGCCTGGCTAGCTCAGTCGGAGGAGCGTGTGACCCTTGATCTTGGGGTTGTAAGTTGGAGCCCCATGTTGGGGGTAGAGATTACTTAAAAATAAAAATCTTAAAAAAAAGAAAAAGAAAAGAAAAACATTTTATTATAAATATAACACACTCAAAGGTAACACACCCAGACTTCTGTGCGCTAACAATGAATGGCAGGGTAACAGTGATCCCTTCTGGGTAAGAGCACCTGCTACTCACCTGATAGTGTTGTCAGATGAGCCACTCACGACCAGCCTGTCTCTGTACTGCAAACAGGCAATGCCGCGTTTGTGTCCATTTAAGGTCCTTACAAATTCACAAGTACTTGTGTTCCATACCTGAAAAGGAAATAGCATTTGGCAGTTGATTTGGTGTTTTTACTAGTAAGATCTACAACATTTGGAGTCTTGGGGAAGCAGAAAATAGCACTGAGCCAACAGGGGGAAGTCAACTTCTCAAACCACACCAAAAAGAGAGAGGAGAAAAAAGGGACAAGTTTAATTCACAATAACAAAGGGCTAATTTATAGCTGGCTGCTATCACATGAGAATTCCTCAAATTGATTTACTCTTATGTGGTTAGTCTGGTTTGCAGACAAATTTTCTTGAAGCTAAATTTACCCCTGCCCTTCTCATACTCACCATTATTTACAGGAATAAGATACCTAAGATTTTCACACGGCTTATCTCACTCGTGGCCTTTTTACACATAGACTAGTGTCTGAATTAAATATTAAATTACTCTACACTGACATTTAAATATGAAATTTCCTTTGATCGGATTTTCACATGAACTCCCTTACTCTATGTTGGGGACTTACTGAAAAATGCCTCATTACCTTTATAGTCCTATCTCCAGATGCAGAAACAATGTACTTGTCATCAAAGTCTACAACATTGACAGCAGCTCGATGTCCGACGAGCACCCTCCGGAGGGTGATGTCAGTTGGGGAGGCCATATCCCATACAGCAATGGAACGGTCTTTGGAGCAAGTCACCATCATGCCATTATTGAAACGCAAGTGCAGAACTGCTTCACAATGGTGAATCAACGTGTTTAGCATTTCACCTGTATTTACATCCCACACCCTGGAACAAACAACATTAAAAAGGTTATCTGAGGTTTCAAGGGTGCTCCTGGCTATAATCCTATTTGACCACCACATTCCCCACACATCCCGCCCCATTTTCATAATTAGTATTACACTCTACTCTCTAGCAGCTTTGAGGCTGAGGTGAGGTGAAGAGTTCTGATGGACCATGGGGAAGTGACAGACAGAGGGCTGGACTAGGAGAGCAGGAAAAGGAAGGGATAGGATGCTGCCAATGTGAAACCCTTAAGACACACTACTTGAAATCTGGGTGAGTTATGGGGAGTAGGAATGAAGATGCAACCACCATCACCTACTAACTGGGCCCAGACTTCAAGATTATTATAAAACTTCTGACATTCAATCTGATACCTTTAATGAGATACATTTTAAAGCAGGAATCTGATCAGTAACAGTAGCACTAGTGTCCCACGAGTAGCCCTCAGGAAGCAGAACTGACACAGGCCAAGAAGCTTCTGTAACAGACTTAGTACTATGGATTTGAGCCTAATAACCCTGGATCTTCGATTTCACCATACCGGCCAGGTGCAAGATGAACTATACTCTAAGTCTGAGGCCCTATTTCTGTGCCTTGAATGGGGGGTAGAGATCAAGAATAGCCATCCTGTTGTAAATGGGGACTTAAAGCAGCAGGGTGTGGGACGTTTGGATAGCTTGAGAATTTTGTGCGATGATATATTTAATTTTGACTACTCTCTTTTTGTATATTTACTTTGATTTTCATAACACATTTTATTTCCTTTTCCAATTTAACCCCATCTTTTAGAAAATCATTTTGTCCCTTATCCTATAAATGATGTTAGTCTCTACAATGTTTTAGCTTCCTTGAGGCACTCCACAGCATCAATAAATGTTAAATGTCGATAACTGTAAGAACTGAGTTTGCTATGCCTTTAAGTCAAAAGGTAAGAAACAGGAACAGCCTTTTCTATTCACAGAGGATAATTTCGAATGGTAAACATTTAACTTCAGAGAATCTAACAATGCAGTTAACTGCCTTTTTTTGTATATATTTTTTTAAGTTACTTTTGATACATTATGTTTTCTAAATCCTTTAGCTTAAGGCAAAACTCCTAACAGAGGTTTCCAGCAGTGCTGCTGGTACCCAGAACTCAAGCTACACTGGACTCCAGCAGCATAATGGCTGTGTCATCAAATCACTAACGCCTCTGGAAACTGAAGGCCCCTCCCTGAGTAAAGCTTGCAATTAAAAACTGCAGGGACAGCAGGGGAGGGGCTGGCAAAGAGAGAGCATTGCTCACCTGTACACATTTTAAAGAAGATAATGCATGTCCATACTGCAGTTATAACCACCTGAAAGGAGGCTTTATTCCATTCACATCATTCCTCTGTGAGTTGTTTTTTGTAAAGAATGCAAGGTTTATCAAGTTTCTATAATGGATGATTCCCCCAAATTAAAATAGAATACGTAGTTTCTTCAGTGTGCAAAAATGTAAACTTGCCTTAATCATTCCTAAATCAAGGTTTCTAGGTGGACACAATGATGTGGAGAGCTGATGGTTTATTCTTCTTTAGTTATGAAGTTTCAGAACTGTGTTCATGCAGTTATATACAAAATTACTATCTATGACTAAGAACAGAGCAGATCTGATTTTCCAGAGTTCGAAAGATCATTTGAAATTTTCTACCTGACCGTGGAATCCGATGATCCAGTTATGATCACCCTCTCATCATACTGGAGACACAGGACAGAACCCGTGTGGCCTGTGAGAATTCGCTTGCATTCCAACGTGCTTTTATCCCAGATCTAGGATGGCAAACAAGATCCTTTTGATCAATGTGATAATGGGGTGCTGCTGAGACTTGTTGGCTCTATTATGTGTTTGATTCTCCAAAAGAATCAAAGCCCAGAGCAATGTGGAATGCATTCTTTTCTACAGGTATAGCTAAGCACTATATATATGTGGCTTCAATACTAATGCAGACTTTATCCTTTTCATTAAGGAACAGGGGTAGCCCTATAATTATGTGAGGCCCAAAGGAGCAACAGCACATTCAGTGTACTTTAAACAGAGTTTAACCCTAGGACTATCTATCTGTACATGCTTCTGGCGGGAAGCAGGTTAACTGTCCTTTAAGGAAATGATTCTGGCTTTGGGACTGGAAACAACCTAAAACTCTCATTTACTTTCTGGAAATAATGCTTAGAGATGATGTTTGGACTGCCTTATTAATGTGGACACCCTTGTTCATTCAGCTACCTTCCCATAACTAAACAGACCTCACCTTGATTGTGTTGTCTCGAAGGCCGCTTACTATCTTTTGATCATCATACTGTAAACAGTAAACTCCTTTGCTTGTTTCACTTCGACAGTGGATTCTCTGTAAACTATGTCTTCCACATCTCCAGTTAGATTCTATTGTCTGAGGAGAAGGAATGGTAAAGAGGAAGTAATTAGGAAAGGACTAGGACTAAATTCTTATCTGACTTTCATGGCAACCAATGACAAATGCTCAATGCTTCACTCTATTAAATATAGACCTTAAGGCAAACTAAAAATGTTTTTAAAAAGCCACTGTTTAAAATTACGTAACATTTTCCCATTTGCAAAGTTATTAAAGATTTATTTTCTAGAGCTCTCCTGCATATAACTCATTCAATTAAATGATAAACTGGTGGAAAGAGGGCAACAGAGGGCAAGCTATGAACTACATAAGGTTATGTGCTCAGTGCTCCTCATACATATGTGGTGGCCATTTCTACTAGTGAACTTCCAGGAAGGCTCAATTCAGAAGATATCTGAATATCACATTATAAGTGCAACTTCAACAGTCTCACTGCTATTGCATGAAGATACCATCTTCTCTCTCTCATTTACCTGCCAGTAAACAATCTTTACAAGCTTTAGAATTTTTTGCCTGGCAATTCACTATATTTTACCTACCCTATTTACTTAGAAGAAATTTATTTTTAACCTACATTAATAAACCTTAATGGGTTTGCTGTAACAATGTTGTAACTGAAGAATGCTGATGATTCTCTAGTATTTGGCAAATACTCAAATATACATAGATTCTTACCTCAATGTCTTGTATAATTTTAGGATAAAGTGCTCTATAAAAAGAGTTGGGAGGAGCATTCCCATCAGGAGGTTTGTTTTTGAATAAATACTGTCCCCTAAAAAACAACAAATATTTCCCAATAAAAATCATAGTATTATACATTTACAAGGAGCTTCATAGTACTTCAAAGTGTTTTCACAGTTACCATTCCATATAATATCTATAACTAGCCTGGAAAAGCACGAAGCTAAGCCTGATTTCAGGAGTCCCATGTCAACGAATCACCTTCTGGGTTCTAAGGAACTAGGTCAACACTGATTGTCAACACGATGATTTGCAATGTAGCCATCACAGTATAATGTTATAAGGTCAACAAACAGAATACGTATAATCAGAATTTATCAACTGGTCTTTCAAACCTCTATAACACATAGATTCATTGGTCTTATCTTTTGAAAATTTTGTTGGTGATGGTAACTACCATCTCTGAACTGGCCACACACCCCACAGTTTTTGTTTTTGTTTTTTTCCACTGAGTAAAGCTGTGCCAGCGTCAGTGGAGCCTAGCATCGTGGCAGGGAGAATGCCTCTGTCATGGAGATCATTTTCTCTAGACTTCACTTACATGGGGTGAGGTGTGGTGGCAGCTCAGGCACCCAGGCTGCTCGTGATCGGTATAGCTATGCTTTAAAAGGAGCAATTCAGTTCATTTCGACAGAAGACAAAGGGAACACAGGAGTGTCCAGCAGCGGGTATAGAAGAAGACGAAGATGCCTAAGAGCACTGTGCTATCAGATTTAAGGCATGACACTCTTTCACAGGTGTGTCCCTGGCTATGCACAGACATACATGCATTTATTGCCTCTCCTTGATTCCAGTGAGCAACATTTGTTAGTATCTCCTTCCTTATGACAGCACATCTCTGGAATACTCATATCCCAAGCTAGATCCTTGCTACAAAAAAAAAATCAGTAAATGGCAATCACTTCCTGCTGGGTAAAAAATTTAATTCCTCATCCTGAAGTTAAGAACCCACCAAACACGGTGTGGAAGCTAGTAAACTCCACTATGGGTGTACTAACTGCTGTTCTCACTGGCACTGTGCCTTGCAAAGTGGAGATAGGCAGAAATGCCTCTGAGTGTAATCCTGGCACCAGAGAAATCATGTTTTCTCTGGGCCAGTCATCCACTCCTCCCTCTATAGCTCCATTACAATATAATTAATTGTTCAGTGTCTCCAGGAATGCTTTTCCCCTGCCCTCTTCCTATTATACACCTTGAAAATTAGTTGAGGAAATTTCCTATCAGGAAGGTAGCTGGCTTTCACTTCTGTGTTAATACAGGAAGGGAAATCTACAATGGAGAAGCTAAAATAATAGTTTTTAAAATGGGGCTAATAGGAGCAAGAAACATGATACCCCAACATAAAGGGCAAACAAGACACATTATGAAATAATTCTAGGTTACAAGTACACTTCCCTGAACAATCTTATTCTGTAAACACACTGCAAGCAAACAACAGATTCGGGATGAAGAAATTTTAAGTCTGGTTAATAATTACAACTTCATAATTTCAATTCCAACATCCTTTCATGAGGTGAGAATCACTACATTTATTTTGCAGATGAAGAAATCAAATGTCAGGGAGATTAGGTAACCTGTTCAAGGTCACATAGTCAGTGAGAGACTGGAATTTGAATCTGACTTTAGAGCCTACACTCTTAACTACTTTACTGTCTCCAGGGGCCACCATCCTTCATAGATTCCTGTCCCCCTTTTAATCTCTGGCAATTGAATACAGGAATCCCAGGATTTTCTTCATACATAACGAAACTATCTCTACATCCCAAGAAAAGAGAAAACTCTGATCTCATTTTTTACCTCAATGTATTTTTCATGCCTTGCCAAGTATCTAAATTTCTTTCAAGTTAAAGGTGCTACAAAAAAAGGTGGCAAGGTGTTGAAAACTGGTTTTTCAGTCTAGATCTGTGTTGTAAGTCAAAACCTTTTATGATGGAAGCTCTCCGACAACAGGGACCACTTCTATGTGAAATGCCTAGTACCTCTGAGAATGTGAGTACATGATAAATGCTAAATATTAAATTTAGAATGTTACCATAAAATGTGATCTGCTGATTAAGAAAATGGACTTCCCCAAGTGATCTTTTATTATACTTTTAAGAGTTACCATTACTGAACAGAGAGAGCACATTCAATGTTATTCAAGACAGAAAATGACAGAGTTCATGTCATGAACTGTGAAATTCATCTAGATATAAAATACAACAGTGGAGTAGAAGTTAAACCCAAAGCTTCATTAGAGAACTAGATTTACTTATTTATTTTTGGTTGGAGGAAATGGAAAAAACTTTCAAAGCCAGCATTTGGGGAAAGGTATAACAGAAAGACTTTATTGACACAGTAGGCTTAGTAAAACAATCTGAAAGAAGATGAGAAAGTGATCATAGATTAAAGTTTTTAAAAAGTGGGGGAGGACACTAACACAAGCAGAAAGGCAACATTTAAAAATAGAAGCAGCCAGAGAAAGTCAAGGGGATATTAGAGGAGGTCTTCATGGGGTGGACAAATACTTGTAATTTCACGGGGCTCTATCAAGCCAAGATGACAAATGTGGCCAAAGACAAAGGAATATGGTCTGAACTCCGAAAGATACTCAAAAGAACAGGAATGGGTTCCTGTGGTTGAACAGACAGCAGAGAGAATGATAATTAATACTGGATCCTAGATTATTCCTCAGCCATCCCTTCACATACCCCTTTAAAAGGCCAAAAGGCCATCTTTTCAATGATCTTGTTTCCTTTCTTTGTAACTAACATAACAGATCTTGCTATTTACTGCCACCCCCAAGCAAAACTGTGGAGCCTACGCTTATCTTTGGCATTTTCACATGCATCTGCCTTCTTGCCTTCAAAAAAAGAAATCAGTAAACTCCCAATGTCTGATAAAGGTTTACTGTTATTTACACTCCAAATGGGAGCAAAGTATATTTTAACAGGGAAGAAAACCATTATCACTATGGGAGTGAATAATCTCTGTGATAGAGATTTCAGGCCAGGAGTTCCAATTTGGAGGAGAGTCTCTTTTCTTTTCTTTTTTTCCCATGAGGGATAGTGGAATATTCCTAGCTATCCTAAAATTCTCCCATGTCATCAACTGCTCTATATCTAAGGCTGGTCCTGACATGCTTAGCAAAATGATGGACTTTGAATCCCATACAACTATATACTTTTTTGCTTTTTTATACTATAAAGAGTTTATTTCCAAAGTATGAAGTAAGTTATGAAAAGGCTTCGGGTTTTTCTATATAGTGAAGTGAGAATAAGAAAAACATATTTGGGAAGAGTAACACTTTGCTTTCATTTATTCATTTTTATATAGCCAAAGAATTGCCTGACATTTGCTTCCTTTAACTGAATTTGAGAGAAATTTTAAAGTCTTCCTAATAGCCAGAATGACAAAAATTTCTTGAAGCATTTGGTATAATACTTAGAGGTCATTATGTTTATTATATATTAATGAATTTCAAAGATGCAACAACAACAAAAAAGAAGCCAACCATATTTTAATGAAAATTGCTAAGAAAAGCTGATCCCCTTTTCTTAATTGTTTTGTATCTCTTTATGGTCCAAGATAAATAATTGATAAAATTAATTGCCTAGGATATCCCTGAGCACACATATGCCTACTGGTGCATATCTATCAGCTAAAATACTTAATATGTCACCTTTATTTTACTTATGAAATATTCACACCTGACTTTCTTATAGTGACATTCTAGAGACATCCTCTGAAAGTACATATAGAAGGCATCTTCCACAAGTTCGAATGAAATGGTACCTTTATGTTAAAAGAACAACAAAATTGGTTAAGTCTCTTAGGCTGCTAAGTATATAATGCCTTAAGGAATTTGGGATTAAGCAGTATAATCTTGAGAAAATATGGGTCTTATGAAGGAAACAGTGATATACACTAGGATCCCACATTTCACTCTTTCTGATGGCTAGAGTTCTTATTCTAGTTGAGTGTAAAAATAATTTTGATTACAAAGGTGAGAAAACACCACAGGCATGGATTAAAGACAAGAAATCTTCTGAAGGAGAAAATACTTATTTGTTCAGGATTGTTTCAGGCATCTGATGGCTTCTGTGTGATTTAAAGTCATCTGTCTTATAAACTGCCTATCAAACCTTTGTCAGGACACTAGTTTCTGCCCAGAGAACAGAATGCTCTAAATGGAAGTCAGTTTTTAATAATTTTTGCAAAGCAGTATTAACACATTATTATGTCATTTATCAATGATTGGTCAGAAGAAAAACAGCTAAGTACATGTACAAACTATTTTACATTTTGTGCTATAAACCAGCTGAATCATTATATTAAATGATAAGCAGTCTCACTGGTTCCCAGTGTTATTCCAATGATTCTGAATGGCCAGGTCCTGAAGTTCATCTATAATAGCAAGAAAGTTAAAAGGCTCACCACCCTCTTCGTTCTGCCAGGCCTCTCCACAGAGAATCTGTCCTGACCATTCTCTCAATGAGCTTCTTCCATAACATGCCATCAGATGTCACTCGGTACCATTCCTTACATACAAGTTCAGCAGCACATAGTGATTTGGCATCCAGGTATGACAGAATGTTCTCAGCAATGTGATCCAAACCCCGAGCTGTTGGTGGGGGGTGGAGGCCAAGAAGAAGAATATAGGTAGTGAATGATTTTTCACAAAAGGTCCTTGAAAACAGAACAGCATTTATTCTGCTCTGAAGGCACATCATTGTCCCTAGTGTGGTCCGGTTTCTTTTTCAAACAGAAACTTGGGTAAAATGAGTGTCAATAATTTTTCCATAAGGTTACAGAAATGAACAGTATTTTCCATCTTCCTTTAGATAAGGAAGTTAAAGCTAACAACCAGCAAACCCCCCAAGACATTAAAAATAAAAAGGATTCCAGAAAACAATTCACATCTATCTATATGGATTTCAGCACTAGGGGATGTTCTATGGATGGCATCTCAAAGTCTGTGATTCAGACCCCCCCAAATCTCTATATTAGGTCCATTTCTCATTCTGTTTCTATTACTGCTGCAGTTCCAAAGCTGTTCAGTAAAAGAAATATCCTTTAAATGTACTGGAGGAGAGGCACTAAGTCAGAATGTGCTGGGTTATAGAATTTTGGGCATGCAGAAAGGAGAGAAGAAGGAAATACAGATTGGTATAGGAATATCCCGAGAGGAAAGACAGAGAGGTATGTTTAAGTTCAAGTATGAGTTTAATTTCAGATGTTTAAAACAACTATATTTGACAGTAGTTGCTGCTATAAAACCTAAATGACAGCTGACCAAAAAAACAAAACAAAACAAAACTCCAGACCAATAAATAACTTGGTTAGCATTTCAGAGACCATTTTGTAGGATGTACAGAGGAAAACAGTGGAAGTAGATCTTGGGCTGCCTAAACTGGATGCCCTTCCCAATTAAAATACTCTACCACCCAAATCTGTACTGAGGCCTCAGAGGACTACATCTTATAAAATAGGATGATCATACTAATGAAGCTTTTGGCTGCTGTTCTAATTCACAAGTGAGACAAACACATTCAAAGTTATTTCTCTTTCAGGTTACATATCAGAGGTTTGCTAAAGACTTAAATAGTGCAGAAGGATTCCTTCATACTCCGACTCCCTGAGGCACAAACTTAACAAATAGGAAAGAGAATACCACATTTCATTTTGTGCCTTTCCCTTGAATCACACAAAGACACACTTGGACGCCATTAGCAACAATCCAAATGTGCTTAAACATTATTCTAATTATAAAATTGTATGGATAGCAGTCACATTTTTCAGCAGATTTGGAAAAGAAAGCATTAAATGGATTTTGTTTGGCTGGCATCACATGTTCATATTTAAGCATAAGCAGATGGAGGCATCCATCACCTAATGCTTATTAAAGGAAAATGACTATAAGCCAATTAAAGATATAATAATTAGTTCTTCATGCAAAAAACAGTGATGGTATAATTCCTGCATGTTTAAATTGAAACTTTCTACACCATCAGAAGTTTCCAAAATCCATTCCTGTGTTTTTAATGGCTATCATCAAATTGTTCCTGATCTTTTACTGTCCCTACAGTAAGTCTTTGGAAGTAATTTCACCTAACACTCCAAACAAACCCATTACATTAATGGATTATAGGCATTTTTGGACGTAGTTTGGTTTACTAAATGTAGCCAGACGGTGTAGGTTTGTAAGTTAAAATGGCCATAAAACATTAGACTGATGATTTAATACCTTATAAAGTGGTCAGCAGATACACACCAGGGATCAGGATTAGGCAAAGAATACACAGGTCTAATCAACTCCTGTTCAATTCTTAGTGGTGGTATATGCTTGAGATAGTAGCATGTCTCGGAAATGGGGGAGAGCACAGTAATGAGGTACACACAGATTGTTCACACAATGAAAACTGTTCGCCTATGGCTAAAACAAAATCCAATGAGTGAAGAAGGGGCAGAAGTCTATTCTATTTAACAAAAAATATAGGTAAAAATTTAGCTTTAAAATGGTTATTTCTAAGCTATAAATAGGTATTTCTTTTGTTTTAAAGGGTGACTTAAATTCCAGTTTTGGAAACACAAATTAAAAAAAAGATAATTGGCAAAGATTAAGCAAAGTAGTAATACACAGTTTTGCAGAGGGTTGGTATATTTTTCATAAAGGACAGTTTGGCACAAGTATTAAATCTTGAAACTGTTCATAATTCTTTAATATAGGAATCCCACTTCTGTTATTTTTTCCTAGGATGCCCAAAAGATCAGTGAATAAGAATGTCCACCACAGCAAAGTTTATAGTAAGAAAAATATTTTAAACTACCTAAATGTTCAAAAAAGGGGTTAAATAATATGAGCTTTGGCCATCAGAAAGAATATATAATACTATAAATAATTATGTTTTAAAAGAACACTTAGGAAAATACATTAAGAGAACATAGTAAGAAAAAAATGCTACAAAAACATACGATCCCAGCTTTAGAAGGAAATATACACAACTAGAAAAAATAGTAAGGCCAAAATATTAATAGCACATTAGCAGCTCTCTCTGAATGGTGGGGTTCTGGGAAATTTCATTTTTATATTTTAAACTGTTTTGAATTCCCTAAATTTCCTATAACTTCTATAATCAGGAAACTGAAAAAAAAAAACAAAAAACCAGGATATGATATTTTATAGATTCACTCATCTTTTGTACTCATTTTCTTCTTTTTTTTGAGAGATAGAATGCTAGCAAGCCAGTGTGGGGGAGGGACAGGGGGAGAGAGAGAGAGAGAATTGAGCCCAAGGCAGGGCTTGATCTCCCGACCCTGAGATCATGACCTGAGCCGAAGGCAGACGCTTAACCATCTGAGCCACCCAGGCGCCCTGCACTGTATTTTCTTCTAAAATAAACTTTTAACAAAGAGGACAACCTTATGTTTTCTTGAGATAGCATTTGCCCCAAATACTGATGTCTACATAGTGTCCTAGGATCACCATATTGAGCATTCAGTAAAACCACATCCTCCTCCCCCCACCCACAAAAGTATTTTAAGTGTGTGTGCGCATGTGTGTATTTATTTTTTTTATTTATTTTATTATGTTATGTTAGTCACCATACAATACATCATTAGTTTTTGATGCAGTGACCCACGCTTCATTGTTTTCATGTAACACCCAGTGCTCCATGCAGTATGTGCCCTCCTTAATACCCATCACCAGGCTAAACCATCCCACGCATGTGGGTATTTAAACATATATATAGTTTACGAGAGCTATTTGGTTACTGAGAACAGTGAGACTGCAAAGCCAGGAGTTTACATATTTAATGTCATAAGACTCCTGAGATATTTTTCTTTCTAAAATACTCAATTAAAAATGTTTCCTATTCAGTCCTATAATTTAAATATTCTGTTGATAAATTCCCATAGAAATCTAAATCCAGGGCACCTGGGTGGCTCAGTTGGTTAAGCGACTGCCTTCAGCTCAGGTCATGATCCTGGAGTCCCAGGATCGAGTCCCACATTGGGCTCCCTGCTCGGCGGGGAGTCTGCTTCTCCCTCTTACCCTCCCCCCTCTCATGAGCTCTCTTCTCCCTCCCAAATAAATAAATAAAATCTTAAAAAAAAAAAAGAAATCAAATCCAAGTATATAAGTTAGCATATCTTAAAAACTAAGACATATTATTGAGTAACACTTCAGAAAATATATCATTTGCATCTCTGAATGGGTTAAGAACAGGATGACTAGAAGGGCATGAGATATGGAGAAGACAGGGGAAAGAGGAGTCTCTATTTCCAGAGTGTGACTTGGGGTATTTATACCTCAAGAAGGTACGATTAAAGGACTCAGTTTATAAAAATCAAGCCAATAAAGACTTTTAAAAAGAGAGATGAAGATCCAGTTCCATTACCATTGTAACATGTTTTCCAGGCAAATTAATGGCCCACAAATACCCGTAGACATACCTGGCAAAGCAGTTATGAAATCCCTCTGCAACATAGGTTTAAGATACGAGTTTATGTGCCCATGTTGGTAATGACACATTTGGGATATAAGATGTTCCACAAATTCCACTTGATCGGACTCTGACCACTGCTCAAAATATTTGACACACAGTTCCTTTTCCTTCTCATAGCTTGCTGAGAGTTTTCGTTGCTTGGGCACAATCATACTGGAAGTGCCATTGGCAAGTTTTGTCTGTAGAAGGAGTGGATTAAAAGAAACAAAAAACAGTAACTATCGAAAATGAGGGAAATAAATACTTTTCTGATCTGGCATGCTATGTTACGACTTTATGTTGGAGCTCACTCTGTTACTCATTAGCAATTGGATATTTGTGAACAGCGATTACATGGAAAGCCACACAAAGACCACAGTAAATTGGTAAATCAGGAATAATGCTGGACAACCTGGCATCCATTTCTAAAAGTTCACAGGAAGATATTATTTGGAGATCTATACATGAAAACTGAAAGCTGAAAGCATGTTAAGTTATTATTACTAGCAAGTGAAAAAGCTAATTTGCTTTTTCTTGTATACATGAGTTACTGGACATTTATACAATTACTTACTCACAACTTCTTTTTTAATATAAGAAACCTTCCATGCAAAGAAAGGCTGATGAATAATTTGAGACTCTAGTACCTTTGGAGATAAAGCTTTACTGTAACATTTATATGCTCAATCTACCCTTTTCCTTCTAAAAAAGAAATCAAAATTACATGCCATAAAATCTTTTTATTAATTAGTTCATTCAGTAAATATCAATTGGACACCTACAATGTGTCAAACACTGTCCTAGGTGCTAGGAATACAACACTGAACAAAAGTAACGGTCTCTATCATCAGGCACTTATACTGTAGCGTGTACAGCAAGATCAAACCATTAAACAAATAAATGGAAAATATAATATGGATAGTGCTATTAAGAAAAATAAGGAGATAGAAAAAATGTACAGGTTATTGTAGTAGGTAAAATTCTAAGATGGTTGCCCCCAAGATTCTTGGCTCCAGGTGTACACATACCTTCTCTCAGCTATTCAAACAAACACATAGGTACTGCTTTGATTTAATTAAGGTGCCAAATCAGCTGACCTTAAGATAGGGAGATTACTGTGATGAGCCCTTTAAAAGCAGAGAGTTTTGCTCCAACTGGTTGCTGAAGAAGAAGGGGGACCACATGGAAAAGGATGTGGTCAGACTCTGGGAGCTGCCAGAGCTGCCAGGTGACAGCCAGTAAGGAAATGGGGACCTCAATCCTACAAAGGCAAGGAACTAAATTCTGGCAACAATGATCTGAGAAGAGGATTTTCCCTCAGAGCCTCCAGATGTGAACTCAGCCTGGTCACCATCTTCATTTCAGCCTTGTGATACTAGGAGCAGAGGACCCCCAGCCATGCTGTGCCAGAATTCTGACCTAGAAAACTGTGAGCTGATGAATAGGTGCTATTTTAACCTGGTAATTTGTTATGTAGCAATTAAAAAAGCACAAAAAAACTAATATAATTATTTAAGTCTGAGGGGTCAGAGATAGTTTCTCTAAAGAGATGACATTTAATCTGAGACATGAATGAAATGAGGGAACTAGACATTTTGTCACATGGGGGGAAGAAAGGTCTAGGGCAAGGGGAATTTGAGGGCAAAGGTCCTGGGTGGCAGTCTGTCTGGCATTTTCAAGGAACAGGCAAGAGGCCCAGAGTGGTTTGAAACAAGTGAACAAGGAGAAGTAAAGTTGGAGTAGTCCAAGCCAGATCATCAGGGTCATTTAGGTGGCGGTAGCTAATCTCCAATGATGGCTTGAAACAATTCCATCCCTCCCTGAACATGAATGCTGTTCCTCCCATGAAAAGGTAGAGTTTATCTTAGCTTTTGAATCTGGGCTTTGGCTAACAGAATGTGGAGAAAGTGACATTCTAGGACTCCTGAGCCCAGGCAGCTTCTGCTTACTTCTTCTAAGAGCCCTGAGCCACCATGTAAGAGATTCAGGATACCCTGCTGGAGAGGGAAGTTGGGAAGATGGGAAGCTATGCAGAGAGAGGGGTCACATGGAGAATCACCTAGAAGCCTGAGAGTAACATGATCTGACACCTTCTAAAAGGATCACTACTGTGTGGAGAACAGACTGTAGGGGACATGAATGGAAATAAGGAGACTAATTAAGACACTACTTCACAGTAGTCCATGGAAGAGAACAATCTTTTGGACTTGAGGGGTTGCTATAGAGGTGGTAAGAAATAATTGGGACTCAATGTATATTTTGAAGGCAGAGCAAACTGAATTTGCTGACAGACTGGATATGGGGTATGAGGAAAAAAAAAAAAAAGAAGACGAGGATCATATGCAAGTTTGAAGGTGGGGACACTAGGAGAAGATCCAGAAATCAACTGAAACTTTTGCTGCTCTGAAGAAAGTTGGCTTTCTTTAGAGGATATCACAAAGTGGTACAACTGGGTACTTTTCAAAGTAATTTGATAGATCTTCGGCATATTTGCCTGAGGCAATCCCAGTTTGGCAGGGAGGCCAACGTTACTATGGAGCTTATACCTGCCTGGACATATTTAATGTGCCATAAAACTATCAAATTTGGATAATCAACTTCTGCTATTTAGGGCATAGGCTGGCTTAATTTCTAAATGTTAAATCCTACATACAGGCTTCTTTACAAATGATTCCCAATACATGTCTGAAAGTATATTTTCAAGAATGGCATGGCCGTTCTGCTTACACAGAAAAAACTGACACCTGTAAAGAGCAAGCCCTGGTGGGGGCGCCTGGGTGGCTCAGTCGTTAAGCGTCTGCCTTCGGCTCAGGTCATGATTCCAGGGTCTTGGGATCGAGTCCCACATTGGGCTCCCTGCTCTGCGGGAGGCCTGCTTCTCCCTCTCCCACTCCCCCCTGCTTGTGTTCCCTCTCTCGCTATCTCTCTCTCTGTCAAATAAATAAATAAAATCTTTAAAAAAAAAAAAAAAAAGAGCAAGCCCTGGTGTATGGAGTTGGATGTTTTCTAGCATAAATGCCATTGTTGTCTATGATATAGACTAAAAATGATTAATAAGAACCTTGTTGGACACAGGCCTTGGGGGGCTTTAGAGCTGCCTTTTGTGTAGGTTATTTGTTTGCATTTCAGAAAAAGAAAACTTGTGAAATATGAAGTAAGATTTAGTGAGCTAATGAATGGGGGTAGGTGTACAAGCTTCACCAGATGCCACCTCTCATCTCAACAACCCAAACCTCCCACTCCATCATCTTTTATAAATTTGTCCTTTTGTCTTTTAAAAGGTAGAAATGGACCGGAGTTGGATGCTACCCAGGGTACTGTTTTCCAGAAATGCCAGTAACAGAGAACAATAATCAGCATGGTAATGAAATGATTCTATTTATAACCTTCAAGAAACCAGATGTTTCTATAATCACAGGGAGTCATGCTTTGATCACTAGTTATCAGACTAGTAACAGAAAAAAATGCCTAAGGATTTTACAAGTTTGATTATCCCACTGCAGGAGCTAAAGTTCAGTCAGGACTATATATATATATATATATATATATATTTTTTTTTTTTTTTTTAAAGATTTTATTTATTTGAGAGAAAACGAGAGTGAGAGAGATCACAGAGGGAGAGGGAGAAGCAGGCTCCCCTCTCAGCAGGGAGCCCGATGCAGGACTCAATCCTAGGACCCTGAGATCACGACCCAAGCTGAAGATTGATGCCCAACCAACTGAGCCACCCAGGCTCCCCAGGATTTTCTTATATTTCCAATGATCAAATCATAAATGGGACCTAAAACGTTTGGCTATTAGAAATGAAGTATAAACTGAGAGTTCATGAATTTACCAACTGTCTAGGCTACTCCAGCTGGTACTGCATTTTAGTTATTACCCCAAAACAGAGTATTTCTCTGTGAGGTAGAAAGACACACACCTCAGATCCATCATCACTTTGAATGAGTTACTTACTCTTACCACTACACCACACTGTATTAAGAGCTTTGGTCCTACAATACAAAGACCTGGTTTCAAATTCTAGCTCCTCAATTTACTAGCTGTGTGTCATGGCATAAACAACTTGATTTTTTTTCCCTGAGTCTCTGTTTCCCTCATCTGCCAAATTACAGGATATATTCCATTGGGTTTTTGTGAGGATCAAATAAAATAATCTAAGAAAACCATGCTTAGCTCACCACTTGGCACACAGTAAAATGCTCAATAAATCAACACTCTTAATGAACTTCTGACACTTCTGGAGTTGGACTTGCCCTCTCCTTTTGAAAATACATCCTTCTTTCTCACTGTGTAATATATATTTTTCTGTTTTAATTTTCATTGCAGTATAATGCACATAAAATGCATAATCTCAAGTGTATAGCTTGATAAATTTTCAGAATATAACTAGCACCTAGAACACGAAACAGAGTACCATGAGCCTTATGAGCCCTGCCTTGAGCTCCTTTTATTGGGTCACTAGCCCCACCAAGGGTAAGCACTTCACTTACTTCATTTTTGTAAAAAATGTACTTTTTAAAACCGTTTGCCTATACAGTTTACAGTAGCATTTAAAAAAATATGGGTGCCTGGGTGGCTCAGTTGGTTAAGCAACTGCCTTCGGCTCAGGTCATGATCCTGGAGTCCCTGGATCGAGTCCCGCATCGGGCTCCCTGCTTGGCAGGGAGTCTGCTTCTCCCTCTGACCCTCCCCCCTCTCATGTGCTCTCTCTCTTTCTCTCTCTCTCAAATAAATAAATAAAATCTTTAAAAAAAATAAAAGTAAAAAATAAAAAATAAAAAAATGTAATACTTGGGAATAAACTTAACATACGTGTTAATACCTGTAACTGAAAACAACAAAACAGTGCTGAGGGAAATTTAAAAAGACCTAAATAAATGGAGAGAGATACTATGTTCACAAATGGGACTCAACATGGTTAAGATATTCATTCTTTCCAATCGATCCACTGAGAAGAGTCAGTGCAGTATTAATGGAATTCCAGCAAGCAAACTAACAAGCAGATTCTAAAATTTGAATGGAAATGCAAAGGACCTAAATGTTAGCCAAGCGATCTTGCAAAATAAAAACAAAGATGGAAGACTCACACCACTGAATTTCAAGACTTAACAATAAAGCAATAGTAATCAAGATAGAGTGACTTTGGTGTAAGGACAAACATGTAGATCAATGAAACAGAATACAGACTCCACAAAGAGACTTACATATGGCCAGCTGATTTTTGAGAAAGGTGGTAAGATAATCCAGTAATGAAAAAATGATCTTTTCAAAAGATGATGTTGAAACATCTGGATACTCATATAGTACTATCAACCAAGTACAAAAGTTAACTTAAGTGGATTCTGGACTTATGTGTAGGAGCTAAAACAGAATGTCTAGAAGCAAGCAGAAGAGAAAATCTTGGTACTCTTGAGACAGGCAAACATTTCATACACAGGGCACAAGAGCACAGACTTTTTTTTTTAAGGAAAAAAATAGATAAATTAGCATCTGGCAAAATTTTAAACTCCTGATTTCTAAAAGAAACAGTTAAAATAAAAATACAAACCACAAACTGGGAGAAAACATTTGCAATATATACATTTGACAAAGGATTTGTATCCAGAATATATAAAGAACTCCTAGAACTTGGTAATAAGAAAATAACCCTAGTTTTTTCTTTTTTTAATGAGCCAAAGATTTGAATAGACATTTCACAAGAAAAGAATCATGGATGTCCAATAAGCCCATGGAAAGATGTTCAACATCATTAGTCACTAGGGAAATGCAAATTAAAATCACAATGAGGGGCGCCTGGGTGGCTCAGTCATTAAGCGTCTGCCTTTGGCTCAGGTCATGGTCCCAGGGTCCTGGGATCGAGCCCCGCATTGGGCTCCCTGCTCCGCGGGAAGCCTGCTTTTCCCTCTCCCACTCTCCCTGCTTGTGTTCCCTCTCTCCCTGTCTCTCTCTCTATCAAATAAGTAAATAAAATCTTTAAAAAAAAAAAAATCACAATGAGATACCACTACACGCAAGAATGGCTAAAATGAAAAAGATTGAACAAACCATGTACTGGCAAGGATGAGGAGCAACTGGGTCTTTCATACATTGCTGGCAGTAATGATTAAAGATACAACTACTTTAGAACACAGGGAGCAGGTTCTTATAAAATTGAACACATACTTATCATATGACCCAGCAATTCCACTCCTAGGCATTTACCTCTCCTACAAAATGAAAACATTTTTACACAAAGATTTGTATATAAATGTTCATAGCTGCTTTATTTAGAATAGTCCCAAGCTGAAAAAATCTCAATGTCCAGCAAGAGTTGATAAGAAAAAAAAAGAGTTGATAAGCAAATTGAGATCTATCTGTAAAATTGAATAGTATTCAGCAATAAAAGGAATGAACCACAGATACACAAAATCACATGTATGAATCTCAAACACATGCTGAACAAAGAAGTCAGGTACCAAAAACTCATACTTTACAACTCTACTTATATGAAACTCTAGGAACAACAAATCTAATTTATAATGATAAAAACAGATCAGGGGCTGACTGGGGCTGGATGTGGGGATCGGATTGACTGAGTAAGGGTGCAAGGGAAGTTTCTGGGGCAATAAACATGTTCTATAGCTTGACTGTTACACAGCTGTATGTATACATTTGCCAAAACTCATCAAACTGTATACTTAAAATGGGTGTATTTTATTGTATGTAAATTATATTTTAATAAAACTGAAACTTCTAAGGATAGAGTATTCCTAAGGATAAATGTCACTGCAATATTAATTTCATTTGTAACTAAGATATTACATTTATAGAGAGCTCAGGAGATAAAGGTCTTTGTTATCAAGCCTCTTCCCTCAATCATTCTCCCATACAGATTTTTCTACTAATGGCTAAAGTAAAAGTAGCAAAATTTCAATTTGAGAACCTTTGAAAATCCACAAGGGCACAGTGAAAAGTTCAATTATTAAAAAATCAAAAGGTTGTATATTAGAGTGTATGGGAGAAAGGGTAATGGTTACTGGTGGCAATAGAATTGATTTGGTTTTCCCAACAAAAGCTTGATGACTCAACCACTACTGTTCAAATGTCTAGGAAAGCTGACAAACCACCTCAGTTTAATGGTAACACTAACTTTCTGCCACCCCTGCACAGCTCTTCTGCTTTTCTGTTTACAATGAACAGTTAGCTCCAAAGGAAAGAAAAGAAGAAGCTGTCAGGTGACAGGTACATAAAACGAAAGGACTTAAGTATTTATACGGCTGTCCTCAGCTTAGTCCTCAAAGGCTAAAGGCTAACATTTCCCACCCCCCACCCCTGAAAAGTATTACAAGCACCACTTTCAAAATTACCATGAATTTCTTTGAAGCTGGGCCAGGAGGGGAAAATACAGACTTCAACTAGCCTAACCACCACCACTGCAATATCAAGTGTGCTCACTTTGCTAACTGTATTGTGTATAGGTTGGAAGATGCAGCATGGACTGGCTGAACCTGATTGTGAATTGATAGATGTTTCCAGTTGGCAATCAAACCCTGCTTTAACCAGAGGGAAGGGTGTGGTAAGTAGAGAAAGAAAAATGTTCCAGACATAGGACACCATTTGGAACTGGGGATGTAAGGGCTACACAGAGTAATATTTATGACTAGAGAGAGGCAAATGATATTTAAGGATTCTGTTTGGCCATAAGAAGGGCTTTGAGAAGGGGGCTTGAAATAGTTAATGGGGATTAAGGAGTGCACCTGCTGTGATGAACACTGGATGATTAAAATAAAAACTTTTAAAAAAGGGCTTTGAGGAAAGACTTAGGCATTGAAACCCATAGTAGGGGAAAGGGGATATAATGCTTAAGATGATGAATGAGTCTAAGAATAAAATGGGCAAGGGTTGTACTGGGGATAAGGCTGTAGCCGAGGCAGGATAGCATAAGAACTTCGACTAAGGCTGGAACCTTAGAGTTATCGATCAACCAACAACCATTTATTGAGTTACTCCTCTGTCTGGGTACTTTTCTAGGTGCTATTGAAATTGTAGCACCACAGTTTCTTTACCTTCTCTAGAGAGGAGTGGAGGGAGAATATATAATAAATGCGTTAACTTCAGAAACCAATAAATATTGTTAAGAAAACGAAATAAGGTAACATAAAAAAGGGAGGGAACAGTACAGCCTACTGTAACTGAGGTGGTCATGAAATGACACAGAAGGAGTTAACACTGGAACTGAGATCTGAATAATAAGGGTCAGTCTCCTGAAGATCTGGGAATAGGCCCCCAGACATGAAGGAGTCAAAGGTGTGTTCAAGTGAAAGACAGAAAGAATGCTAGTATGGCTGGGGCAGAGTGAATGTCGGGAAATGAGGTTAGTGAGGTGGCCTGGGGCCAGATCACAAAGGCTTTCTGGGCCACAGTAAGGAGTTTGGATTTCATCCTAAGTGTAAAGGAGAACCCCTGGAGGTTCTGAAAGAGTCAAGTATGACATCATCTGATTTATCCTTTAGAAATATTTATACTAGCTGCCATATAGAGAATGCTGAGGGGATAACAAGAGCAAGGGGCATGAACACAGGAAGACCAATTAGCAGGGCGATAAAATAATCCAGGCAAGAGGTGATCATGGCCATGATTAGAAGAGGCAGATTAGGAAGTGTTTGGAAGAAAGATATTTTATCCTCAAGAGAGGAAGGAGGACCTGTTGAGAATTCTAAGTTTGGGTTATAATACACATTTATTTCAGTAGAATAATTTACTTCTTCAGTAGGGCTGATCCTTCAAATATTTAATCTGGTTATTAACCTGGAAGGGGACAGAACCAGGGTTCTTGTTCCTATGGCCAGAAGAAACAAGATAAAACACTCAAGAGCTTTGAGGGGGGGTAAAGGGAGGATTTTTAAAAAGTCTATACTATACTCTCTATTGGCTGTTGTCAGGTTTTAGTTAAATAAGAATCTAAAAGCACTGATTACATTTTTTCTTACTGTTTTTCCTTGATTTCTTTGTAAAAATCTCTCTTCTGGAAGTTCAACATTGTTTTGGCTAAATTAAAAAGAGATGGTACTGTCTGCATTTTGATTAGGACCAAAAGAGGTAAGCACACAGAGGGATGGGGCCATGGTGATGGCAGAGAGATCCAGAACAGCTCTAGAGCTCCCAAAGAGCTAGGACAGAAACAAAAAAGGAACCCAGAAAGGTTAAGGCCCACTGGCATTTGGGTATCTTTTATTTAACAGGGGTTTTCAAGAGAAACTGAAAGGATCTGGCCATAAATTGAATGTGCAGAATGAGAGGAAATGAGTGCTCAAAAGTGGGATCACAGCTTTTATTGTTCTAATTTTCAGTTAAAAAACCTTTATAACTTTCAGCGACCAAAGAAGTAGTCCGTTATCCCATTCTCTTTTGGGGGGGGTGGGGAGGGTGGAGTGAGAGTGCAAATGAAAAGAAAATGGTGGCTCTACATATAGAATGGGACATACGTTTCAACAGAAGTAAACATCACATTTCTCGGTGGGATTATTATATTAATATTTTAACAGCTTCTACTAAATATGATTACATATTAGGTGAACTCATAAATATGTCAGATCTGATTAGTGAACATGGAAGACAGGAAGGGGCAGATTTGTCAGCAGAAGGAAAGTTCACATTATGAATCTGACTGGTTTCTAATAACCAACAAGAAAAAGCCTGCAATCACTTCAATTCTTTCAAATAAAACTCACTAGAAACAAACTCACAAATAACCCAGTAAATATGGTTATTTTAGACTGGACACTTGCCAATCTTTTTTTTTTTTTTTTTTTTTTTTACTAATTATAGAAAAAGCCATATAAAAAATTCACCAAAATCAAAACAAAGCCATTTTGATTATTTCCAGGTTTCTGGGGCAGTTAAAGAGATAAGATAGTCACTTAACACTGTTAGGTTTCAAAACTGGGGCTCTCGTTTCTGTAGTGGGTTCCCTCATGCAACTTCATAGCTTCCAGGGCAATAGGTTCTTTTGTTCTAAACCAAGAAACTCACAGCAGTTTAATTTACTGCTGTATTATTATAGCTACTAACTACACACACCTCCAAGGCTGGTAAACCCACTGATGTAGGCAGTGCCACCTTAAAAGGATTTTTGGATGGGTCTTAGTGATGGGGGGAAAAAAAGGACATAATGTTTAATTATAAGAAATGATTGAAATAGGCACAGACATACCCCGGGTGCCTCTGCACTGCAGCAAGCTCTAAACTTGTTATCGTTAATGGTTTAAATTTCACTGTGCTAATCATTTCAGGACACAAGCCTTTCTTGATAATCTAATGAATTATTCCAACATCCTTCAGCAAAAAAAAAATCCTCCATGACAGCACTAATTACAAGACGTTTTCCCAGAGCTTATGTAAAATATGACAGAGCAGCAGCTTAGGGAATTGCAGAAAACTGCTTCTAATTTCCACTGAGAAACTGACAAACACCTCTCTTTCATCTCTCCCAGCTCTCAAGTAAGATTTAACTTTCTCATTTAGTTAATTACCGAGTGAGGATCATCATTTCCCCGGATCGGAGCGGCACAGAGCCTTTATCGTGTTAACTTGTGAACTTGATCGATGGCTGCTGCTAAAACTTAATAACTTCACCCTCTGGCAAATTGTAAGATAAATATAATAGGAGAAACTCTGACAGTAAAAACCTGCCAGAAATGAGCGCTGTGTTTATGTTTCTTTGCAGGCAGCAAAAAAACAACCGACAGCTTATTACTGGTTGCGTGTTACTTATATTTAAAAGACTCCAGGCAGTTAACTTCCTACGTACTGTTAAAACTTTGCTCACAAGATGGGGAAAAATGGGAAAAAGCACCAGTAATGCAGACTTGGGGAAGTGAGGAAAAAAGAAGAAAAGGGAAAAACAAAAGAAACAAACCAAACGAACAGGGAGAACGGCAAGACAAGAGAACAAATATACTGTGTAAACTCTTTTAAAATGTTATGTTTATCATATTAAATGTCCAACCTGCATAAATAGGCATAAAATTCTTAAAAAGAAAAAAGAATTCAGGACTTCTAAGACACTGTATGAACTATATCTAGGAGCAAAGCAAGAGAATTTTGCTCACTCACATGTTTTCAATGACCGTAAGTCCATGCCTGAAGAATTCAATTAACTGCATAATTTCTAGATCTCTTTTCAAAAACCCCTGCAGCTAGAAAACCATTCACGAACTACACCATTTAACCCTTTCTTAAATGAGCACACTATAGCTAGGAAATGCATAACTTTGTCTCAAATAGTCCATCTAATCTTATGTTCACCTGCCACACTTCAGCTAGCCAATGAGAAGAAAAGAGTCTGGAAGTTTTTCTTTTGGTCAAGCTTGAATCTGAACTTGGAATTTTAACACTTAACTATAACAGAGTTGATATCACAGCCTAGTACAGCATGAATTTTATGCCTTTTATAACCAACAGCACCACGGGCAGTAAACAAGGTCCAATAATGAGGCATAACAAAAATAGAATGGCTGCTCACTAATACCAGTTCCCTCTAACCCCTAAAACTGTTAACAGTGCTGAAAACAAATCCATGTACAAATCACCAAGTCTGTCACACTGACCACCCTCACAGTATAGAAGATTGCAAAAAAAAACACAAAAAAACAAAAAACTAAAATTTTGGGGAGGGCAGAGAAAGGCAGAAAAGGTCTTGTAGGACTTTGAGTTAAGTCTAACTTGTGAGACTGTATTTAACATCCATCATGTGCTATGATAGCGCCAATAGCTGAAGGCTTCATGCTGCAGTCCAAGGGGCCACAGTTTTGAAAGTTAAAAGGATTTGGAAAACTAAACATTAAAATAGCAAACCAAATTCATACTCGCTAGAGGGTCAAATCTGATTCTTCATTTTGTTTTGTTTTTCTTTTCATTAAATAAGGATCTAGTGGGGTCAAGCAGAGAAAGACTGATTTGTTTTTAAAAAACAGCATTTATAATAGACACACTTTCGACAATATGAAAACCATAGAAGCACAAAAAACATAAAAATTGCCCATTATTTCTACAATCAACAAATTAAGAACTTACATTTTGGTGGGTATATATCTTTCTAGTCTTAAATATATATATAACAGTCAATTATTTGATGTATAGGGGAGGAGGATGTTTCTGTGCCATCTAGAGGACTTTTTTTGGTCTATAACATCAAATTAATCAGAGCAGGCAAAATTTTTCTCCTTTGCTTCAGAGAAGTCAAGATCTGATCCTGGAGGATATAGAATTACAGATCACTGTGACTGTGGAGAGGAGGAGAGAGAAAAGGAGGAAGAAGAGGAAAAAGGAGACAGGAGGGGGGGAAGGTTGGAGGAAAGGGAAGAGGGGGAAAGAGAGAAGTATCGTGAGAGAAGGGGGAGAGGGAGGAGGAGAGGAGAGAAGGAAGAGGAATGACAAAAGTGCCTGGGGATAGGGGAAAGGAGAAGAATTGGGCGCTTGGGAGGGGTGGGGGAGGGACCTGAAAGAGCTGGGAGAGATAAGCAGGGGTAGGGAGAGGTGGGAAGGGGGAGAATAATGAGGGGCTAGGGAAGAGATGGGGAGGTATGTAGAGAGGGAGAGAGATGAGAGGGACAAGAATAACAAAGGACCTAGCATTGCCAAGTTCACCTGCAATATGCTCATTGGACAAACAGGTCCTCTCCCACATAATAAACAATGAACATCAAGAGGGAGAGGAGATGAAAAACCATTTTCCTAAACCACTAGTTAATGTTTCAGGCAGAGTAATAAAGTTTAATTGTCTGGAATCTGGTTGCTCTTTCTGTAAACTTCCTCGGATAGAGGTTGCTCATCTGGATGTTAAATAATGTTAATATTACCAAAATAAAATTTCCGTGATGGAGAAAGTTTAAACTAAGAGTCTTCTCCCCAACTTCCCCCTCACATCCTCCCTTTATTTTAGCATTAGAAAGTTAAGTCCTACCATAAATAATGGGAAATGATGGAAGCATTGGCTGCCAGAGGAAAACAGACACACACTTACAGCACAATTAAAAAGTACATGGGAAAAATATAGCCAGTTTTAAATAAGGAAAGAAAAAAGCTGCCCTCCACCTCTTTGTGCTCTAATCCTTACATTTTTGTGTCCAATAAAAAGGTCTCAATGACTTGGTAAAACTTGCTCCTGAAGAAAGCCTTTGAGAAGGTATATCTAAAACCTGGATTAGGAAAATACAAGGGTTTTTTTTTTGGATAGGATCTTAAGAAGCCAACTCAGCTTTCCAGAAGAAATTCAACTCTTTCCAAATGCTTGTTAATGCATGTTAAATGCAGCAAGAAATAATCCTATGAGGCAGCAGCACAGGCCTCTCTTAGCTGCAGTGAATGAAGTAAATGACTTGTAACTTCTGGAAGTCTTGGTTATCTGCAGGTAAAACTTTAATAACCCTTGGAGCATCAAGGGACTAAAGACATTTCTCTCTGGAATACTTGGGTAATTGTTTTCTTAATTTATCCAGGAGAAGCTTAGTTTGGATGCAGCATCTGTTTTTTTAGCAGAGGTGATCAAAATAACTTGCTCAGATGCACATAAGTTAGTTGAGTTCAGACTAAACTTCAAAATGCAGTTGTTATGTAAAGTGAACAGTTTTTCTAAAATGAACTTTTGGCCCTTCCTCTTTTTAATGACAATAAAGTTCCAGGTCAATGACTAAGACTAAATGTAAAAGACCAGGACTGCTTTGTACAGATGGATAAATACATTTTCTACAGCCAAAAGTGTTTTACATGAGCACCAAGACCACAAGTGCCACACTGAAGCTAGTTCAAATGTCATTTTGAAGGAATTTATGTTTATGTAATGGAATATCCTAAAAAATGACACCATAATTTGGCACTGCTTCTATCCCAGCTCTACCATATACTCAATGTGTGTCTTGGGTAAATTACTTAACCTATCTGTGCCTCAATTTCCTCATTTGTAAAAAGGTGATTCTTATAGTACTTACCTGGAGGGGTTAATGTTAGGATTAAAAATAATACATGTAAAGACATTCAGGAGAGTACCTGGCACATAGTAAGGACATGGGCTGTCATTATGCTTTTAATAACTAGAGAGGACTGTAATACACTTAGTTGCTGATTATAATTAGCATTTAATGCTTTATCAAATACAATCTTCTTTGCTTTTATAATTATTTCCAGAAACCTTCACTTTCACATTAGATTTTAAACTCTGAAGGTTACAAATTATGACATAAGCCCTTTATATCTATGTAACAGCAGCTCAAAAATATTTGGTAAACTGAATTTTTAATCCAAACTAATTCAAAGAGTAGATACTGCTTTTTGAGAGTACAACAGTAAAACATATTTGGAGTCCCCTTGTCTCACCAACAAAGATGCAACTATCAGTACACTGACGCTTTGTCTATAAGTTAGCTAACGTGGCAATCTTTAATCCACTGTTTTCTAAGTTTCATTTCAATGTTTTTGTGTAGTAAAATATGTAAAATATTACTATGCAAAAACCGAAGACTCAAAGTAAGACTGAAGTTCCAAAAGGAATGATGATTATCATTGATTGATTTTTCCATTAAATTTAACACTTGGGAGAGAAAGAGAAGAGTAAAAGGAAGACATCGAAATAAGTTCTACAATATGGAATAAAAGACATGTGCACATTGATTTTTTTTTTTCATTTTCAATCTTTCAGAGCAATTGCCAAAACATTCCCATAACACTCCAATTTAGTGAGGGAAGAGCAATAAGGAAATCATTAGAATGGTAAGAAGACTTTCAATACATTATTCTAATTTCTAAAATCCACTTTATTGGTTTCTACCAAAGAGCTAACATCCTGTGTACAGAGCACATTTTGCTTCCTTCAGACTTTGTACTCTGTTTTAGTGATCAGCAAAGACAGACCTGCGCTGAAACCAGACTGAAATTCCAGCTGTCATCAGCACCCACCTTCCTCTCTCTCAAAAACTGGCAGAAAGGGGCGCCTGGGTGATTCAGTCGGTTAAGTGACCAACTCTTAATTTTGGCTGAGGTCATGATCTCAGGGTCGTGAGACTGAGCCCAGTATTGGGCTCTGTGCTGGGCATGGAGTCTGCTTAGGATTCTCTCTCTCCCCTTCCCTCTGCCCCTCTCTTCTCCCCCTCAAAAAAAACCAACCAACCAAACAACAACAAAACTGGCAGAAAAACTATTCCCATGTGATTTTGTTTCAAGGTTATTTAACTTCCCCACCAAGGGCAATATTTGTGGGCCAGAGACTGTAGATTTTTGATGTTTCTGAAGAAAGAGGGTCACAAATTTTTTTTTTTTTCAGAATAGGACAAACTTCCACCGGGGATTTTGTGTGTATATTTGTTTGGGGTGGAGGTGGGAGATGAAAATGAAATCAGTTAAGAAATGAAAATCAAGAAGACAGTTACTTCATAATATCCATGCACTTGATTTAGAAATAGAAATCATATCCTTTCTTTGCAGAACTTGGCCTTTCTTAAAGCATGACATGGTTTCTATAAAGATATTTCCTGGTTTACTACCCAACTTTTTAACTTCACCTGGGTGTAGCTTAAGCTCACATGGAACACTATAAATATGAACCTCAAGGGTACCAACTTTTTCTCATGAAATTTTTCTGTGTCAAATGTTCTGAAGTTACTCTATGTTTAGTTTCTGTTTAAGGAATACATACTGAATATTGGTACTCTGGAAACAAACCATCATGAAAAGTTTTCTTATAGTAGACAGACACAAACAGGCCCACAGCAATAGTGAAGCAGCATGATGGACCAGCCTTATCACTTAGTAGCTATGTGATCATGGGCACATTTCTACTGTCCTGGGACCACATCTGTAAAATGAGTGGGTGGATGGGATAATCTGAGGCTCAGTCTGGCTTTTATATTTTGAGTCTATATGATTCAGTTCCATGGTAAATAGAGCTGAGTAAAGTAAATTTAAAAATAAAGATTCATTTCTCATATTTTTTTTAAAAGATTTTATTTATTTATTTGACAGAGAGAGAGACAGTGAGAGAGGGAACACCAGCAGGGGTAGTGGGAGAGGGAGAAGCAGGCTTCCTGCTGAGCAGGGAGCCCGATACGGGGCTCGATCCCAGTACCCTGGGATCATGACCTGAGCCGAAGGCAGATGCTTAACGCCTGAGCCACCCAGGCGCCCCATTCCTCATATTTTCTTACTCGAAAACTAAATTTAGAATTTAAGTATGCCCCTCAAGTGAAAAGAGAAATATTTTCCTAATATTATTTGGACAAGCAATATATTCCAGAACTCGAAGAATAAGTCAACCTTTTCTAAAATGACTGAATTTTTAATGTAAAGAAATGCTATCATTCTGAGTGACAGGTACACAGGTAACATTATTATTCTATCACTTTTCTACATGCTAAAATATTCCACAATTAAGAAATTAACACTTTAAAAGTGATTAACCTCTCTTAGGGCTGACACTAAAGACTGACCTAAAAATGTCATCTTGAAGTTTTCTGTGTCTTAATATAACTTATTTCTTTCATATTTACTCTCATTTCTTCCATCCACCTCTCTTCATAGTTCCCAGTATTTAAGGTTTTCTAGAAAAATGTCCATTAATGAACGTATCTCTCTATCAAAAACTCCTTCATGGGTTAGCAAAAAATTGTATCAATTTAATACACCAACTTGTCTTATTTAGGGCCACATCAAAATAGTAGGGCTACATGAAGAGTCTAACAACAGATATGAAAAATCTACTGGGATCTTCTTAATGCTTTATCAAGGTTATAGTGCTCATGATCAGATGGCTGTTGTTCTCTACCAGTTTAATTTTCAGCATTATAGCCCATAGCTCGCTGTATCTTAGAGATCTTTTTCTTTCAGATTCCAAAGGCCATCAAGTGTCCTCAAGGTCAAGGTGGCATATTTAGCTACTGTAACAAAAAAATGAATATGGAAAAGAACTGAGCCTTAATTTCCATTTGAAAGATTAAGTTTCGCTGGAAATTACAAACAGAATTTGTAGCACATCTCCCATGGTGATAGTATTTTTCGATGGTGATCAATCTAACAGGCCTACACTGTAAATTAAGTAAGGCTACAAGAGTGGGCTGGTATCAGAATGGACATGGACCAAGAGAGTAGCGGTGACAATGTGGGGTGAAGCTGGGAAAAAGACAGATTCAAGACATTTTGGTAAATACATTCTTAGGGATAACAGCAAGGAGCCTGGGTATTACTTAAGGACTAAGTAAAACAACTTACTATTTTAAAGGTAGTGTTAGACAAGCCTTGTGTCAGCAATGTACAAACTATGTACATAGGCTTGAATGAGCTGGTTACCCAGCTTGAGGTTAAAGCCTCAAGTTTTTTCACCTGCAAAGGGGAACAAATACTACCACCTATTTCCCAGGGTTGTTAAAAGAAATAACAGGAGATTATGTATAAACTGCTAAGCATATACAGTGTGGCACACAAACACTCAATAAAGGTAGCTGTTATTGTTTGCTAGTACATAAAAGCCATCTAGGCAATGCAGGCTGCATCAGGATCTGCCCACCAAACTCTGAAGCTAAAGTTTTTTTTTTTCCCCCAAAGATTTTTTAAAATTTATTTATTTGACAGAGAGAGACACAGCGAGAGAGGGAACACAAACAGGGGGAGTGGGAGAGGGAGAAGCAGGCTTCCCGCAAAGCGGGGAGCCCAATGCAGGGCTGGATCCCAGGACCCCGGGATCATGACCTGAGCCGAAGGCAGACGCTTAACGACTGAGCCACCCAGGCGTCCCTGAAGCTAAAGTTTTAACTGAAACTCCGTATCACATTCCTTAGGAAAAGAAATTATGAATTGGAATATTTTCAAATATGCTAACTTGTCTGGCCACCATTAGTTGATATGATCAGGGACAGAACTGTGAGGAAAGAATGAAAATTTAAGATGTGATTAGACTGTAAGCGCAGCCCAGTAGAGCCAGGTGAAATCAGAGGAAACTACAACTTCAGGAATTTTTGTGTGCACTGAGTTATCTCATTTAAACAAATATATTAAAGACTTTCTGTGTGTAAGTGTTATACTAGGTGATGCAAACAGAGGGTAAACACTGACAAGCTGATTCTAAAATGTATATGGAAATGCAAATGGCCAATAAACATCAAGGTAATACTGAAGAATAACAACAAAGCTGGAGGGCTTACTCTCAGAGTTCAAGAACTGACAAAGACCTACAACATAGGAACACCTGGGTGGTTCAGTCGTTAAGCATCTGCCTTTGGCTCAGGTCATGATCCCAGGGTCCTGGGATCGAGTCCCACATCGGGCTCCTTGCTCAGCGGGGAGCCTGCTTCTCCCTCTGCCTGCCTGCCTGCCTCTCTCTCTCTCTCTCTCTCTGACAAATAAAATCTTTTTTTTTTTAACACTTTATTTATTTATTTTGACAGAGAGAAAGAGATAGCGAAGAGAGGGAACACAAGCAGGGGGAGGGGGAGAGGGAGAAGCAGGCTTCCCGCGGAGCTCGATCCCAGGACCCCGGGATCATGACCTGAGCCAAAGGCAACAAAATCTTTTTTTTTTTAAAGGACCTATACATATATGGTCATGTAATTTATGACAAAGGAAACAGTGCAGTACAGAGGGAAATACACATTTTAATAAATAGTGCTGGATCAACTGATTATCACATAACAACAAAAAAGAACTCTTACCTCTACCTAATACCAAAACACACAAAAATCAAATGGATTGTACATCCAAATGTAAAAGGTAAAACAATAAAAATTTTAGAAGAAAACAATATCTTTATGACAGTGGGGTAGGCACAGATTTAAGTAGACTGTAAAAATTCTAACTATATATGGCAAAGACTGATAAAGTGGACTATACTAAAATTAAGAATCTCTGTTCATCATAGACAACATTAACAAAAGTGCAAAGGCAAAGCACAGAATAGGAGAAAAAATTTGTAACACATATATCATATCAAAGGATTTTGTATCCAGAACTTATATAAATCATTAAGAAAAATACATAAAACTCAATAGAAAAATGGGCTGAAAACCTGAACAGGCACTTCACATCTAAGTGGGTCAATCAACATATAAAGAGGCTCAATTTTAACTTTTAAGGGAAATTTAAATTTAAAAACACAATATGACAGTGTGTATATACTTAACACTACAGAACTGTACACCTAAAAATGGTTAAGATGGTTGGGGTGCCTGGGTGGCTCGTCGGTTAAGCGTCTGCCTTCGGCTCAGGTCGATCCCAGGATCCTGCGATTGAGTACTGCGTTGGGATCCCTACTCAGCAGGGAGCCTGCTTCTCCCTCTCCTCCCCGCTTATGCTCTCTCTTGCTATCTGTCTCTCTCCCTCAAATAAATAAATAAAATCTTTTTTAAAAAAATGGTTAAGATGGTAAATTTTATGTTTTTTAACCACAATTAAAAAAAGAAAAGAAGAAAGAAACCCGCAGCGTGATTCTGCTATACACTGTCAGAATGCTACGATGAAAAAGCAAAATACCAAGTGTTGGCTAGTGAGGAAACGGAACAATGGAACTTTCATTCACTACTGTCAGGAGTATAAATTGGTACACCAGTTTAGAAATTCCAATTCCCCGCCTAGATACATACCCAATAGGATGCATGTATGCATTGTACATGTTTACCAACAAATATACACAAATTTTTTTGTAGTTATCAAAATCTGAAGGCAACCCAAATGTTCATCTACAGCAAAATGCATAAATTTGGTATATTTATATAAGGAAACACGACACATCAATGAAATTTTAAAAATTAGAACTATATGCAATGTGACTCTTAAAAAACATTATGTTGGGTGAAATAAGTCAGACAGTAAAGAATATGTGTTGTATGATTCCATTTATACGAGGTTTAAAAACAGGCAAAAACAATGGAATGATGTTAGAAGTGAGGATAATGTTACCCTTGGGAGGGGAGTGACAAAGAGGACAGGAATGGGCTTCTGGTAAGGTTCTTTTTCTTTCCTTCTTTTTCTTAAAAAACAAACAAACAAAAACTCCGTGACTACCCAGGTGTGTTCACTTTATGAAAATTCACTGAGCCAAATTCAGGGTCTCCTGAATACTGTGTTAGAAGGAGATGATTATATTCATAGAAAGAGGGATAAGGGTGTTTTAAGTCCTGTTTGATTGCATACAGACAGTCCTAACCCTTATTTTCTAATATAAAGGAAACAGGGAGTTCTAATAAAGATTTAAATTTCTGCCACGGAACAGCCTTAGCCTCTATCTTCACTTGCGACCCTATGGCCACATACAGACAATTGTTCCCATATGCCACAACTCTGAACAAGGTTAGAGCTCCCTCTAGCACTTTTAACTTAGGAAACACCACAGGCCCTTCCAGAGCTGACACAGTTTGGCGCTGCCCACGGTTAAATGCAATATGGCGATTTTTATTTTTAATTTGCTTTAATTGTTGCTATGATATGAATAATTAATAGGCTGCCTAAGCCAGTTTTGTAAAGTTCACAATACAGAAAGCCAGGAGAGAAATATCTACTTAGAAAGGAGGCTTAAAAATGGTTATAACTGCTATAATATTAGGGAATTCAGAATATTTATTCATGATTTGTGGCAACATTATGTCTTACCAACAAAGAAACAAGCTACCAAGCACTTCCTACTAAAAAATTCTTCTGGTCTTCACTTACCTTTCCCTCCATGGCTGCATAACCGCTGTATCTATAGTACTGTGTAAGAGCGAAGTAGGTCAGTGTTAGGTGAAACTTGCTCTTCAATGGAGAAGAGAAAGGTTTGGCTGTAAACACTTAACCTAGTTCCATCTATTCTAAAACCAGTATTTATTAGCATTAAATAACTCCCTGGCCAATAGAGACCTATTCAAATTGAAGCCTGTACTCTTTTCCCATGCTTGTAAACTCCCTTCTTCACTGACACCTTAACCACTGGAAATTATGATATCAGTGCTTCCACTCAGCAATGTCTATTTCACTTTTAAATATTGCCAGAAAGTATAATTTAGATATGATGTTGTAATTCTACGCAATCCAGACAGAATGTGAGCAGGTTCTAAAAGTTCAATGATTATGATACATACAACCATCTGGGAATGCAGCCAGAAATGAAAGGGACTTCATTTGTCATTACTGGATTTCAAATCTTCCCCACCCTGAAAGAAACACTGCTTTCCAACACTCTTGTTAAAATACAAATATAAAACCAGCTAATAAAAAGTTCCTTGAATCAAGGAGGGAGGATGAAAGAATGAAAAAAGAAGAGAATGTAAAGAGTCACCTTAAAAGTAAATTCATTTTAGTGAAGACTGTTAGTGTTACTCATTACTCTGCATTCTAAAATTAAGAAATAAAATTTTTTTAGTGATAATATGAACAAACATTTCTTATCAACCTTTTTTTTTTCTTTTCAAGCTTACAGATTCCTAAAAAAGTGTGTCCATAAATAAAGGAGACTTTTCCAATTTCCAAGGAAATTTTTACCATTTTGTTTTTCAGCATTCTGAATAGAAATTAATACAAGTCAGTAGGATGTTCTCTCTCGTGCTCTGGTTACACACAAGCACCTTTCTGCAAGGATAGTACACAATGGACATCATCAGTCCTGGATCTTTCCTGCACATACCACAAAGCCATGATGCCACATCACCAATTAGTTTGGTTTTGCATCACATCTGCTGGTCATATGAATACAGCCACATTCATTCCAAGGGCAGCTCAAACTAGGGGTGAAATATTGTCTGAAAACAGTTCTTCATTAACCTACTGAGAGCCTCAGTCATGACTTGTGTTTTTCCTAAGACAGGATTCACTATTGCTTCTCTTTCAATTCACCCAGTCTCTGTTGGGAGCTGTATATCATGAACTGGGACAAGAATGACAGATCTAAATTAACATGACAGAAAAGCTATTTGATGCTGCCTCTTGGTTTCTCCACTTTCTTTTGTGGCATCCAAAGGCTTCAGAACCCTGGCATTAATTAAGCAACAGTTTTATTACACACAATCAAAGCCTGCAAAGAAAAATCTAACAGACAGCAAGAGGAGATTACAAGGTTCAATTAACAGTTTTACTTTTTTGCGGTTGCTAATTGAGGTATTTTTAATTTTTATCATCTCACATGGAATGCTGAAAAGGAAAAACACTGTAAGTGCAAGAGAAGATTACAAACTAAAATGTATTACTATATCTTGGGCGCCTGGGTGGCTCAGTTGGTTAAGCGACTGCCTTCGGCTCAGGTCATGATCCTGGAGTCCCGGGATCGAGTCCCGCATCGGGCTCCCTGCTCAGCAGGGAATCTGCTTCTCCCTCTGACCCTCCCCCCTCTCATGTGCTCTCTCTCTCTCTCTCTCTCAAATAAATAAATAAAATCTTTAAAAAAAATAAATAAATAAAATGTATTACTATATCTTAATTTTATACAGACAATTTTCATACTTCTGTGTTTTCCAAATCCTGGCTACTTGTTAGTAAATTGTTAACATTTAATAGGCACCACAGAGAACTTTATTTAGATTAACCCCCTACTCCAACACACACACACACACACACACACACACACACACCCTAATTTCTATGTACTAAAATTGAGAAACCGGGGCACCTGGGTGGCTCACTCGTTAAGCGTCTGCCTTCGGCTCAGGTCATGATCCCAGGATCCTGGGATCAAGCCCCACATCGGGCTCCCTGCTCGGCTGGAAGCCGGCTTCTCCCTCTCCCACTCCCCCTGCTTGTGTTCCCTCTCTTGCTATGTCTCTCTCTCTGTGTCAAATAAATAAAATCTTTAAAAATAAATAAATAAATAAATAAAATTCACAAACCACAGTGGTTGAAAGTACATGGCTATGGGGCCGGTATGGGTTCAAATTCCAGTTCTGCAACATAACTTGGGCAAGTTGCTTGATCTCTCTAATTTATTTGTATGCAAAACGGGGTTGAATGCTTCATGAGACTGTTGCGAGGATTTAAGTTAAGAGTGTAATACCCTTGGTGGCGCCTGGGTGGCTCAGTCGTTGAGCGTCTGTCTTCGGCTCAGGTCATGATCCCGGAGTCCTGGGATCGAGCCCCGCATCGGGCTCCCTGCTCTGCGGGAAGCCTGCTTCTCCCTCTCCCACTCCCCCTGCTTGTGTTCTCTCTCTCGCTGTGTATCTCTCTCTGTCAAATAAATAAACAAAAATCTTTAAATATAAAAAAAAAAAAAAAAAAAAAAAGAGTGTAATACCCTTAACCCAGCGTTTGGCACATTGTAAATATTCAATAAATAATGGTGCAAAAGGCTATCAAATTTGATAACACAATCTTAATACTTCAAAAAATATATTTTACGGGGTGCCTGGGTGGCTCAGTCGTTAAGTGGCTGCCTTCGGCTCAGGTCATGATCCCGGGGTCCTGGGATCGAGCCCCACATTGGGCTTCCTGTTCAGCGGGAAGCCTGCTTCTCCCTCTCTCTCTCTCTCCTACTCCTCCTGCTTGTGTTCCCTCTCTCACTGTGTCTCTCTCTCTGTCAAATAAATAAATAAAAATCTTTAAAAAAAAAAAAAAATATATATATATATTTTACAATTGTTTTTGTTTGGAAGTCAATTAGACTCAACAAATAGAATTTGAGAATGGACCTTCTGCAAGTGAACATTAGTTCCATTCAAACTCTTTTGAATTTACTTTTGCATACCATTTGCCTTTTATAAAGAACCTGTTTTACACATTGTCAACTGAGGGGAAGCAGGAAGTAAATAACAATCTAAGTCTCAAACTTCTGAAGTTTCAAGAGCACTAAATAATAGTATTCATTGGCAATCCACAGCAACCTAAAGAGTATACCAAAAAGTTAGTTATAAAAAGCTCTCACTTAGAATTTACCCTTATTGCACGTTCTCATGTTATAATGCTGAGATAATGGCTCCCACATAAGTGTCCCAGTCTAGATGTAATCGTTTACATGACTCAGTACCCAAACCTTTCAAAAACATCCTATATTCACAAAACTGTTATCACCTCAAATGGAATCTATTGCAATGTGCATACATGTGGTGCCTGTTACCTGCTCCTTAATGTTCATAACAAAATATAAAGGATAGCTATATTTCTTGGACTTAATTTCAGAACCCACCTCTTCCTTAAATATCACCCAGAGAAAAAGTTAATAAAAACTCCACCAACCTATCAATTTTAAGGTCTAAAATGACACTATACTAATCCTACAAAAAACACATAAAGCAAGATACAAGGAAACTGATTTTTTTTTTTTTCAAAAGTTCCCTAATAAAACTGTAAGGTTCTAAGCATTCCAATCACAAGAATAAGAGAAAACAGACAAAATGAAAAAGAACCTCACACATAGATGTAAATAAAGCCACTCTTTAGGTTGCCCATTAATCCACAAGTGGCATATTCATCTTATTTACAGTATTATACCCCCTACCATGATATTCCATTACAGAGTCACGCTACACACTCCATAGTTAACACTGTAGGAACCATCTCTTTTTAAACACGTTTTTCTCTGTATATTTCCCTTCTGGCTTGCTCTTAGATTTAAAAAACAAAACAAAACTTTACAATTAAATTCCTTATGCTATTAGATATTCCAAGAAAATGTCTATAAAGAAATGATGTCTGACATATAAAATATAATTACATTTAGTTCACTCTTCTAGAAATATTTCAACATTCCTGTTTGTCATAGTCTTAGTGCTCCATGTGAGCCAAGTATTTCTTACATATTTTTACAAGTCTGAGCATGAAATTTATGTCAACCATAACTATCAAAAACTTCTATTCTTTCCATTAGAGAATATGCAGGGAGATTCTATGTGTGTGTACATGCTAATAGTCATGTCTGTTTGCTTTTTGTTTCCATTTGCTTTCAGTGTTTCTTTATAATGACTCACTCCTCTCCCAAGCTGCTTCTCTCCTCTCTGAAACAGAGGATTTTAAGGTCCAACTATTAATTCTGATATCCTTACCGTATCTTTGCAATCACCAATCTATCTAGATGCATGTAAACAAATATAAAAATATTTACTGAAGTGTAATCATGCTTGGAAGCCTTAAGGGAAACTTTTTTTTTAATCGACAAAATTAATAACCAATCTTAATCAGGAAAAATAAAGTTTTGGTATAAAAGAACTGCCAATATATACTTACAATGTAAATCCTGACACAGACAATAGGATGAGATCTGTATTCCAAAACAACTTCTAAAACAATTAGGAAGGTGTGAGTCACCACCTTGAGCTGGCTGTATTGGACTCATACTGTTCCACTCATTTTATATGTAGAACATGGAGCATGGAGCCATGAGGTCATCTTAGATACTTTAAAGACCTATGTTGATAAGGTAGGTGATTATTACTGAGTAAGCATTTGAAGTTACATAGCAGAATTACTGACTAGGTAGCCTAGAATAGAGATAGTTAAGTTTTCTGAATACAGTATTTGGCTCAGTTCAGTCAGACCAACATATCTTACAAGCAATAAAGGAGAGATGAAGAAATAACATTTGCTAGATGTCAAAAGTGTTACAGAAATCAAATGGAAAAAAGCTATAGGTGCTTTGTAGTGTGAAGCCAAGTATAATGGTAGGACAGATATATAGGGCCTCCAAATACTATTTGAAAGGCAACCTGGTGTAGTACAGAAAGGACCCTAAAGTCAGAGAGATTGGAGTTCAAAACCCTGACACTACAACCTAGGGATGTGAAAACTTGGGAAAAGGCTTAACTTCTCTAAGTTTCAGATTCCTTATCTATAAAATAGGGGATATGCATCCATCTTATCAGGTTCACATAAGGTCTGAAATAGATAACACAGCTAGCACTTATAGAGCCTAAACATCAGGCTTAATAAATATTAACATATTCTTGGAGCACCTGAGTGGCTCAGTCGGTTAAGCAAGCGTCTGCCTTCAGCTCAGGTCATGATCCCAGGGTCCTGGGATGGAGCCTTGTGTCAGGCTCCCTGCCGAACGGGGGCCTGCTTCTCCCTCTCCCTCTGCCGCTCCCCTGCTTGTGCTCTCTTGCTCTCTGTCAAACAAATAAATAGAATCTTTAAAAAAAAAAAAAAAAAGAAAGAAAGAAAGAAAGAAATAGATAACACAGCCAGCACTGTAGTGCCTAAACATAGGGCTTAGTAAATATTAACATATTCTCTCTCCTCCTCAAACTCTTGAGGAGTACAAAGTGGAAGAAAAAAAAAAAAAGGTCTTCTATCCTGAAGATACAGGAGTAAAAAATGGCCATTTTCCAATTCTTTTTTTTTTTTTTAAGATTTTATTTATTTGAGAGAAAGTGAGACAGCATGAGTGGGGGAGGAGGTAGAGGGAGAAGCAGACTACCCACTGGGCAGGGAGCCCCAACATGGGGCTTGATCCCAGGATCATGACCTGAGCCAAAAGCTGATGCTTAACCTACTGAGCCACCCAGGCACCCCTTCCAATTTTTTATATAGGAACGTATTGCTAAACTAAAAATCAGGGGGATGGGGAACTTAGAAAGGATTGTAACAGCATCAGAGATTCAACTGGTTCTATACATAAGAACTTTAAATAAAGGTGTATTAGGTGAGCTCCAAAGGACTAGACTAATGAAAATTTCTCTAAAGTGAACCCTATTCATGAGATTTGGGATTAGTAGAATTTAAGGTGACTTGGTAATTCTAGCTCTGTTAGGAAACAAAAAGGAGTTTCTTGGTCATTCAGCTAGTTAGACATTCTATAATTACTAATATATACAAAAAAAAGATGCCCTCAAAAAAGAGACTTTTAACACTGATCTTGAAGAGCAAATCTTACTGGAAAAGAACTCTAACAACAAGAAGAAATATTGGCAAGATCACTAGGTCAGATGGAAATCCAGAATCATAGGAAAAAAAGGAAAAAGACTAATTTTATTTTATAGAAAGTTGGTATAGAGTAGAATAGTCATGTATATTCATAGCTCATTTGCCTTACAAGCTGAAGTCATGACACAAGAGTAAGATTTTACATGTATGGATCCTGAGCTCATGGTTACTGAAAGGCTCAAAAGGAGAGCTCAAGTTACACAAGCTTTGTAAGTGATCTATTTACACCATATGACTAAGAAAGTATCCATGGACAGCTTATGAGCCCAGGCTTCTGTCAAACTAGGAGAGAGGAAAATGAACAGGCACAAAAATTCATAAAAGCTGTAAGTATAAAAATCTCTCTTCCAGATTAAGGAATGTAGAAAAGTATCACCCAAAATTCTACAAGTGGGCTTTAAAATATTAATATGCACAGTAGCACCATTCTCTTAGAGTGTGTGTGTGTGTGGGGGGGGGAAGTCCTAGAGACTATTTAATATTAAGTCACTGATCCTAAAATACTGAAGATGATATTTTCAGGAAAAGCTTGCTATCAATCAAAAAACCAAACCAAACCAAAAATCAGGTTTCTGACAGAATTCCAAAAAGTATACTAAAGATTTTGGGGGGGAAGGGGGGTGGGAGATGGGTACTACAGGGAAGTGAAATGCCTTTATTCTATAGGTTTTGCATAGGGGTATAATATCAAGGACTTACTTTCTATAAATATAGCATCTTAGGGCTGTAAGGCTAGAATCTCCATTAGTTATAACTAAAATGAAAAAAGTTCTATTAACTATTAACTATAACTATGACACCTAACCTCAATATTTCATACTATACTTTAGGCTCTTTACTGTTAATTCTGCACTCAGATGGGTACCTGATAACTGGTTTTTATGTGTTCGTACCTTATGTTTTTTAATTTTTTAAAAAAATATTTTATTTATTTGAGAGAGTGAGCAAACAAGAAAGCACAAGCAGGGGGAGAGGGAGAAACAGACGTCCCTGCTGAGCAGGAAGCCCAACCTGAGGCTCGATCCCAGGACTCTGGGATCATGACCTGAGCAGAAGGCAGACACTTAACAGACTGAGGCGCCCAGGCGCCCCTACGTATTAGTACTTTAAATAAATGCCTAAGTCAATTAACGGTTAATATAAAAAAACCCACAAATTTATTTTATAGTCTTTGGAAGATAACTGGATTCATTTACATATCGTACATTATATTCTTGCTTTTACACTAAGCAATTAAGCTTAGGGTATAAAGATTAAAATACTGAAAACCTCATACCTTTCCCAAAGCTAAAGCCTGTCAAAGTAGGCCTAGAAAACAGGCACTGATATGGCAGGGAAAATCTGGCTCATTAATATCTTCCATAGCTTTATACCACATTTTCCAATATTACAGGGATAATTAACAAGGTTTCAATTTTAGTATAACTGAGCTTTAAATGGATGAATCAGCCTTTAGTCTCAGTCACTGCATAGATTCCACCCCCCTTCCTCCTATAAACACCATACTTCATTGATATTCAATTCTCAATTATATAAATTGAAATAACACAGCCCTCAACACTGAGAAGTCAATGGCAGGGGGAAAAACAGTGATTTTCCTAATAAACAGAACCAGGAAAGGAACACAATTTAAATATGCCTTAGCTTACTGCCTGGACTTTGCGCCTCTTTTAAATAACTCCAAGTGACAAAAGTGCTCCAAACCAGAAAACTCTCATGCTACTTGCAAGAAAAACTCTATAAACTGGAGGGATTGGGTGGTGGGAGGTCGACCAGAAAGGCCTTCTTAAAATTTGATTTCTTTGCTTACTTGATTAGAAAAAAATAAAAAATTAAAACCCAATGTGCAATGCCAAAGAAAGTATACTGGTAATCAAAACCTAAATGACCCCTGACAGGATTACAGCCTATAGATCACTAATACATCAACTACATTTGTGACTAATTACTTTGGAAAGTAGGCAGTAAAGTCTGTAAACCAGCTCTCGAGTGGAAACATAATGCCTGTATACAGCAACAAAAATATGATGTAAAACCCACAGATTTTTTTCTTTCTTCCCCCTTTCAGGAATTGTGCCTGGCATTGTGCAGCTGTGGTGCTGCCTTCATCACTCCCTGTGTTTCCAATCTTGCTAATTAAAAGGTTGATCACAGAACAATGCTCTTCTCATTAATTTCAGTGTTCCGATTGGGCAGGATCCCTGCTTACCCCACCTGATCTTTTCACACTGCTGAAGTTAATGTGACAGGAGCCCGAAGATGGATTACCTGCTGCCATATTGCCCATCGCCTCCAATCAGGAGCTATCTGTGTAAACTGATTGTTCTAATTTGCTCTCATTATTTTTACAATATCAGGAGAAAATAACGCACACAGCTCACTGTCAAAGCCATGAAAATCAGCCATTAGTTAAACCCAGACACTGAGTGGCTTTATTAGAGGCACTGCAGTTTATTGATGTAGCTCCAGTCAAACAAGGCAGCATTTGCTTCAGTAGAAGGAAATGTTTATACTGAAAGTAAATATTTAGTGTAATAATACCCACAGCAACATGATATTTTGAATAATCCTGTTCTTATTTCAGAAGCTTTGTTTTGACACAAATTAACAACAATGAAGAGTTGGGTTGGCATAAGAAAGTAGGTAACATTTAATACACACTCAGTAGCATGAAAATCTGTCTATTAACACAAATCTAGGAGCACTCCTCACCTCCTATACCTTGTATAAATAAACTCTATAATGTGACTACAAACGCTAATCAATCAATCAATAATGGAGGTTCTATTCTGCTCCACACAACAACAAATATTTTTCCAAAACAGAAATTTTATGACTTAGGAATCAAAATTATTTCTATAATGATCATACAGGTATAGTTTTAAATAAGAAAAACTGTATTCTTGTACAATGTAAACATTCAACATGGAAGATGACTAACCCTAGTATCACAGACATTCACAATATATTGTGGAATAGAAAATAAGCAATGTTGTGAAGCCAGCTAAGCAAACAAGCTAGGTTTTAAATCCTTCAGTAAGAGACGGTTTCTTAAAGCGGAAGGCAGAACTCTACAGAAAGGTTTGATAGTCAACGAGATAATTAAAAGATTTATTCTGTGCACAAAGAAAATATATTTTCCTGTTGTAAAGAAAATGCTAAACGCTAGAAGAAAACAGATTTAAACTTGGCATTCTAGTCTTGTCTGGCTATGAGCATTTTGTAAAAATGTTAGCTGAATGCTGCCTGAACAGCATTTTGGGGGGCTGGAGAAGGGGGGTATAAATAATAGAAACTGAGGCTTTTTAAAAAAGAAATTTAGTCTGCATACTCTTCCCCCTTCCCCCCTTTAGTATTGAAGGAAACATGGCTTCCTCCTGTTTTCTTTCTACACTAAGACTCCTAGGTAACGTGAAGGCAAGAGTATGCCCTTCTTGCTGCTCCCCTTTTAATGGCCACTTTTCTTTTTCTAAGAAACGTGTGCCATGCTTTTCTCCTTAAAATTCCTGCACTAAAAGACTGCACCATACTGCACTCCACAAAACGTGCTGATGGCGCCAATTACAAGCCCCCAGCCGAACGCTCCAGCCCCCACCATTCGGGCAGATTTATGCGGACTCTTGCCGACGTTATTACAAGTCAGAGTTTATTGGGAAATTGTTACATTATGCGGAGTGTCTAACAAATTGCTTATGCTGCTATAATTGGATTACAACAGCCGCTTGCTCCCACCGGTAAGATTAGGCAAGTAGGACTCCTGCCGATCTCTGAGCGTTAGCAGTAATTTTATTTGCCTTGCCTCTCTCTTTCCTAACAACATGCCTCTCTCCCTGCCAGCTGTCTGCTGAAAAGGCACAGGCTTGTTCCTTGGCCCTAACAATGCAATTACAGCCCCGCAGATCGCACTGTTTGTGCATTAAGTACAGAGCCAAAACGAGGCGAATTGATCGTTTGACTTTTGGAGAAGCCATGTGATCTCTCGATGCGGGTGATCCGACATGCATCAGCAGGCAATACTGCAGTCAATTCTTGATGAAGAACTTTCTTCCTTCACCCCTCTCTCTCCCAACCTTTCCTTTTTCACTGAGGAAAACACTGACTGGGCTCATCTCCTGCTAATCTGGACCAATCCACAAAGACAAACTTAATCTTATTAGCTCCCTGGCTGGAGAGAAACGTGAATAGGTCCTAGCGTCTTGAAGTGCCTCAGTCAGATATATCAGTGGTTCCCAGCAGTTGAACCACTGCTGCTATCTTAAAAAAAAGGTTCATAAAGAGTTCACTGAGGAAAAAAAGTTTACAGAAACACTGCAGTTCAAAAGAACTACAGAAAGTTTCAGGTTCTGGCAAATAAAATTGCCTTGGAAAGGCTTTGTTTGAAGCTCTGTCTATATTCAAGGGCCCATCAAGAATCAGCATGGAAACCCGTGTCTGCCTTTCTCTGAAGGTCTGCTCTGCCGGAAGATGCTGGCGGCCAACATGTAGAATCAACGCAGCTGGCTTCAGGCTTAACACAGCCAGTCTGATCCCCACTTGTGGCAAAGTTTTACACATATTTTGTTGACAGCTTTCTGCTTCTTGTTTCTTTCTCCAGTATGTTTAGCAATGAGTGCAGGTAGTAAGGAGACTGTGCAAGCAGTTCTCTCACTCAAGGGCATAATTCATGGAGATGCTCACTGGGGTCTGGACTTCTCTTTTTCTCTTTTGCAATTAACTCCCTTGAAATGGTTGAAAATGATCTTAAATTTTACCAAATTAATTCAGACCAGGATTCCTGTTCACACTTTCCTCTCCAACGGCATATGCTACTTAGGGTTCCTGAAGATGATTATACAACAAATGTGCAGTCGGTCTGCTGATCCACTTTGGTGTCCCAGTCTGTATTCCTAAATATCATGCACATCTAGAAGGTTTTATGTTCCTGCATCCTTAACCTGACAAACACATAAACTCTTGTTTATAACAATGGTCCCTGAGTATTACCTCAAAGTGAGCTGGGAAAAGTCACTTTACTAGTATTTCTCAGAACCTCTCTATAACTCCCATTAACACTCATTAAAATCATATGACCCATTTGAAAATGAAAGAAAAAAATAGTACTATCTGAACTTTATTCCTGCCTTTTTGAAATAGCAATATGGTAATGTGTAACATGTTATATTCCAGAGTTTTTCCAACCTCATTGGCCTCGACGATATGGTTAAATCTTAACATATTCTCCACAAAGCTAATGTTTAGACCCGAAAGAGAGGCCTGTGCAAAGAATGGCCCATTTGACATGCTACTTGTGGAACAGTGTATTAAAGAAGCCTGTTAACATGTAGTTTAAAACTCAAAAGAAACTCTGAACAGCTGAAATGCCTTATAAATAGCGCAGACCCAGAGGAAGTGCAAACGTCTGCATTGTGAATTGTAGATCTTAATTACCGACAATGGCTGGTACAGCAAGGAGCAAGGAAAAAAAGTGAAACAGTTGCACTGTTCATGGTTGGCAATAATTCTTCAGGAAAATATTTACTATCAATCAGTTATGAGAAAAGGGACTCTGTGCTCGTAAAACAGCACGTTGCTTCTCATACCAGGACCATTTTGCTTCAGCATAATCTGAATTTAAACAGCTTGTTTCCTGCGGATATAATTTTGGAAATAAATAAAACAAGTCTTCTATCAAAATCTGGAGTGAGTGGAAAGGAACATCACATTTTTCTGTCTCAGTCAGTTGCAAACAGATTATTAGTCTCAAGTAAAAAACAATCATAACAAACAACCACAATACAGAACATCTACAAAGGAGTACTGAAGAGGTTTATTTTCCAAACATAAAGAGGCAGAACTTCTCCTACCTGGGCAGGAATCTAGGTGGATGTGTTCAAACAACTTAATTTTAATTCTGTGCATGCATGTGTAAAAAGTAAATTAGGAAAAACCTGAAACCAAAATTTTCGGTAATATTTAAATAAAGTCAGCAAAGAGATAACATAAAAAAATTAATGCTCTTCATTTTTCTAGTTAGTTTTCTTTACCAATTAAAAAAGATCATGAAGGCTGACAATTAGGTGCAATGTGATTATTGATTTTAAAGACTAAGTTGGCAGTCAATAATGACTGTCCATTTAAAGCTACAATAAATACAGAGCTCATCATGTTCCAAACAAATCTCATGAACTACAGGGCTATAATTAGTAAGAAGGAAGGCTTTGGACAAAAATAAAAGACATTTCAATGCCTCCAAATATTAGTTGGACTAAGTTACACTGATAAAACGACCCATCCTTCATTTTTATTTTTAAATCCTGTCTTAGGTCTCGTTCTTCAAGTTAGAGATTCAGAAGATTATTATTAACCTAGAGTGGCTGTAGTTTGTTTTACCACTTTGTTTCCTTATATTCTAAAGAGTACAAATGGGCCCCTCTTCATAGACCTATTATAAAACATTTGTGGAAGGTATTTCTGGCAAAGAAGAGTCACATACTACATACTACAAGGTCTGAATGTAACAACTTCGCTGTTTTTCAGGGAATGACTGGTATTAATGTCTTCTCTAAACCTCATAATAAACAATATTCAATAATTATAATGACTATCTCCACCAAATCAAAGTCACTCTGAATTAGCTCCTTTGAACTAGGGGACAAAAATGTTATCATCACTATATTATAGTTGCTCTCACATGGAGATGGTTGGATGTTCAAGGCCACTTTGGAGTACAATCTGAATCAACAACAGACACTTGTATCAAGTGAAAAGCTACTGCAGCCATATCAAGTGTAGCAGATGAAACTATTCAGTTAAGGGCTAAAGGTGAAGAGCAGGAAACAGGGACAAGCTTGCAGACCTACAAAAATAATGGCAAGTCATTACCTTTCAAAGGTCAAGCAATAAATGAGGCAAGTAGAAACAGCACAGAATCATGAGATACATATAACACATGTAAATAGAAAAGGGAAAACTTGTTCTCTATTCTCATGTTATTGATACCTCACTGGAGGCTGTTAAAAGAAAGAAATTTTTTTAGCTACATGTTTTTATTTGCCATTGACCAACTGATTATATAGCTCAAATCTGAAGCAATGAACCAGAAGCCAGGATGTGGGCCAATAAAAGGAACCAGAAAGTTAGGTGGGTTCCAATAGGAAAGGATAGAAATCATTATTAAATTAGGGTATTGAAGGAGATGATGAAAGGATATAGGTGTCAGAATAATGTTAAAATAAGCAAGAATGGGATGAGAGGGTCACCATCTGGGAGCAAAAGAAACAGACAGATGAGCAGCAATGAGCAAACTTATTTCCTCACCCAAGAGCACAGAAGAAATTATGCCATTGTGCCAGATGCCAGAAGATTTCTAACCATGCACCACTGAAGTAGAGGGTGGGAGAAAAACAAAACAAAACACATCATACAGACACACACCAACATGACTCTATAGCTTAGAGATCCCTGGCTTACAAAGTATGGAGAAAACAAAAGGAACAGATGCTCACTTGGCCAGCTCTCAATGAAACTCATTAAAATTGTCACCCTGTCCTTGGATCGGTGCTCATGCTAAGATTTTACCTTGTTTAGCCAGAAGTCACCCACTTGTGATGAAACTGAGCAACGTGGCGAAAAAGGAGAAAGATTATTTTTAAAGGCCCAAATAACTGATTCCCCCATTTCAATGTACAAATGCTGGATACAAAATTGGGTCAAAGAGCACTTGCTGGTTGTGACTTAATGACTGAAAAAATAAATATATGTAATTTATTATTTTCATATTTTACAGCAAATTACTAAGACACTAAGAGACAATTAACTAACTCTATCTTTTTTAATTATAATTTTAAATAAATTGACATTCCTTATATGGTTCATTTTTTTTTTTTTAGATTTTATTTATTTATTTATTTGACAGAGAGAGAGAGATAGAGAGACAGCAAGAGAGGGAACACAAGCAGGGGGAGTGGGAGAGGGAGAAGCAGGCTTCCTGCTGAGCAGGGAGCCCGATGCGGGGCTCGATCCCAGGACCCTGGGACCATGACCTGAGCCGAAGGTAGACGCTTAACGACTGAGCCACCCAGGCGCCCCTATATGGTTCATTTCTAATGGTTATAGTTTGTATGATACTTTCAGTTGATTAAGCAGATTCAGTGACTACTGCATGTTTTAAGAAATAAAATAAAAATAATAAAAAATGTTGCCGTCCTTTGATTTTTGTAGCAAAGGATGGAGACTACCTGATTACCAGCTCCGACTCTAATAATAACAGTAAGTAACTGAGAGCCCTAGTGTATAATAAAATAGACTAAACTAAAGTAGTTAAAGTTGGGAATGTTCTAACAGTGACAAAACCCTGAATAGTTATTAAGGCAGTAATTTTGCATATATGCAAGGTAAAAGTCTAGAGATAGAGCCCATACTGGAATTTTACTTACTCCTGGAATAATCAAAGTTGCTGTTATCTAAATTTAGGTCAAAGTTCCTATGTAATCAGAGATACTTGGAAGATTAGAGCCATAGTTAATATAATTATTAGACCATAAGGTCTCTAATATGTGATTACTTTTGTATCTATAGATATGCACGTTTTATACATGAGAAAAGGTAGCTCATATGCATGATAAAACACACCTGTCCACTCAGATCAAAATCACCAAAAGCAATATTTCTATCATTGACCACTTAATAAATAATAATAGCGATAAAATAATTGGATTTTCTATAGCATACTTCACAATCCTTGCAATGGTTACTCTATATTAATCGCATTTAAAACCCATGAACCACCTTATAAAAATAATTGTATATTTTCTTTCACGAATCTTACTTATTTGTAATAATCTAGTGTTTTAGGGTCAAGTAACTAGTGTCAAATAACAAATGTGAATTAGATGGAAGTGTGACCAGAATGCATAACCAAAAAATTCTTTTGCAACTGAAGAGATGGAGACTCCAACTTGCAGTCTGCTTTGAAAATGATGCCTGCTGTATTCCTTTCTAAATATGAAATCCTGTGATAATCTTTAATAGCAATACTGAGTGAAGATGTTTATAGATAAAGCATTGTTACAATGTGGTATAGTAATATTGATGAGTAGTCTTACTTACTTTGGCCACACAATTTTCAGTCTTCATAGCAGTGCTTGCTAGACATACTGTTTCTTGGTTTAAGCAGAGTCTGGCACAGCTGTTATAAGTCTGTAAAGAGAATTTTTTGGAAACAGGTTTAAATATTAAAATGCGGTCACATACAGTTTTCAAATTCTGTCCTATTCTCAAAATCAACACACGAATAGACTTATATATAAATTCCAGATTTATGGGAACTGGAAACAAAGTAGGCAGGTGGAAGAAAAGAAAATGAGAGCCCACAAGAGCCACTGATGAGCTCATGAACAAGAATGTAAGCAGCAGTGGTCTCACTGTATGTATGGAAGGTAGGGGTGCTATTCAAAAATGTGCAAAGGACTTGAACAGACATTTATCCAAAGAAGATATACAAATGGCCAACAAGCACATGACAAGATGCTCAACATCACTAATCATTTCAGAAATGCAAATCAAATCCACAATGAGATACCACTTCATACCCACTAGGATGATTACTGTTAAAAAACAGAAAACAGGGGTGCCTGGGTGGCTCAGTCGTTAAGCGTCTGCCTTCTCTCTCTGTCAAATAAATAAATAAAATCTTTAAAAAATAAAAAATAAAAACCAGAAAACAGCAAGTGTTGGCAAGGATGTGGAGAAACTGGAACCACTGTGCACTGCTGGTGGGAATGTATATATATATATATATATATATATACACAGCTGTGGAAAACAGAACGGTGGTGGTTCCTCAACAAATTAAAATTGGAATTACCATATGATCCAACAATGCCACTTCTGGGTATATACCCAAAAGAAATGAAAGCAGAATCTTGAAAAGGTTTATGTATATCCATGTTCCTAGCAGCATTATTCACAATTGCCAAAACATGGAAGCAACCCAAGTATCCACTGACAGATGAAGGGACACACAAAATGTGGCATATACATCAAATGGAATAGTATTCAGCCTTAAAAAGAAAGGAAATTCTGACTTATACTATGATATGGATGAACCTTGAGGACATTATGGTAGGTGAAATAAGCCAGTCACAAAAAGATAAATACTGATAAAAAGATAAATAAATGATTCCACTTGTATGAAATACTTAGAGGAGGCAAAATCAGAGAGACAGAAAGTGCAACGATGGTTGCCAGAGCTGGAAGAAGAAATAGGATGTTATTGTTTAATGGGTATAGGGCTTCAGTTTTATAAAATGAAAAGAGTTCTGGGGATGGATGGTGATGACAGTTATATAACAATGTGAATGTATTTAATCCACTGAACTGTACATTTAAAAATGGTTAAGACGGTAAATGTTATGTTACATGTATTTTACCACAATTAAAAAATTGGTTATACTTTATGGTAAGCAAACATTATTAATAATTGGCCAATATAGTAAAACAATGGTTTTTTTTTTAATTTTATTTTATTATGTTATGTTAATCACCATACATTACATCATTAGTTTTTGATGTAGTGTTCCATGATTCATTGTTTGGGTATAACACCCAGTGCTCCATTCAATACGTGCCCTCCTTAATACCCATCACCAGGCTAAACCATCCCCCCACCCCCCTCCCCTCTGTTTTTTAAGTTTTCACTGACGTATAAATCATGATTCTCAAAGTTTAGCATGCATCAGAATCATTAGGAGGGCTTGTTAAAAACAGATTGTTGGAGCACCTGGGTGACTCAGTCAGTTGGGCAACCGACTCTTGATTTTGGCTGGGGTCATGATCTCGGCGTCATGGGATGGAGCCCCACATCAGGCCCTGTGCTTGGCATGAAGTCTGCTTGGGATTCTCTCTCCCTCTGCCCCTCCCCCCATTCGCTCACTCTCTCTAAAATAAAATAAATAAATAAATAAATAAATAAAATCTGGGGGGAAAAGAAAACCAAACCCAAACACACAAATTGTTAGGTCCCACCCCCAGGCTTCTGAGAATTTGCTTTTATAACAAGTTCCTAGTTGATATTAATGCTGTTGGTTTAGGAACACTCTTTGAGAACTACTATGTTGGAGAACTATATGTTTTGGAATTAAAGAGAAAAATCTTAAGACATCGGCAATCTCTTATAACCAACAATAGGAAAGAATCCATTTTTTAAAATTCTAGATTACAGAATAGTTGCAAAATGAGTTTCTGTATACCCTTCCCCCCAGCTTCCCTTTATGTTAATGACTTACATAACCACAGAACACTTATCAAAACTAAGTAATTAAGTTGGTACAATATAAAGAATTTCTTTTGAGTTTCACCAATTTTCCCACTACTATCCTTTTTCTGTTCAGGATCTAACCCAAGATGCTACACTGAATTTAGTTATCATGTCTCTTTAGTTGCCTCTAATCTGTGACTATTTCTCAGTCTTGTCTTTTAGGACCATGACACTTCTGAAGTGTACTGATTAGTCTATATAATTTCTCTCAATTTGGCCTTGTCTCATGTTTTCTCATGATCAGATGGAGGTTATACATTATTGGGAAGAATACCACAAAGGTGATGTACCCTTCTCAATGCATCAAGTCAGGAGGCATGTTATTAAGTATTTCTAGTGATGGTAAACTTTATCATATGCCTATGATCATACCTGCCAAGATTCTCCATTATGAGTTTGTTATTTTTCCTTTAGGGATTACAAAATATATTGGGAGAAATATTCTGAGATGATGAAAATATTTCGTTTCTATTTCAACTTTTGCCTGCTAATTTTAGCATCCATTGGTGGATCTTGCCTATGGTAATTTTTACTGTGGTGTTCTGATGGTGATTTTTAAATTTCCCTTTTTCCTTCCACATTTATTTTATATTTTTAAAAGATTTTATTTATTTATTTATTAGAGAGAGAGAGAGAGAGAAACAGCATGAGAGGGGAGAGGGTCAGAGGGAGAAGCAGGCTCCCTGCTGAGCTGGGAGCCCAATGTGGGACTCGATCCCAGGACTCCGGGATCATGACCTGAGCCGAAGGCAGTCACTTAAACAACTGAGCCACCCAGGCACTCTCCTTCCACATTTATTAAATGGAATTTTTTTCTGTGACAAAAAGCTATGATTTCTCCTATTTACTTATGTCAGCAGTGGATTCATAGATGTTTTAAACGATTCATTTTTGGTCAATTATCATTCTTTGGAAAGATGTAAGTAAAAAAATTTAAGAAAATGGAGAAAAAGTATTATAAAATTGGTTTTCCATTCAAATTAAACTTTAAAAAATTTATATCCACTTAACTGTTTTATTCTTATATAATTTAAGTTGAAATTATTTCAAAACCTATTTTAAAGATTTTATTTATTTATTTGTCAGAGAGAGAGAGCACGCACAAGCAGGGAGAGGGGCAGGCAGAGGGAGAAGCAGACTCCCTGCTGAGCAGGGAGCCCAATGCCGGACTTGATCCCAGAACTCTGGGATCATGACCTGAGCCAAAGGCAGACGCTTAACCGACTGAGCCACCCAGGTATCCCCAAACATATTTTAAAGGAATAAATTGGATCATCTGACCTTTGTGTATAGCAGCTACAGTTGCATGTATCTTCTGGGGTCAGGTTCAGTACTTCTTTTGCAACTACTAATACCACAAACATTTATTATTCATGTATAGACAACATAAAAGTTTTTAAGTAAGGGGCACCTGGGTGGCTCAGTCGTTAAGCGTCTGCCTTCGGCTCAGGTCATGATCCCAGAGTCCTGGGATTGAGCGCCGCATCGGGCTCCCTGCTCAGCAGGAAGCCTGCTTCTCCCTCTCCCACTCCCCCTGCTTGTGTTCCCTCTCTCGCTGTGTCTCTCTCGGTCAAATAAATAAAATCTTTAAAAAAAAAAAAAAGTTTTTAAGTAAAACTTCCTATCATTTAAAAGACATTTACGAATTGATTCATATATACTGAATAACATAAAAAATGTAAGCCAAAGAGTTCAAGTTCCAATAATGCCAGAGATGCTTACATGGGATTAACCCTCATAAGATAACAATTATAAACTATGGGAAAAAAATTTAGTAATAACTACTTAAAGGCACTGGAGAATGACCTAAACTAGTAAACTGGGGGAGAAGAGTAGACTGACCTTCAAGGGGAGAAACACACAGGGTAACATCCATGTTTATGTGCTTTCTCCCCTGAGGGTACTCACCAATCTACTTGATGCAGGGTGACTAAAATTCAATTAGAAAGCCAGTTTATTGGCTTGATATGCCAAAGGATGGAGTTCAGGGCTGCCATAGTGGCTGGAGATTAAAAAATCATAGAAAACAGACCCATAGGGGAGGCTCAATTCTCCTCTAATCCATGGCTAATCCCCAAACTACACATATGAATGGGAGACCATAAGGATTCCAATGGAAAATAACAGAAGACTGGAAGACTGGAGCAGGGATTGCAGCTGTTGCCCATGAGGGGAGACAGAATTTAGAATCTGATTCCTACTAAATTAGAGGAACTTAACAGGCATTTCAAACTTTTACTGAAAACTTGAAATGACCCTGCATTGAGAATAAACAGTAAGTCTTAGGAGTAAAGGCTCTACCTTAGGACCAGGGGAAAAATCAAAACATACGTGCCCTAACAAATATAAACCAACACTCTGTGAAGTTACAGTGATCAGTCAGTAAGTTAATCAGTAGAAGATAAAAGAATCCAGAGTCTCTGCAATGAGTTATTTATAATGTCCACTATATAATAAAAAACTGCTGGATATAAGAAGCAGATAAATGGAACCCATAGTCAAGAGAAAAAAGAACCAGTAGAAAATGGCCCTGAGATTATCTAGTATGGGAATCAGTATATAAAGTCTTTATAGAAGCTATAATAAATATATTCAACATCTTAAATGAAAGATACAATCATAATGGATAAACAGATGGAAATTTTCACCAGAAAAATGAAAACCTAAAATGAACTAGATAGAAATTCTACAACTGGAAAGTATATTATCTGAAATTTAAAATTTACTGGATGGGCTTAAAAGCAGATTGGAGATGGCAGAAGAAAGGTCAATGAAATAAAGATAGATCAACTAAAATTATCTAAACTGAAGGATAGAGAGAGTAAAAGAAAAAAAATGAACAGAGGCTCAGTTATCTGTGGGGTAAGTGTTAATGATCTAACATATGTGTAAACTGGAAACCCAGAAGAGAAGTGAGAATGCAGCACAAAAAAAGTTATAAGAATAGTGATCAAATAGTTCTCAAATTTGGTGAAAACTGTTGGCTTACTGATCTGAGATCAGCAAACTCTATGGAGATTAAATACAAAGATAACAAGAACTAGGCACAAACAGTCAAAACTGCTGAAAACCAGTAACAAAGACAAAAACCTTGAAAGAGCCTAAGAAAAAAGGGATGCTCCATACATGAGAGCCAACAATATAAATAAAAGCAGACGTAAAGTTTCACCATAAACAACGAAGGCTAGAACACAAGAAACAACATGTTTAAAGTGCTAAAAGAAAAAAAAAATCTCAAACCATGTTTCTTACTATAAGAAAAGAGAATTATAAATACGAAAAGGGAGCGATCTAGAACAAACTCTGTGGTACTGAATTAGAATTAGAGGTACCAATATAAATTCATGGTTTTCAAAATATATCCATATAGATGTAAAAAATGTAAGTTAATGTTTAAATCTTGGCTTCTAAATACCATTTTACACTGAAAGGAACCATAGCTCTCTGGAGAAATGGCTGATTCCAGGATTGGATAGGGAAAATATAAGATGAACCTGGAGACACACAGGGAATGATAGAGATATGTCAAAGGGGTACAGATGCCAACCTAAAGGGGCTCTCGTTAGCCCAATATAGAATAATCTGAGTAATAAAATAAAAAATATGAACAGTTTACAACCTGTTGAATAAAAGAGGGCACATTTCCTGGGTGGCTCAGTTGTTAAGCAGCTGCCTTCGGCTCAGGTCATGATCCCAGGGTCCTGGGATCGAGCCCTACATCAGGCTCCCTGCTCAACGGGGAGCCTGCTTCTCCCTCTCCCACTCCCCCTGCTTGTGTTCCCTCTCTCGCTGTCTCTCTCTTTCTCTGTCAAATAAATAAATAAAATCTTTAAAAAATAATAACAAAATAAAATAAAATAGGGTACATTTCTTGAAAGACCCAAATTACCGAAGCTGACACAATAAGAGAAAACCTGAATAGCTCTGTATCTATTAAAGAAACAAATTGTAAGTGAAAATTATTCCACATAAATTAAAAAACAAAATCTTCCCCAAAAAGAAAACCTCTAGCCCAGATGGTTTCACTGGTGAATTCCATTAAATATTAGGGAAGAAATAACACCAGGACCATACACAAACACTTTCAGAAAATAGAGGCAGATGGGAAAACTTCTCAGCTCATTTTATGAAGGCAGCATAACTCTGACACCAAAACCTGACAAAGACATTAGAAAGAAAACTACAGGGGTGCCTGGGTGGCTCAGCTGGCTAAGTGTTCAACTCCTGATCTCAGATCAGGTCTTGATCTCAGGGATGGAGCACTGGGCTCCATGCTGTGTGTGGAGAAGGAAGGAAGGAAGGAAGGAAGGAAGGGAGGGAGGGAGGGAGGGAGGGAAGGAAGGGAGGGAGGGAGGGAGGGAGGGA